>NC_139239.1:41351015-41772184 GCF_977018435.1 Lepisma saccharinum | reverse complement strand
GCATTTCAGAAATGTATATACTGAGAGTACAGTCAAGCTCAAAGATACGTGTACCCAAACTGTTCACCACTGTATGCATTAATGCTCTTTGTGCATGCTCTACAAATGTTTAGTTAGAAGCAAATTAGAATATGCTTCTTCCGTATGGGCGCCAAACTCAGAAAAATATGATTGAACGTATACAGAAGAAATTTCTCATATTTTTATATTCTAAGAAGTATCGAATATCGCCAATAATTTTTAAAATACCATACAATGATTTATTAAATGAATTTGATTTTGTAAGCCTGTCAAATAGACCTGAAATTTCTCAACAAAGTTTCTGTATAAAGTAATAAATGGACATATTGATAGTAGTTCTATACTAGAGAGAATCTGGTTTAATGTGAGACAGGGTCATTTACGTAATAGACGTTTACTCTCATACAAAATCCCAAGAACAGAAATGTATAAAGGTTCCCCACTACAAAAAATGACACTTCAATATAACAAGATCTCAAATCATTTGGTGGACTTGGATTTCGGCATGACACGAACCAAATTTATGAATATGTTAAAGGGGTATCTCTCTTAATAATGTATTTATTATGATAATTGGATTTGTCATTATGAAGTTTGTTGTAATGATATATTGTACCAGTGTTTGTGATACTTGTTTTGTGTAATTCAGATGAAATGTGTAAATATCTGAACATTTGTTGTCACAGTTAAGCAGTAAACCTGTTCTGTCACCAAGATGTCTGTGTATATATATATATATATTTATATATATTATGTATTATCTGTCTATGTTTGTGAATATGTGTGTGTGTAAAGGAGGAAGGAGGGAGAATGTGTACGTGCGTACATACAAGTTGTATATGAAAATGTAATATTTTGATATTACCTTTCTGTAATTGGAGACTTGTCTCTGTTGAAGGGAAATAAATAAATAAATAAATTAATATTGTTTAGGGCAATGTGGATATTAGAAGTCTGAACATTGCGTCATAATAGCAGAGGGTACCCTCCCTAACACCCTCAGTACAAATTCCACCCGAAAAGCTCAGTTAATAATAATAATGCCTTTATTTAGCGGGCGAGGTTCAGTCGTAGGCTGCTCTATCACCTAACCCTTGTCATGAGCTACATAAAAAAATATAAGTATATATAATGAAATAATACATGAATACAGATAGAATGAGTAAAACTAAAGAGAAACAAAGAATTTCACAGGTACCTACATTACAAATATACTAATTATAGTAATAGTAGTCATAAAAATAATACAAAAGTGAAAGAATAAAAAATACAAATATAGAAATATATGAGTAGAGAAAAACTGAGTAAAAATACAAATGTGAATGTTAAAATAAAGTGCCTTTAAAAAAATGTAAAGATAGTAATATAATACCAATCCAATAGTTACAGTTGTAGAATATAAGTGTTAAGACGTTTATTGAGTGTCAGTTAACTTCTAGTATGTGTCACTGATGTGTTGCTGTTCCTGCAGAAGCATTTCTTTCAGTTTAATTTTGAAACTGTTGTTACTTATTGTAGATTTAATATTGTTATGAAATTAGTCGCATATTAAGCCGCGCATGCCAAGACCATTTTTAGATTAACAGAAATTAGTAAGGATATGTCTTGAATATTAAAACAAAGCTTTAATGTAATGTATACCTCTTGTACGAAATATAAAAATACCACGATATACTCGCAGTGTGATTTGTTAGACGGAAGAAAAGTTTCTTTGGGTAACGGTTTCGAATGTTTAATGATTTTTGCAAGTTTTATGGTATTATTACGAAGTGTTTTAGAGTACTGAAAACTATTATGGAAGTGAGTTTGGAACTTGGAGAAACTAATTGCTACCGTGAAGAACTTCCCCTAAATATTTCTAGACCCTACCGCCCTAACATCGGGTTGAAATCATAATCCACACTCTAGGAAAGTCGCCACTTTGCTCGAGCGTCGTGCAGCAAGCTGTTCTTGTTTTCCGGTTGTCTCAGACATGAAGTTTTGGCGAATTTTCATGCGAGGCTCGAAGGGGGGTTCGTGTTCAGACCAGATGTTACGTGATCAGTTGTTGTAAGTATTTAGGGACGCTTCTTTAATGCTAAGGGCCCTAAACCTGACCCACCACACCCAACAACGAAAGCATTTAGGGAATGTTTTATTAATGTTAAGAGCCGAAACCTGACCCACGTAACAATGAAAGCATTTTGCTACGTAATACGTACTTCTTCACACCCCACGCACATAAAGTAGATGGCAGCAGCAGTCCGTATTCAAGTCAACAGTAAACGAATGGCTCCTCTCAAGCAAAGAAACACGGTATATGGAAGAAGAAAATTGTTCTGCAGAAAACATGCAGTAAGTAATCGCTAAGTCACTGAAGCATGTGCTAGGAGATATAATTAGAAGTCGATCCAAGTAAAAAATGTCTGTGTACAGTGATAAATTCGGAATTAAACAATTGGAACTTGGGCCGTTCTTATTTATCCTAGTTCATCGAGTGTGAATGAATAAACTTGAAAAAATCGATAGAAGGTAAAACAGCGAAAAAGGTAAATACTATGGATGAACCGATACAACTTTTTCGATACCGATACTTGAAAATTGTAATAATTAAAAGTTATTCAAAATATACATTAACAATAGAGTGTAATTTTCCACTCAAATTATATGCATCAATTGATGAAGATTTTTGCTTGAAAATATACAAAAATTAGGTAAAAAAAAGTTCCCCGTGCGTATAGCACCGGCCATTTTGAAGGTGATGTGATCAGCACCACGCTCCGATCGCCTTTACCCCCCCCCAGGTACCCTTGATTATATTGATTGATTTGTTGCTTTAAGTCAACTTTATGCACATGAAGGCTGGGACTGGACGTACAGTTTAAAGTGGGATGCGAACCACTGTGCCATGTGCCTCCACCGGGTATCGAACCCGGGACCCCTTGATTACAAGGCGACGACGTTACCACTAAGCCATCAGATACCCATTGATTTGAGGCTATACACAATAATATACAAAATTACGTTAAAGTATTACATCACAAAATTAAGGTTTTGTCACACAAAACTGGTGCAAAATAAAGTTAAACTTCGAATTTTGCATAACTATCAGGATAATTACACTTCGCGAAAGTGTCTAGAGGTATTTTTGCGGAGCCTGTGTAAGACCAAAATGTCGGAAAGGTATTGGTCGGTATCGGTAAATATATTCCAACCGATTCTCGGTATCGGGTCAGCTCTAGTACTCGTAAATACAACGAGACAACCTCTGTAGCAATCGAGATCCGTACCACGTGTTACACACTTCATAAAATCTACAGGTCCAACCTTTACTATTTCGTGAATTACAACCACGAAGAGTTCGCTCCGAAATAACACGATTTGATTGAAGCTGTTCAGAAGTCGTAAACTCAAGACGTAAAGTCAACCTTCACAGTGATTTCTGTATACCGTCGGTCGTGTGTTTATCGACCTGCGAGTAGCAACGAGGCCACACAGCAGCATATGGCACCACCATATAATTCACCATTTGGCGTGGAGGCGAATGGTCCTTTGACGTCGCCAGTTACCCCACCCCCCCTCCTCTCCGAATTGTCGCTCTTCGCCAGGGAAGTAAAAAACTAAACCACGCCAGCTGCACTTGTTGCTAATCGTGCAGAAAACTGGTGCATTAACTTAGAAATTTCTGCGGCAGAAACTTTCAATGTCGCGAGCCCCCCCCCCCCCCCACCCCCAAGTTCTACGTGGTCGATAATCTCATGCACACATCGGAGAACATACTGGCTGTCTTCCAGGAACTTAACTGGAAGGAACTTTCCCTCGCCCTGTTCCAGCATTGCCATAAAAGTTCCTGTTTTCCCCTTTTCGAGTACAAAGGCACGTTCGTGCGTGGAACAAGATGGCTACAGAAGTGACGAAAACGGCAATACGTTTCGAACACAATCTTTACGATCTCTCTCGCAGGTACTGGAAGTCGGTGCGGAGCAAGACACGGCATTTTGCACTACGTCAAGATAAAGAGATATGTAAGTAAATGAAAGTACAGTATTGCTAGATCATAGCGCTTTTGGGAACACGAAGCCAGTCCGAACGCGCCAAAGTCCTGTTTGATTTCTGATGGTGGAGAACCTCAATTCTTAAGGATGCACGTGCAGCAATCATAGTTTCTCAACCTAGGGGGCGCGACCCACAAATGAGTCCCCAGGGGGCGTTTGGTTGGGATCGAAAAATTTACTGCCTTGAAAACCTATTAAATTTAAATTACTAAGATACATTTTTTTAACAATTTTTAAATTCAACCCATGTTGTACGTAGTCTAAACTCTTACATTTATGTTATTCGCCCACTTCCATTGCCTTTTACAGGCAGCTCGGTTAAACAAAAAACGGTGTTTAGTTAGATGTTAGACTAGAGTAAATTAGTTACATATTTACTTTTCTGGAATGAAGTATGTGAAATTTGATTAAGCAATCGTATACTCGAAGTTGGCAAAAATATGATTTTAAACTGGGTGTACACCCCTAGAAGTAATTCTGCCGGTGCCTATGCTTATCTCCCAGCTTTTGCTTGTTTTAAAGATTTTTCAATAATTTCAAAGCTTATACCAAAAATTTTCATATCGATTTGTAGCGCCGTGACCCCTTGATTAGTTCCCATGAAGTGTAATATCCTTCAAGGTGGGTCCCGGACTGAAAAAGGCTGAGAACCACTGCTCTATATCTTTCACTCTGTCTCTGGAATCTGTAGAGCAAGGCCGCGCATAACGGCACAGAAGGGAAGCAAACAAGCTGGGTGAAAAGTACTGAGCGCTGCTGTAAACGGCTTGTAGCTTCAGCCGCGTTTTCCCCTCCATGCACCCACTTCTCTCACGCGTTCATCGGTCGACCCCTTTTGAGTCATTACGTGTGCAGAGACTTGCTTTCGTTCGCCTGCTCCAGAGATTCCCGGGACAAAATGCAGCTGTCTTTTAATGCCACGTCAACTTCCAGAAGTTAACCCTACAGCCAGATGATCCAAACGTTCTTGGAGGCTGCGCACACGGAGACGGCCACAGTCCGGTAGAGACTTGTATAGATCTGCTCCGTGTGCACGCCTGCATTTTAAACCGTGTATTGAATTACCTGATTTTTCTGGTCGGACTTTACCAGTGAAGGCCAGAATCTTGAAAACTAATCTGTGAAAATGACTATTTTGGAAAAACATCCATGAGAGAGACAGAGGTTATTTGCTCTACTCATATTTTTTTTTTTGAGTAGTGCAAAAATAATGCAATATTATGCAACAGAGGTCCTCATGACATCTAACATACGTCATGGCTCCGAATAGAGAGTTGATACGCAGTAGTTGAGTTAGACGTAAAGAAACTTGTCGTTAGATATAAGTTAGAAATATTTACATTTATAGACGAGAATTCGTCAGAATTTTGTTTGGACGGTAACAATTTTCATGAATCTATCAGGACTTAAAGATTCAGAGAACAACACAGCAACTGCTAAAATAAGTAATCTTTCTTGTACTTTTTATCTTTCATTTACTTTTTTATTAAGTCACATATTTGGTTTTATTGCGAAAGTTTAATATTTCACCCACATTGTCAATCAGAATCGTGACATGACTCAGAAAATTCTACTGCCGTAACCAGTTCAAAAATTATGAATTTCATAAAAGTCTGCATTATAAAAACCACAGTATAGTAAAGACCATTGTCCATATTTACCTGACAGTAGAGTAGTAAACTGCAAAGCCGTAGTAGCATGTTCTCTTTTCAAAATCAGCTGACATCAAGACACACAAGGACAATAAGAGTTGCCACAGTGTACGCACAATTGTCAGTTTGGTGATTCACCGTTTGGTGATTCACCCTTAGCACTAAATTTGGAACAGTATAAAACTACACAAGTACTTAAACCACCCTAGCATTTCTTGCACTAACGAGTTACCATCAAGTCTTCAATCGCACTATTACAGTCATTTTCAGTTGATAATGATGTTCCCGCGAATGGAGACATAGCCACAACAGCTAGAGTGTAATCACTCTTCCAGTTGCTTAGACGGTAGGTTACTGCGGCATGACGCTGGCTAGCAGAGAGCAATTGCCGCTATCTTATCTGGCCGGAGCGGCAAGTGCGTTGCTTCTTGCATTGTCTTACCATGGAACATGTTGTCATCGTTCAATACGAGGTCAAAACCATTCCAAGACGATTAACATTTGAATGTTAAATTTCGCACTGTAGGTACATAATATAATGTTTTTTTGTTTTGTTTTTTTTTGTTTTTTTTTTTATTTGTGAGCATTGCTTACAGTGCTTAAATGAACACCACGTCCCAGTTTCGATCCAAAATAACATTGTACTTATTGATTTTAAAACTGGATCATCCACATATAATTTGAGTTTATTGTTGTATTAAAATCATTTCATGATGCTTGGACCTGACCGAGGCGCCATCTATTATTATAAATGTGCAACATTAATGGAAAACTGAATTTCAGAAATAGAAATTAACATTATTGACAAAGATTATGGTTTAAGAAAATGCTTTAAAAACCCGTTAAAGTATACCGTAGTGGCAGTCTTCGCCTTGTAAAGGATCCCGGGTTCGTACCGGTGGAGGCACATAGTAATTTCGATCAAACTTTAAAATATTTGTCCGGTTTCGATTAAGCAATGTATGCATAAGTGAACTTAAAACTCAAACTCAAACTCAAAATGTTACGGTTTAGTCTTAATGGTAGTTTTCAAACGAAGATATGCAAAGCCTTAAGCTGTGACCTACCTCGGAATATACTCAAGTGAGGAAAGCGCTGTTGGCGGCGCCTGGAATGCTAATACCCTTTTTTTTTTACGAGACTTGTATTTTTCCTTGCACTTTTCTCGGATCGTTGGTTACGAGGGAAAGGAAGCCGAGACAGTTTAAATGGCCTGTTTAAGATAAGAAGCACCGCGATGCAAGCGAATGCACTCCGCAGATATTTCCTTCCTTGAGGATTGTGGAGAAGATTGCAGTGTCTTTTTGTTGTAAGGAATTTTGAATTACAAATCCTCAGACTTCATCGTATTGCTGGCATTCTGCACTCACAGTGGAATGAGGGTCGAATGACATTATTTAGCATAGTTATTTCAGTATTATATTTCTCAACTACCAGATCGTAGTGTATTTTGGTGTACTATTGCTGAGACAGTAGTGTGCTGTAAAAATAACAGAGTGGAATACATTACAAAACGTTTTGTTTTAAAGAATTTTCTTAGGCACACAACAAAACGTTTTCTTGTTAAACATACTGATCAAGAAGAAAATATTATTTAGCTACAATAAATTTTCTTTTAAGCAATGATTAAAAAAATCTCAGTATGTGCTCCATTACTTTTTGAGTTGTGAAATCTGAGAAAACTCCATCATCGTAGCTTAAAGGTTAGCGAGCGTCCCTAATTCGATCCCAGTGGAAGTCCAAAATTTCCGTGGTGGTCAATTCGGGACCTAGCTGAAAGCAATAGCTGCAGACTCTAGTCTCGAAAGGTAGAAAACGGCAACAATGGGACTCAATTTACCCAATGAAATTCCGCATGTCAGGCTTTGGCTCTCTAAGGGATGATGTACTGCGGAGTTTATTTTGAATTGTGAGACCTGTACCTGTATACGATATAACAGGAAGTAACACAAAGCATCAGTCAGAGCTCTTGGTGTCACCTTATTGGAATGGATGATCATTTTCACTTATCCTACTCATCAATTTTATGTAATCATCATTCAAATCTATCGTCGCAATGAATTTGAAGAACCAAACAATGCGACATGAAACAAGGAAATATCTTTACATATAATTTGTCTTAATTAGCTAGTACTTGTTGTTAGGTTTGTGAGTCTGGCAAACTATATCCTTGTAACTCCAGGCATTGTAGATATTGTTCACGTTCACTGATGGTAGACACAAGATTGGTACGTAAATAACTTAGGCTTTACAAGAACTCATATTTTTTTTAAAAAAAGCAACGGAATTAGCTTGTAATTAAGTGGAACAGGTTCGAATCTTGTTATGATCTATCTGTAGTTTGAGTCTCGTGTCATTTAATCTGACAACGAATCTCAAATACTATCTTTCTGCAGCAAAATGAACTCTTCTCTGCAGTGTAATCAAACTTCATTCTCGTGTGCCGCACGAAATTGAATACCAAGTTTAAAGTATTCGAAACTGGGTTAAGGCAACAAATTATGATTTTGTGGGTCAGTGGGGAAGGTCATACGTCTGGAGCTGTGACGAAAATTGATACGGCAATCCGCTTGCATCGCCGTGTGGCGTCAGGAGCTGCGCCGTAAATCACTTTCCCCCATGACGGCTATGCAACACACAATGTCTTGTTTTTCGGAGGCGGTGCCTGATAGCTAGGGGAGTCAGTGGTTCATACAAACTCTCTGTCGTCAACGCTCCCACTCCCCCCTTCTTTTCATCAGCCCGGTCTTGGCCACAACCTCTCGCTTTTCCTTATCTCGATGAGATGGCCGAATATTGTTACTCCTCGTCTCCACTTTATGCGCCATTTTCAGAGCTACATTGTAATGAACTGCCGGAAGAAAATACACACATAATGCTTGATATGAGTTTTCCTTACAACCTTGCTTGTCAAAGTTCGCACATAGAGGTGCTCCCCTGTGCTTTGCACCACGCCATGAAGGCGTATAGGGGGGTGTGGAGTTAGGACCCCACACTTTATTGATCACGGATGAAGGTTGGGCGATGTGATCAGCACCACGCCCCTGGCCGCCTTTACCCCCCAGAGTTTCCTCCAGGTACCCACTTTACACGACGCTGGGTGGGCACCGGAGCCGCTTGAACAGGTGGAAACAATCCGGGTTCTGCAGCGTAATCGTAAATGCTGTAGTTTCTTAAGAGATACAGTACTGGCCAAATTATTGGACTCATTGTAAAAAAGAAGCACATGTTTTAAAGTGTTCTGACGATTGTTATAATTTTTTATGAGATTAAAATGTTTGTCTGCTCCGATATAATCTTGTTTCCCACAATCCTTTCTTTTACTGTGTCCCAAAAATAGATGGCAGCACGATCGATTGTTTGCATATTCGCAAAAATGCCTGGAACAATACGTACATTGTTATTTATGCTATTTGTTTGGTTATAACAAAGGAAATAATATTAACTCTGGTTGTTGTAAGGGTGTTCTATATTTGTATCTTCGAAGCAACGCGTAATTTCATAAACCACGTGGTTTGAAGCTTAGAAATGAAGAGCGAAAACGAATTGTACACAAATAATAATTAAAATGGGTTCAAAATGAGCCAAAGGTGGTCATATGAAGTACCGACAGTACTTGCAGCGTGTATAACAATGCAATGTGTATCAGAAAATATTAAATCTATCAAATTTCTCTGCATAAAGTGAATTAATCTGCGTTTCATTTTTTCAACTAATGAGTCCAATAATATGGCCAATACTGTACAACTGTCAATATTCTCCACTGCGGGCGTTTTGTAGACCAAGTATGGGTCCGTTTTCCATGACGACGAGCTTTAACGACTAACTGACGTATTTACATTTTCTTATTTTTACGCCACTTTGTCATTTAAGCTAATTGCAACAATCGGGATGAGTGATAATTTAATGAAACTGACGATGGGACACTCGCAAGGTGCACCCATTCCCAGGTCGTGTCTCGAAACACGGAGAATCGATGGCGAAATCAAAAGTCGACCACTTACCACGCTCAGCCACAAAGTCGGCTGAAGGTTAAAATGATCGTGGCAACTGAAGCACCTATGTTTAATTGCGGTACCGTCAAGTTCAAATGTATGTCAGCCATTCCGCAGAAATGGAGCACTAGGTGTCCTGACCATAAGAGTATGATAAAAACTAATCAAGGATATCATGTAGTACTAACGGTCAGCAGTCTGGAATGTTTTTTTTTTTTTTTGTTTTTTTTTTACCAATTTCACTTTGAAGTGGTAACCAATAGAGAAACCTTGAAAGCTAGTGATGATAGTGACGGAAAATCACCTACCACACGCCTTTGAATTTGACTGTGCAAGGCAATTTGTGCTGAGATCTCTTTCAAGCCTCATATTTGCAATAATTGATTTAACGTTGGGATAACTCCTAAGATTCTAGCAGTGGCGTGCGATGACATTTTTCGTTGGGGAAGCAGATTCCGAAAAATTAAGAAAACCAAGAATTCAGTGCTTCTATATGGTACGTTGTATTGAAGAAATGAGCAATCTACCTGATACTGTTTCATTAACGTCTCTAAGGGGGGAAATGAATGTCCTGGCGTAGTTGTTAATTTTTTCGATTTTTCAGTTGGTCTGTTGTCAAACGTATTTAATTCAACAGACGATCGCGGATGATTGAAACAATTTTCAAGACTTTCACACATTGCAATATTCACAAATCCACTTTGACACCACGTAGTTCTTTCCGTAATAAATAGTAAACAATGCCAACACTAAAGTTTTTGAAGCAAACAAATAGAAATTCACCCTCCTGAAAAACAGTAAATTTTCACCTCGCAAAGCGCTTGAAAAAAAGTGTGACCGCTGCCAGCGAGTTTAACCAACTCTATTTGGCGGATCTGTCCATGGACCGAACGATCCGAAACGCTTATCTTCACATAGAATATGTCATCCGTATGTCAGCAATCATAATTGTGTTTTTCTCCAGTGGTTTGAAACTTTATAGTTTCTTTATGAATATAAATTTTAACTAGCTTGGTGGATATGCTACATCGCTGACAGTATGCAGTACAGTTGGACACTTAATCGTGCAGTTCGCAACAGTGAGGACATCAACAGATTGAACCGATGGCACTTTGGCTTTCTTTTAGCCCTTCTCCGATTGGAAAACAAAATTGCTCCCATTGGATCCTTAAGGTCGCCTGTTGATTTTTCGCGCCCTTGCTGGTGATGCTGCCTACAGCCTGGCCAGGGTTATGTTACGCAGATGTTTTGTCAACACGCCGCGAGAGGGTGTTGATGGCCCCATATCGGAAAAGGGTGACCCTTGGAGGCTTGCAGGTTGATTCTGTTGAGGCAACACTGAAGAAATAATGAAAAACGAAAAGATAAAAGAAGTAATTTTCAAACAGTTATGTTGTGTGCCAACAGTGCTGGCCTTGCTGTACCGGATTGCACGCGCATGGATTCTAGTATGGATGGAGTTGTCAAATTTTTGTTACTTAATTTCAAACACTCACCATGACATGCACACGTGTGACGTTCTTGTCCACCTAGTGTGAGAATAAAAGTATCTCGGTAACCGATCTCAGTAATCAGTCAAGTTAATGATGGACATTGTCAAATATTTCTGCCATCTCTAATCATAGCTCAACATTACTGATGCTATAAATAATTTACGTGATGTGCAAAGATAATTATTGACAAATGTAAGTAAGAGAAGTATATTTTGTCTTTTTTAGAATACAGTTACATTCAAACCTGCAAGGGAAATAATAAGTGCCCATCCCTTAACCACTGACTTCCCGCATATGAATCCATCCCAAAATTTGATCGGTAGGAATAATCGCTCCACGAACATGCCTAAAATAGCAAATATGAAATGATAGTTGAGTTTTTAATCTTTATCTTATCGTTTGGGTACGAGCGAGTACATATGCTTCACAAAGGGTGCTTAGGCGTAAAATACGGTCTGGAAAAAGAATGACTGCGAGATGACGTGTTGCCACGTGATTTTTTATTCCGTTGGAAGCGGATAGCCGTTTCATCATCCCTCCAGCGATCGCAGGAAGAGACAAGGCACGCCGGCCGACCACCGCCGCGGTCGGGCTAACGACGCTGCCTGTCCAATTGAGTCAAGGACGGCGGAGACCCGAAAGCACGGGCGGCCGTTATCGCTTCCGGTGGCTGCGACGGACGGCAGCGATACGACGGCGTTCCTGCACGCTCTCGGCTGTGGCACGCCAGGGGTCGCGCTGCTCTTCCCCCGTCGGCATGCGGCCAGCGGGGACACAAGTGCGTGCGAAGTTAGCATCTCGTCTAATGGAGATCGTATCGGGGGCTTTTCGTTAAATGCCTTCTCTCTGCTGATGCCAGGTTTCTAAATAGCTTCTTAACGTGGTTAAAATACCCTTTTCTTCTAGAAGCCTTTTTGGCTTGGCTAAATTATCAAAATCAAAGACTCGTCCAAACCTTTTAGGAGAATTTTTTTGATATGATTAAATTCCATATCATGATAATCATACTTTAATCATCATGCAATACTATCTGTGTTTAAGACACTTACATACATATTTGTTTCAGAATAGATTTTTCATAAGGTTAGACAGAGTGGCAGAGTGGGAACACTTACGAGTTTTTTTGTTGTTTTTTTTAGATATTTTAGGATGGTTTTCATACGATTAAATATTTTTCCAAAACGTTTATTACAACTTTCAAAATATGTTTAAAATTTCTTTTAATAAATACTTTTTCTTGAATTCTTTCTTGGGATATTTTTTTTGTGGTTGAATGCAAATATCATAAGAATAAAAATAGAAGAAAACAATTGAGTGAAGTGTGTTCTGATATGGTTGCCGTGAGATTCCCTCTCTTTCTTCTTATTCATGCTTTTTAACCCTTTCTTTTAGTACTTCTGTTGTTATATTTCTTTTCTTTCTCTACCGTAGTCTTCTTTATCTGTCTTTTCCTTCTTTCTTTTTCTGTCTAATTCTCTTTCCTTTTTCTCCAATCCTATTTCTCCCTCATTCTTCTTGTTTCTCCATCTTTCCTTCCATCTTCTGTTCCCCAATTTCCAATCTTCCGTGGCGCTACGACGCCAGGAGTTCCGCGTACTAATCCCGGCCTGGGCAGTTATGAGTGTCCCTTCATCACTTTCATAATATGATCACTTATCTTCATCGTCGTGATTAGCCAAACGTGGCAGAATAGCAACGTTAAAAACATAATTCAATCTCAATTCCCTTTATTTTGATATCTCTCTATGAGGGATTGAGAGTCGTATTGAAGTACTAATTGGAGTTTTGGACTATTTATTCGGGCAGAAAGGGCTCTAGGATTGTTTTGCAGGAGCTAGAGTTCACCCTCGCCCACACGGTGGCGACGCTTTTGGTGGGACATATCAGTCTTGACACACTGGAAGGATGCAGGATGCGACAGCTGTAACAGAAGCCATTCAGTTTAACTGCGTACAATTATACAAGAAGCTACATGTATTTAAATCACATGTGCATATGCATTTTACATGGATCTTGTGTAAATGCTTGCATCATCAGGAACTGTAGTTTCACAATTACACTGTTACCAGCAGGACGGTAGATGTGAGAGAATGGCCACTCAACGTTCACATCCTTCCTATGCAGGTGAAATGTCAACAGATGAAAAAGAACCGAGGTTTGCGCTGGGATTTTTCGCCAGCTCGAATCGTGTTTCTTTCTCCATAAGTGGGTCCATCAGAGAGAGAGCAGCACATGAGGGCAGTTGCCTAATATATGCTTTTGATTGTGCTTCACTAATGAGTAAAGCTGAGAAGTACCCTCATGTACCCTTGTGCGGAGAAGTTTCTCTGGAACCCATAGATCTAGCAAAGGCTTTCGTGAACAAAGGTACGAAGCAGATGCTAGAGTTGACGAGCTATATCTTTGCGGGTAAACCCTGACGAAGTCCGGCTGCGCAGTAGCAAGGGGAGGAACTACAAGTCATTGCACTTCATTCTCCCTGCTATGGCTATTGGTTATTGAGCCAGATACAATCTATAAAAAAATATGAATAATTATTTATAAACTGCAATGAACAAGCAACTTCAACTTCGAGTTACGGCTAATGAAAGTTTCGACTTTTCCCAACACAAACAAAATCTACAACCTATCCTCTTTCAGCTTATGTGTTTTTCTACATCATCAGAAGTTTGATATTCCCAAGAGAACAAGCAAGTAAAATGATACTCCCATAAGTGGAATGCTACGTTTTCTCTGTCTCCTACAACATCCTGTGCACAGACTTCTCTTTGTCCAGCTCGTCGCGGAGATTAAACTATCGTTTGTTAAATTGTAAACTGGCGTGATAACATTAAACATGTTTCATTACAAGGACTGTTTGATGGATATTGGTCTACTATAGTAACATGTCTTCATTGACATAGAATGTAGTTACATTTTATATAGATATGGAATATATATTTATAAATGTATTTTGCGACTTTAATTTACACAATTATAACCTACGAAGATTATTGACATTTGCAGAAGTACGTTCACAATTACAGTGCCCGGAGCGCTATTCTAAACTTGATTAGGTCCGACGAACACAGATGGAGATCGAATATTTGCCGAAGGGAGAGAGGCGGTTCATAGACTGTTGACCGTGTGATAATGTAGCGGCTCACTCCCAACAGCTTAACCTGATAATGCAGTAATCCAAATAACCTCTGATCTCAATTAGTTTGGCTTAGTAACGTTGTAATGTAGTTTGCTAATGTTAATTACATTGAAAACTCTTCAGCTGTAACGATTTCAGGATATACATTTTGGGTCGGCCCTTAATCTATATTGATTGATAGACTAAAATTAATATTACGGGTGCGTAAGCCTTTACGCTGTATCTTCCGATCACTCCATACTGAGACAAATATCTTAATAAAATCGCAATACAGGAGAGTGGTCGTGAAATATGAAAGGTGGCTTATTCAGAGATGGTCTCTCTACAACTAAAAGCAATGGTTGCATCCGAGGATAAACATCTCCAAATGCGTTAACAGACGAGGCTGTTATTTATTACACCATTGGGACAAGAGCGCAATTCCACAGTCTTATCCTGTCTGTGTCAAGGCTCTAGAGATATGTTAACAGCATATCTATTTATTATTTTAAATTACATATTCTGCAGTGAAAAATGTGGAACATTGCAGTGGAGATTATTACTGAGCTGGTTACGTTCAGAAACAACTTTTCGCATCGAGAATTGTATAACTACATGGATGATTTATATATACATGCATACATACATTATACAGTTCGTTCAGTTTGGCTCGAGGCCGAGATAGCACGAGACTGCAGAATGCCGAGGCATGGCGCAGATACCGGCATTTTCATCCCGTAAAATACCGCTTATTTTTACGCACATATCTTGAGCATGCAGACTATATTACGAGGGGAGGGTGATCAATGCACTTATTCATTCTGTGCTGCAATTTGTTTACAGTAATCTGGTAGAATGATTTGTCCCGAGTCTCACACCACTGAATGGCCGCCTTCGTCCGTGTGGAAGTAACGTCCTCGAAGTGAATTCTTCATAGCAGGGAAAAGATGAAAATCTGACGGGGGCAGGTCGGAGGAATAAGGTGGATGGGGAATTGCGGTGAAGTCACACTCGACCAAAGCAGCCTGCGCAGTGAGGCCTTGCCGACATAAGTTCCGAATCACGGCCCTGTCGGCCACTCTCTTCTCTGACACGTCATTCATTTTCAACCTGACAAAAAGTAGAAGAAAACATGTGAATTTCATAGAAGTGTGTCGCAGAGTGTCCTAAAACTCACACCTCACATCCTCCAAAATTTTAACTACCTAGCATTACTCATTCCATGTGAGGCTCAAAACCTTTCACTCTCCCCTCGTATATTTATATTGCACATCTGGTACTAACCTGTGTTATAAGAGTTATTCAAAGTGGTGTCCAACTGCATCACACATTCCCGGCATCTTTTAATTAAATTTAGATTGACACGAAAAAGTTCCTCTTCCGTAATTCTTTTAGGTTCTGTTCGTATATTGTCTTTCAGTTCAACTATAATTTAGGGATTGTTTCTATACACACTATTTTTCTAAGGTTCCCCACAAAAAAGAAATTGCTTCAAAACGGAGAAATTACACTCCACGCTAAGACGAACAGAACTATAAGCGATCAACACCAATTACGCTTGCAACGTAAGCTTCAGACAGTGTGTCGCTTTGTAAGCTCTCCCGGCGCCTAAACAATCAACTTTTGCATGATATTCGGTGGCGTATTTTCCTTTCACATAATGATCAAGATTAACCGCCGCAACCGAATTGCGCACACTTTAGATCCAGAATTGCGCACAAATATCACTGACCTGTTTTGCGCAAACATTTTGATCCAACGTTGCCACTTTGATAGCTTTAAAGTCGGTGCGCAAAACTGTTTTTTTTTCTTTAGACAAGAAGAGAGAGAGAAATTAGGTCAGGTTAGGTTAGTTAAGTCCACACACACACACACACACACACACAAACACAACAGAAGTGAGAACGGCTTGAGAACATTTTACATCTGACAACATCGCCTCATTTTTAGTGCGCAATCCTGTACATTGTGACAGCTGTCAACGGCTTATCAGATACCACTGATGAAACCGGAAAAGTGTGCGCAATCCGGCTGTAGTCAGATTAGCAACACTGTAACTACTGACAACTTGCGTCTATATTCGGATTAGAAATTATGGATACTTGAGTTTGAACTCGAATTAAAATTTACCAGTAGACCTACATAAAGACGAGTTACATCAAAATTTAGTTTATTCAATTTCCCGTTAATCAACCCACAGCGATATCCGTTGAACCGTGTTTCCACGTTCCACAAACATCTCTACTCTGTTGAATATAAATCTGTATAAAATCGGTTTCGCAATGTGAGTTGACAATGATAACGGTTTTTGAAAACAGACGCAAAGGGTTTAGAGAGAAGACTAAGGTCGTATTTTTGCACTACCTAATCCTAAGAGAGAGTTTTTTTCACAAATTGAGAAGAACGGTTTTTTGACAAATTTTAAAATCTGAAATTAAGAATTGTGTTTAAAACCTTTCAGCCTACGTCGTATTAAAATTTCATCACGATGGGACCAACAATTTTTTTATTTATATAATTTCAAAGACAACGATTGTTTGCAAAACTAAAAGAAGGCTGAACTTCTCACGACGATAAACAATTGAAGGCCTACTCGAAAATGTTTAGCACAGATTAACGCAGAATTGAATAAGATAAATTTTAATGAAACTCGTTTTTTATGTAGGTGTATTGGATATTGGATATTTTTTAAAAATTTTAATTGGCGTGCAAACTCGAGTATACATAATTTGTAATCCGACAGTGGTGTTTTAACAATAGCAAGACAACAACTTAGAAACAGGACAAATAAATGTCAATCAAAATTTCATCAAAAGATGCTTGGAATGTGTGAATGCAGTTGGCAACTACTTTGAACAACTCTTATAATACTGGTTAGTACTCGTTATGCAATATAAATATAAGAGTATGTATTCTGAAGATACGTGCGTAAAAATAAACGGGACAATGTCGGTATCTGCGTCATGTAACTCGCTGTATTATCACTACTTGCATCATGACGTTCTCGTTCCTCACATGTTCATTTGGTGTTCGATAAATACACACTCGTTCAACCAACTGAGAAAAGCGTGGAAAATGTATGTAGCGGTAGAATATTGAGTATATTGTTGGGAACCATATTACTGCATCTATAATGAAAGTAATATTAGGCTCTAAACGGGGATATGATTAAGGAAAGGGAGAAAAATGAAGATTACACCGCACGTTTCTTTGACTTGCTTACGTTGTAAGCTGGCTGATATCGATCGCTTTTCGGTGCATCTGCGAGTTGGAACTAAAGCTATAAATAAAACATCAATATTTGGGATGTAATAAAAATGGAAAAGGAACTGGGACAAGCCGTGCCACAATGGCGACAGATTTGTTTCTTTTATTTCTCTAAATCGATTAACTGCAGAGACTTCCGCATGATTTCGTAACAAATTCCGACTTGGAACTGGGATAATTTTATTTATTTTGTCTGAAGGATGTCCGTAATTGAAGCGATACGGAGAAGCTTGCCTCATATTCTTAAATTTGTGATTCTCGTTTTCACAACTATGGCTTGGAAGATGATAACCTAAAGATTCTCGCTAGAGGGCTCTAAAATCAAAATTATTAACAATTACTTGTAAAATTACTTAAGTTATTAATATGAATCCTTAAAACTTTCAAAAATACAAAACAATCCTTTCAGATTTTCTGATAAATTGTCTTCGTAAAGTTGTTTTAGATCTTCGAGTGACGTAGAAACTCAAAAGTAGCCTGCAAAATCTTAATTGTGAAAAGTCCTTCTCCTGAATCGGGAAACTTTTCAGTTTATAGTTGCACCTTGTTTCAGAAGGAGCGAACTTTATAGAAAAAACCGGCTAGCAATAACAATTTTTATCTTTTCCATTAACTCGAGTTTCGAGATGTACCGAGTTCATAAGTGAAGGGCATTTATTTAAACGTGTATTGTTTCACTTGCTCTAGAGACAGCTCCCAGAATCTCCAATATTTTTTGTGACATTAGAAGAGACCTGACCGAAACCGTAGTGACTACACTGCTATCTTCTAATAGAGTGCTCCATTCCTCGGCGGGAACGCATTTCACTGGTTAAAATAGCACTTCAAACTGTAAGAAAATCTATGCAATTTTAGTGTTTAACTCTAGCTAAAGGTTTTTAATATAAACTTCGTAATGCAATACGTGATTTCGGAGGGACATAAGGGTCGAAATGAGGTAAACTCATCAATATTGTGACCACGACAACTGTAGAAAGATTATTGGTTTTAAGTTGAAATTGTTAACAACACGAGATGCCTCAGGTAAATAGGCCAAAGTAGTTGAAAATGGTGGGTGTTTCTTTTTTCTATATTTTAAGGAATAAAAAATCTGATATTTTCAAATCTCTGTCTAGTTTACATTTCCGGAGGCAAAGAACGTATGATACGTATCATTTTAGGGCATCACGTAAGCAATACGAATAGTTCGGTAATGAAAACTTTCAAGTAAAGCGTGTTGTTGAGGGGTGGGTTTTTTCATGATAAATTTTAATAGAAAGTAAATACTTTGAAGGACTCCTCTGGAATAGGTATTTTACTTGTTTTGCATAACTTTTTTTCACTTCTTACGATTACAAATGAGTGAGGAACTGAAATGTGTTTAAAATATATGATACATGAACTACCCATACCGTACCAGCACACTTTTACTTTACCATGGATTTGAACTCAAAAACATGTGGCTTCCCATTATATATGGATCATTATATAAGGTGTGGTCAACCGGTCGCTTTTGTAAAGGAGCGCTGTTATACGCATATGGGTACTGCAGAGCGAGCAGCCATACTGTAGCGTTCACAAGCTCTGAATTATGAAAGGCTCTCTTATGTCAAAAATACGAAAGTTATTTATCCAAGATATTCTATAGAAGTACTAAAGAGACACTAAATAACCAAATATATCGAAAGTTAGCAAAATTTTTATTGGGTTTTTAACAAATGTAACAAAAATCCACTTTTGCAAATGAAATTTAGATTCTCGATTTTACAGTTCGCTAGTTCACCAATAGCAAGGAGACCATTCTATTCTGATTTATAACTATAAGAACGTCATATCTGGCTCATTCTCAGGCTTAACGCCTCACTTGTTGAATATTTTCATATGTGTTTACGATCTCGGGATCCGTAGAATTGAATCCATCGTATTTTGGTCCTGTGTGTTGGAAGTTGACGACGGAACCTTAAAATTTCCGTGTTCGGAATAGCATCACCTGGGAGCGAGGTTTAGCTCAATTTATGTTCCGCATGAGTGCGGGATATCGATTAGTTTGTGAGCATTTGGTTCTGGCTTTACGCGGAGTGCATGTGGCAATACATTCAGAGGTAAATTGCAGGCAAATCCCTGCAGTTGATTGACGTCATCTCACGGAGGCATCTGGATTTCATTTCCAACGGTCATGATTTTTTGTCAGTTTATCTGTAGGAAAAAATGGATGGAGCCTTGTGATCACGGGGTTCCGAGTTCAATACCGACGAAAGCAAATTATACAGTGGTTTGGATCCCAGTATAAACTGCACATTCAAGCCGGATTAGCTTATCTGAGCATTGAGTGGAGTGAAACGGAAGTAAAAAGGAGATTCAATGAAAAGGGTAGACAGAAAAGAGGAAAACTAGTATGCATACGGAAGGATATACGGAGAAGAGAGATACACGCAACAAGAAGAGAGAGAAGCTGGAAAAGAGGTAGAGAAGGGAATAAGAAGTGGAGAAAGAGCAATAAAAGCGAAAGATAGGTGGTTGAAGGAGAAGGGGGAAATATATCAGGATAAAAGGGAAAGAGAAACTGGAAAATAGGCAGCAAATGGAAAGCGGGGAGGAGAAAAGGAAAATATACGTGGGAAAAGGAGAAAAAGGAAAGACAACCGAGAAAAGAGGGATAAAGGGGAAGGAGAGACGGGAAAAGAGAGAAAATGGAAAGGGAAGAAGGAAAAGAGAGGCAGGAAAAGTGGGAGAAAAGGAACAGAGTAGCGAGGAAAGAGGGAAAGGAACGGGAGAAATTAGGGAGAGAAGGGAAGATACGGGAAAAGAGGAAGAAAAGTATAGCAGACGTGGGAAATGAGGGAGAGAATGAAAAGAAAAACAGGAAAATAGTCATAGACGGAAAGGGGGGAGATGATGAAATATATTTATTTCCGAACTGCAAAGATCTTCACTTGGCATCAACAAAACTGATGTCCATAAACATAGATTACGACGGGACAGTTTATAGGATACACGCAGTTTTCCTGGTAATTTTCTTAATTACGTTGTTCAGAGAGCTTTCTATCTGCATCCCTGTACAGATATGAATAGTTGGAAGGTGTATATTTTCAATTAGAGCGACTATTTAGCCGAGTTACGGGTTTCTGGCTCATGGGAATGAATTGTGCAGCTGCCGCTAGCGATACACTTCCAATAGATGTCGCCACGGCTCCTTCAAGAATAAGTGAAGAGGAAGAACAAGACCCATCCAATAAGCTATCCTTGCACGTGCCTTGGGCAAATATGCCCGTAATTGGCAGACGTCTCTTATGCACTCCTCACGGGCAAACTGCAAGAGTAGTGGTATTGGGTTGTTTCAAAGTAGTACTTAGTAGGTATCCTCTTTTTTTATCAATTGAATATCACTTTTTGACATATTTTGACAATTTTTTGTCGATGTTTTAGCGTTTAGCAATGTTTTTAGTACAATTTTCACTATACTCATTTTTCCCCCACTCGTACTTGGTAGGTATATTATGATCTTACGTGATACAACTTAACCTATCCTTTTTTTACGATTATTTAATTTTTTTTACGATCCTAAGTGATATAACTTAACCTATCATTTTTTTATTTATGCACTGTTTGAACGTCATCATTTGAGGATCATATTTTGTAGGTATTTTTTTTTTATCAATCGAATATAAGTTTTTGACATATTTTGACAATTTTTTGTCGATGTTATAGCGTTTAGCGATGTTTTAGTACAAATTTTCACTGCACTCATTTTTTCCATTTATACTTGGTAGGTATATCACGATCTTACGTGATACAACTTAACCTATCCTTTTTTTACGATTTTTTAATTTTTTTTACGATCCTAAGTGATATAACTTAACCTATCATTTTTTTATTTACGCACCGAACTAACCTACAAGGGACTCTGTTTGTTTTAATATTTCAGTATTATAAGGTTTTCACAAATTTTATATAACCTAAAATGTGTTGGATGTTGATTTTTAGTATGTGGCAATTTTTTATGAATTTTAAAACTGCTCCGTGACCCTTTCGTTCTTCACGTCGTAGGCGAAGGACTTCTCCGCAATCAGGATGACACTGCATAGGGTATCCTCGGGCAAGGCATCGTGGAACTCGCAGACGACCTTGATGTTGGTTCGATCGTTGACCACAACCTTCTTCCTCTTAGATGTGTTGATGACGGTCATGGGTCTCCGGGCTTTGAATTCGCTGGGCGTGTAGTACATGTCCACGCTTCCCTCGGTCACGCGTTTGTAAGCCGAAAACGCTTCGTAAAGTTTGAGGTAATCGTTTTTGGTCACGTCGAGGTTGTAATTCTCGCGCGGGAACACTTCGTTACGTCCATTCTTCAGATAAACGTTCTTGATTTTGCAGTCGTCGAACTTGCTGGAATCTTTCTCCTGATTGTTATCGCGCCCGGTCTGAAAAAGCACTACGACGAAATCTGGCATGTCGAACTGTATGTTGTTGAACTGCGTCGTCACGTCGAATTCCATGTGACTTCCCGACGCCATCTTCTGCACGCACTGGTAACCGTGAAAGTGAATCAACACCTGCGGACTTTTCAAGATCTCCGCTTTGTACTTGAGGGCGTAGTTCGTTTCGTATTCCACCACCGGCATTCTCAATTCCATGCTCCGGATGACGCATTTCGCCGCTTCGGGTAAAGTGTTGGCTATCGGCGTGGTGCCGTCCGGACCCAAAGTAGCGTATCGCATCAGTGCGTCGTTGTCGTTGGCCGCTCTTCGAAACGTGACCCTCAGTCCTCCCTTCCACATGATCTCCTTGTAGTCCGAGAAGAAACCAGGCAGCAGACGCATGGGAAAGAGCACCGTGTGACTTCTCGTCGATATTTTGGTCCCGGCTTCGAATCCCCCGGCCTGGTAGTACGCTGCGTCCGTTTTGGATAATTTCAACGTTCCCACTGCCGTCGACGTGATGCCTGGATAATCTATTCTGTCGATGACGGTGTTGTGTTTCCTCACCTCCACCTGCGAGAACAGGTGAGGCACGAAGTTGTCCACGAGTATCAAGTTTGCTGCTGCGGGAAACGCGTCTCCGCTTTCCTTCTTCACCACGTCGAATTGAAGGTAGAGGTCCGCTCTGTGAGGATGAACGAACCCATCGCCTACGTCCACGTCGTATTCGATCTCCCTGTTCGCCTCGTTGAGATTGGCGAACGTGCGACGGTTGGGAGGGAAAGATTGCAATTCGTAACTTTCGATTTGCTCCATTTTACATGTATGGTTATTTATTATACGTTGATCTCCACGATGGCCGTCGTAGTGGCACCTGCGAAATCCACCACGTCTCCTTTCTCGTTCGTCACCACCAACTCTATGTCGTCTATGCGGTTGCGACATACCGGAAAATAGATCGGCGAAGAGGGCGTGTAGATGATCGGTTCCATGAACTCGGAACTTGGTTTGAAAGTGGCTATGATTCCCGTCTGCTTGTGACTTCCTAACAATCCGTCCGAAGATT
Source organism: Lepisma saccharinum (assembly GCF_977018435.1). Classification (NCBI taxonomy): domain Eukaryota; kingdom Metazoa; phylum Arthropoda; class Insecta; order Zygentoma; family Lepismatidae; genus Lepisma; species Lepisma saccharinum. The sequence goes on along the minus strand of NC_139239.1, from coordinate 41,749,141 downwards.
TCGTGATCATACCTTCGGCCACGTTACAGTGTACGTTCAGAGTCTCTATGGCCAAGAATTTAGGAATGTTGGTTGCTACGTGCTTGATGCCAGCTTCGAGTTTGGTGTTGTTCTCGAAACCTAAAAGTTCTCCCATGGTGCCCAGGTCCACGGTCTCCGTCGCGGATAGGATTTCCACTCTGTGCGTGACCGAATTTTGAGAAAGGTATGTGCCTTTGGGTAATTGAGCTTGCAAAGTGGAAAGATTGTATTGGCCTGGCGTGACGACGATGTGTTCGCTTCCGACGCTAATTTTGTTGTTGTGCTGGGTGACGTTAGGTATGAGGTACATGCTGTAGAATGCACGCAGAGCCACGGATTTAGGATAGACGATGTCGTCGTGCAGCGTGAGTTTCAAGATTGAAGATTCGCTCGTGAGATGGAACACGCCCATCCTAGTGATGCTGTTTGAGGTTCCACAATGCTTTCTGGAAATCCTCGATCGTAGGGTTATTTATTTTAGAGAGAAACGCGAGCACGGAGAGGCAGAGATGACCACAGTTCACGTCTCCGAAATCTTGAATGCGTTCGTCGTTGTAGTATATGGAGGTTTTGTTCGTTTTCAGATAATGGACTAAATTTGTAGGTGGAACACCTCCGAGAGAATCGAAAACGAATGCTTTATCATCATTTTTGTGGTAACATATCCAATGCGTGCCTGGATTTTCTTGATCGTCCAAGTTGACTACTCCGCATTCTTTTTTTTTAGCGGTTGAAGGTAACGAGTCGGACATGAAAACTCCTCTAAAGTGTTTGATTTGTAACGGTTCGATCAGAGATTCAATGTCTCGGTTGGTGAGTGCTTCTGTTTCTTTTTTTTAAACTTTCTCATCACGCCCTTCCCCTTTTTCTTCTCCATGGCCAGGTTGTGACGTTTCTGTTCTTCCAATTCCGCCTTGTTCTTCTTCGAGTCGATGACGGTTTTCGCGATGGCGGCACTTCCGCCGGCCAAACTTCCAACGGCCCCCAATGCTGCCAGGATGGCCGGGATGCTGAATATGAAACCTCCGATTTTTTGCTGTTTCCGCGAACGCTGCAATCTTTTCAATTGAGGTGTGCTGAGCAGCAATTTCATTCCATGTCCTTTCGACAAGCAAGAACGTTTCTTCTCGCGTTGTTTCTTGGTGAGTAACCCATCGAGGGCGCCTAGATTTTTAAGATTGGAGTATGGTATCTGGTACACGACACCCTTGGGCTTCATGTTGATGCTCTATGTGTTATTTTCACGGTATGTTATTTATATATATATTCTGAGATTTTTTTTGTGTAGTTTTTTACGGTATGTTATTTATATATTTTCAAGGCCTTGCAGTCGTTACACAAATTCTATTACGTGCTTCGTTTTCTTGCCAAGAAGTTCCTTTGTCCCCTTGTACACGATTCGAGTTTTGTTTTCGATTAAAATAGATAGCTTCTCGTCGGATAACATGTTAGCGTATCGATCCGGTAAAAATAGACTGTATTGTGCGTTGAGCAACAGGCGTACCTTGGGACCATACTGGGTAGAAACGATTGAACCGGAAGTTATCGTGTAAGGTTTGTCGACTTCCAATTCCTGAATTTTTACATACTCGACTGACAAATTTAGCATTTGTTTTAATGCTTGGAGATCGCTCATTTTTTCAGTTGTCAGAGTGTTAGAGAGAAATTTAATTGCTTTTTTTTCACGATGTGTGTTATTTATATATACCGAAGATTATTTTTTTACGATGTGTGTTATTTATATATCAAGTTTTTTTTTACGGTATGTTATTTATATACCCCACCCCAATTTTTGTTTCGTGTTCATGGCGATGGTGGTACCCAGTGCGCCGACCCGTTCACCCAGCGATGCGTCTCTGCTCACGAACCTTTCGAAAGCTGCATGTTCCATTTTTTTGTCTGCTTTGTGACGTGCGTCCAGATCCGTCTGCGTGGTGTTGTAGGCGATGTCGTGATCTTTGCATGCCGCGTCCAACGGATTCACACCCTTGTCTCCTCTCTCCAATCTTTTCTCGAGTTTGGTACCCGGTCCGCAGTACTGGTAGCCAGGTAAATGCATCTCGAAAGGTAACTTGTTGATGATGTCGTTCACGAGTCCCTTTCCTTCGGCCACGTTCCAAAATTTCGGAGGCAGCGTGTTGATGATTTTGATCAGGTAACCTATGCCCTTGTCGTCGTTCACGATGAAGTTGGAAAGTTTCGTGCTGATCATGTCCACGATGCCAACCTTCTCGTTGTAGAAATTACGGTTGCCTGCATTCTCTTCGCCGGCTATCACCAACAATCGGTCCACGAGTTTCCTAACGTCGTCCACCCAAACGAATTCTTTGGGTAACGTGTTGTAGCGTTTGACGCCGCTGCCTGTTTTGACCTGGTTCCAAATCGGTTTGATGAGATTCCTGTACTTCTCGCCGCTGCTCGATTTCACCCTATTCTGCGAGGCGTCGTTGTTCTGGTACAAGGCATCCGTCATGATCAGAATTTCCTTGTAACTTTGGTAATCTTCGTCGGTGTAATCTTTCGGCTGCTTTTTGGCAACGAGTTCCCACAGTCCCACCGTACCCGGATACCTGTTCCAACTATCCTTGTCGCCTAAATTGACTTTAATGTCGTTGCCTTCGAAGGTCACCTTCGATTTCCCAATCTTCCACACCACACCGCCGCCTTCGCTGGTTTCCATGCTGGGATACAATCCGAACACTTCATCCTTGTCGAATTTCCCCGTGCTCAGGTAGTCTCGTGCCAAAGGTCCCAACTCGATTTTATCCGAAGACGACGTGCTGCCTATGGCTCGACGTCGTGCCGGTGCATCCTTCAGTTCGAACGGCGTCGAAGGAATGCTCGAAATGGGTGTGGGTACGGCGTAACTTTTAGCTGCGAGCGGTACGAGTTCATTGATCAAATTTTTATTTTGTTCCGTGACACTTTTAATTTCTTTACCTAGACTGCTGATGGCATCGATCACGGGTTGATCCTGACGTTTCTTCTCTTCGTAGAATCCGCGATTCTCGGATTTCCAACCTTTGAAGCGTTTCGCGAGGTAATCGCGAAGCTTGAGATTTTCGTCTTCGATTTTTCGTTTCGTCATGACGTTATTTATATACGTCGTTTCTCACAACGTTGCAACGTTTAGAAAGTCGTTGATTTTGTTTCTGTATTTTCCGTCGTTGGGTTTCCTCGTCATGTCGATCGTCGCGAATCCGAAATCGTCACCGTTCCAGCAAGTAGAGCAGCCTTCCGAAAATTGATTGTAGTTCATGTCTCCGCCTACGTAGTCATCGTACGCGTGCTTGAGGTTGGTGTGATCTTGACGAAACAAACATATGAAATTAGCGTTGTCGCGCACTAACTGTTTTGGAATTTTGGAAAACGTTTGAGCCAGGTAAAAACAATCCATTCCTTTGTGACGACCTTGCGTGAAAAAGTTGCGAATTTCATTTTGATTTTCCAGGATGGCGTCGTCGAACACAACGACTGAATTTTCACGACAACCGTCGAGTGGTTTTATTTCCGAGGCGAACGTTGCAATGTCCAGACCATCGTACAGTTTCATCAGTTGCTGGTATTTGGATTGCTCCAAACTTTTCGAGAACACGTACAGGTGCCTGTTCTTCCAATTTAACCAATTCGGTGCGAGGAGAAAATTGTCCACGAGCAGTGTCGTTTTCCCACACCCCGAAGGACCTACGATCAGACAGCGGATGCTGTCGGGAAGCAACTCGCCGTTCTTTTTCTTCGTTTGACTTTCCGGATCCGGTAGACGCTTCACCACGTTCCACGTACTCACAAGATCACTTCGTCCGCGTCGATCCAACTCTTTTCCGGAAGTCCCAGCCATTTGACAAACAGTTTGTCACCTTTCCTACGCAATACTTTCTCGATGAGGTACGTGTCGGGGTGTTTCGTTTTAGAGAGTTCCTCTTCGTAAAATCTTCCTTTCAAAATCTCGCCGCTACTATCTTTTATTATATACGTGTGTCGGTTTCCAGGTAAAACTCGAACCACCGTAAAAAGTTCCGTGCTCCAATTTTTTGTGAACCCCTTCTCGAAGGTGCGTTTGAATTTGCTGATCCTCACCTGGTCTCTAATTTTGTATTTAGCTTTTTTTGTCGTGGGTGTGTACTTTGGACAGTAAACTGTAGAAATTAAACGCTGCTCGTCGGACTTGGTAACGTCGGCTGGCTTCATGCCTATCGTTCTGTGTACAGTATCATTATAGGTGTCGACGAGTTCCGGCAGGATGTCGACCCATTTGTAATTTCCCCGAAGCGTGAATCGTTTCCACATGTGTGTTTTTAAGGTTCGATTGAATCTTTCCACGATGCTGGCTTTGATGTGACTGAAGCTCGAATAATGTCGAATCTTGTGTTTTTGAATAAACTTTTGGAATACGGCGTTGTAAAATTCTTTACCGTTGTCCGTTTGCAGAAACCGTGGTTGTCTCCCACCGCTTTCGCGAAAAATTGTCTTGAATGCTTCCGTGACGCATGTTCCCGTTTTCGCCTTCAAAGGTAGAGCCCATGCGAATTTCGAAAACGTGTCTATGACGGTGAGGAGGTACTTGTTGCCCTTGTTCAATTTATGCACGTTTTTCAAATTGCCGCTACTCATCTCCACGAGGTCACTTTGCCAGAGGTCGTCGATGCCCTTGGTTACCACAGCCAAACGTTCGTAGTTACGGCGTGCAGGTTTATGCAATTCTTCGACGATGGCTTGCCTAGACATTTTTTTTAGAGATTACGTTTCAAGAGAAGCACAAGCGTGATGGGATTCAAAGAGGGTGGCACTTCGCTCGTGTTTTGAATGATCAGCTTATCGCCGGCACTCACGTCGAAAACGGTGAGATCTTCGTCTTCGTGTATTTCATATATGTTGCGCGTTTCGTTCCAACGTGCCAGAGGAATGTTTCCTGCTTTCTGGACACCACGATTCGATATCAAAGTCATGGTGGGAACGCTAGCTTTTCTACCGTGAGACCAGTACGAAAATTCGTTTATCTGAATCGTGCCATCGAGGAGAAACTTGTAGTACGGATGATAAGGATGCAACATGTACAGTTTGTTACCTTCGACGAACGTGGAGATTCTCTGTTGATTGGGTACGCTGTTGATTTCGATGGCTTGCAGAGAATGCAGTTTAGCGAATTTAGTGTCGACGCTAACGAGGTTGCTGTGAAGCTGACCCAGTGTGTTTTGTACGGGCAACAAATGTTCGACTATGGTATCCGTTACGGTAGAAAATGACGGTTTGATTTTCACTTCCACGTTCAACTGCTTGTAGTTTTCGTTGAGTTCTTGCAACTTGGCACCGAAAGAGGCCAGCGTCGATTCCTGCGCGGATTCCAGCACTCCAACTTGATCTCTGATGTTGACGACAATGTTCTGAAGGTTCTCGACTTGATTCAATTTCGAGCTCTTCTCGGTAAGATCGTTCACGATGCTTCGCATCTCTGTAAACTGCGTGTGAAGGTCGGCGACGCTCTGCGAAGTGGGCAGCGTCGACACCAGCGAACTAATTTCGTCTCGAATCTGTTCCACGTTCGCCGTTTCCGTTTCTAGTCGTTTCAGCATTCGAGATATGTTTCTTTTCAAAGCGTGCAATTCTTTGGAGGTGGGGAGATTGGCCACTTTACTCTCGAGATCGCTCAATGAACTTTTGATGTCGCTCGAATCGGATAGTGCCGTCACCGCCGTTTTCAATTTTTCCAAATCTTCGCTCGAAGGCACGCTCGTCCGTAACGATTCCAAGTCACCCTGTATGTTGTCGAGTACGTGATGAAAATGAGCGAGATTCGTTTCGACGTTCAAATTTTCTAAATATTCGATCTTCTGCTGAACCGTGCTCAACGTGTCTTGAATGCTCGTCAACGCTCTCGCTTCAGCGTGAATATTTTTAATTTCTTCGTTGATCAATTCCAAGGACGCCTGAAGCGTAGCGATGGTGGTTTGAATGTGTTCGAAATCTCGATAGGCCTCCAATTGAATTTTTATGTTCGCGACGCTTTTACCGATGACCTGCAGTTCGTCCGACGATGGTAGGTTCGTCATTGTATCTTCCAAAGTCTGCAACTTGGATTTAATTTCTTCCAACGTGCTGGTGAATTCTTCTTGTAATTTGGAAACGACGACATGCAAGCGTTCTACATCAATATCGTTCACGACGGTTTGAAGTTCTGAGAAATTCTTTTCTATTGCGGAAGTTCGTTCTTCGATTTCGAGTTTCAATTTTTCCAAATCTTCATTTTTCGATTGAAATTGCTGTAATTTGGCCAAATCATTTTGAAGCGAATCCACGCTCAACTGTATATTTTGAACGCTGTCGTAAGAAGGTACGTCGACATAATTTTTTATGAGCGTTTTCAGTTCGGAATCGATTTTCAGAATGGGGTCGAGACATTGCGTTTGGAGCGTAGCGATTTCCGACTCTAAACTTTTGTTTAAGGTTTCCTGCAAAGCGATCAAATCGGTCCTCAACTTCTTAACTCGAATGTCCAACATGAGAATCTCTTCTGCGTGGTCTACACGCTTGGTGTTGCCGAAAATGTCGTTAGGCATTTTTGGTTAACGGTTATTTATAATAGGATAGACGATTCGTAATTCTACAAAAAGAGGAATAAGTTTGTCGTAATCTCCGAGGAGTTCTATGTAAAAATAATCTCCTGCAGACACATCGTACGTAATGTTAGAAAGCATCTTGTCGTGCTTGATTCGAAAAATGTTCTTGCCGGTAGAAATTTTGATTTCGCCTGCGTTTTCCGGATTCACGGTGATTTGAAGTTTCCCGTCGATCGGAATTTCGTAGAAATGTAAATTGTTATTAAAAACATAAAACATCTTGCCCACATCGTCATTCAGTTTCGTCCAAATGCTGTTGAGGTGAATGATCAACAGACCGTTGAGTTTAGGTAACACGGAAGGTAAGACTTCATGATCTGGTATGGTTTCCATAATGATCTGTTTTTTGAAACCGAACAAATTCATAGGCATGCTGGTTATTTATTCTCACAACGTTGCAACGTTTAGAAAGTCGTTGATTTTGTTTCTGTATTTTCCGTCGTTGGGTTTTCTCGTCACGTCGATCGTCGCGAATCCGAAATCGTCAGCGTTCCGAAAATTGATTGATCAACAGACCGTTGAGTTTAGATAACATGGAAGGTAGAAATTCATGATCTGCCGTGCGGTGTACAGTCTCCATTGTTTGCTTTCGGAAACCAAAGTGATTCATTGTCCTTGCTAGTTATTTATTGTGTATGTGAGATAGTTAATTTTTTTTATTTTAGTTATAGTTATTTAAGTTCATTTTTTTTTCATTTGCATTGCCTACAATTTTTACTAATTTCTAAACGATAGTGTCCCCAAGGCAACGTGTGGATTCCACAAGACAAAATACATCTTTTATCGTCATGCGGATCTAATGCTACTTTCCTAACTTTGTTTGTTGTAATCACGTGGTCTACACTTTGGATTCTTTGTTCTATGCTTAGTATCGTCGATTGTGAGTAAAGGCAATCGATGTAATCGTGGAAGGTGAGTTTGTTCTCCACCGTATTTTTGCCCACACCTTTTGCTTTCTTCGTGACGCTACTCTCTGTTCTCATGGCATACATCTTCGAACGCAAACCCGCGAACTCAACAATAATATCACCGTTACATTCATCTTTCAGTTTACCTAGGACTTTTTTGTTGAGGGATGGAATTCCAAATCTGTTGGGTTGAGGGTACGCAGAAGTATCGAAATACTCAAGCATGGAAGGATTTTTTATGTCTTCGTATAGGTTAGGTGTTTGTATGCTGTAAATGAAGCTGTCGGTGTCCGTGTACAAAAGTGATATTTTATCATTGTAGAAGGGTTTCATCACGTCATAATGAAATTCGAACATGTAAAGTTTCGACAAGTCGAGAACCGTTGCGCCAACGTAAATTGGTTTTCTGAATTTCATCAATTTTATATGTAGATTGAAAAGTGCTAAATTCTCGTTGTAAATTTTTCTCGACTTGAATCTAGGATCGGCTATCCACTTCCGACATTTATTCTTATCGGAAATTAATTTCACGTCTACGTGCTTTCTAACATTCTCCATGGTCTTTCCGTACACCGCATTGTTCATTAATTTAAAAAAATCCTTGTCTAAATCGGAAGTGGCAGCTGTTCTATGTTGTGTGTTAGTTTCTATGTAAGGTCTTAACCACGTGGAATGTTTAAACTTTAGTATTCTTCTAACATTTACTATCTGAACACCCTTCCCAATCAAAAACCGGAGATTCTTGTAGTGGACGACGTATCTCTGTTTAGGGTCCAATGTTAACAAAAGCTTGTCTTGAACTGAGTCGGGTGGACATTTGATTTCGGGAGTCGGAGGCAAACCCGAAAACGTGTCGTGCAGGTGGTCGGAGAATTGGAGATCTACCTCTGCGAGGAAACCACACTCGCTATCGTCGAAATGAATAATGTCTATCGAAGTGGGATCTAACCATTCGAATCCCCCGTAAGGAAGTTTCTGAACCATGGCATGTCCGTAGAGATTATTAACGTCGGCGTAGAAGATGTAATTCGATGCTCGATTTGAATCGTAATCTTCTTTCATGTGTACGTTATTAGCTTTTGCATGTCTCTGTACGCATTGCACCATTCCACCTCGTATCCCTCTTTCGATGAATAGCAACATGTCAACGTCCGATATCAGTTCCAGCTTAACCTTTGTCTGGAATAACATTGCCGACCACGCTAATCCCGGTAGACTGTAGAAATACGCTGGATCTAATTTATAAATATTCGTTGCCGTTTTCCTGAACGCTTGAAAAACATCCGCGAGTATCGTCACGTCTAATTTTAAGTAGGCATCGTGGTAGTCTCCGAGTGTCCTACATTCTAATTTCTCCCACATGAGTTGCGCGTGTTGGTATTCTTCGTCCGTGATTCCTTTCTCTCTGAGTCTGCTGTAAAATTCTCTTGGAGGTGGGAGAGCGTCGTCGTTAAATTTAGAACCATCACTGACATATTCGTAAGGATAAATCCCTTTACGTCTAACGAGTTTTACGTCTACGTTGGGAAAACTAGCTCTAGTTATTTTAAATTGATCGTCGGTGAGTTTGTTCGCTAAAGCATCCAGACTTGCAGAGAGAAATCTATACGAATCCAGGAAGCGCATCTCGATTGTATTTTTCATTCCCGGAATCGACACTTGCTTGCTGAGACTAATGTAGCGTTCTTCATTCTCGGCCAAGACACCTATACGTTTCGGATCGTAGCCAAGATGTCTCACAAGGTGGTGAAAATCATATCCGCTTCCGTTGTGAAAGAATATGGGGATGAATTTAGGTTTCTGGATTTTAAGATTGCACGTGTTGCAAATTCCACCTATGTAGTTTCCGCTGAAATGATCGTGGTGGAATATTTTTTGTTCTCATCAGTGAAACTTTGATCACATACCGGACACACCTCAGTGGAATTGTAATTTTGAAGTTCATTTTCAGTTAAAGGTGCCATCGGTTTTGATGTAAGCAGTACGCTACCAATTACCTCAACCTCCTCCACCATTTTTTCCAGGAAGTGTTCGATTACATTTGGCCCGCGGTATATATATGCTTCATTTATTTTATCACGTCGCACAACAACATAGCCGAAACTATTAGGTTGATGAAGCTGGTACGGCGTTGTGGAGGAAATTTCAGGATCCGGTTCGCAGTAGGAGAGTGGTTTGAGGAACGCCTCGAAATCTGCGACGATGATTGCGGGATGTTCCAACAATGCCTTGTGCATTTTGAATTCTTCGACTTCGTTCGTTTCGGGCATCAACATTCTAGCCGGTCTGTTGTCACCGCAATAAATTTTATGTTCGGCAAGTTTCTCCAGAGCAATTTGACGACTATGAAGATTTTGATGATCACGTCGGTCACGATCGTCGAACGTGGTTAGGCATCTCGGACAAACTTCGATGTTGTTTGCATGCTTGGTTGATTGACTTCTGACCAAACGTGATAGTGAACGAATTAGCGTGTAGTGATGAACATCCTCGTTTGAAATGAGAAGGAGATTAATCACACGAGCATCGTCATCGTCGATATCGCTTATCCTGACGGGATGCACGAGATATTTATCTGACGTGAAGGAATATACATTAATAGCGATGCGTTTTCCGGCACGATTTTCGAACTTTGTTATATCCGACAATGTCACCGGGTATTCGATGCCAGACATTACACTTTCAAAGTCGGTCTCATATTGCTTGTAATTAGAAACCTGTTCTGGATTATTTGACCAATGAATCGGGTGCAGTGCGGCCAACACACACCAGAGGAAACACTTGTTATCGCTGTTCTGTATATTTAACACAGCCCTCTTGTGTTGAATGTTCGGTGGAAGAGGAACGTAGCTGGAAGCGCAAAGAGGCGAGAATCGGTTCACGTAAACGGTTAACGTGTGAGGACTTCCACACAGAGACCATCCCGACCCTTTAGCCTCGAAATCGTCATGTTTCTTAACCAGCTCGTTGGTAACTTTATAATAGAAGTTGTCCAAATTTTCGACGTCAGCAAAATAAAGTGTCTGGTTTTTTGTACGATGATAAAAAATACTCGTTGTGCCATCAACTTTCTCGTATTCAGAAAACAGAACAACATATACTTTTATAGAGTTGTTTTCAAGTTTATCTTTTAAAATATTTAGTACAAATGTTTTCGTTTCATCCAAGAAATTAAGGATGTCACGACCTGGTTCTGACTTAATTGAAAAATCCTGGAGTTGGTCGTTAAATGCAGATCTAATTGGTTTGCGTTCATTAGATAATTTAATTTGCTTGGAAGTGGAAGCTTCCGTTTCTAAATTATCGATTTTCCTTTTCGATGTTCCTTGTTCGGTCGATGGTTTGCAAATTTTGAGATGTTTACTTAAATTTGTAATGCTGAACATCTTTCCGCATCGAGCACAGGGCTTAGAAGGTAACGAACGATTAATTCTCGAACCTGTTTTGCTACATCTTGCCCTGTGTACCGATAAATTGTTCCTTGAGAATAGCTTCCCACAAGTAACACATTCAGTTTTATCATTTTTACGATTGAAACTGGTGGTGGATGCCATTGCTTTCTCCAAAATCACAGAAATCAAAAAGTCTAGTATATAGCGACACAATTTTCAGGTATGTTATTTTATATAGAATTTCTTGGAGTGATTACAAAACTCAAAAATTCAATCTACTGTAAATAGAATTTCAGGTATGTTATTTATATAGAATTTCTTGTGTGCGAATACAAAAACTCAAGAATTCAATCTACTGTAAATACAATTTTCAGGTATGTTATTTTATATAGAATTTCTTGGGGTAATTACAAAACTCAAAAAATGAATCTACTGTGCATATAATTTTCAGGTATGTTATTTTATATAGAATTTTCTCGGGGGGCGAATACAAAACTCAAAATCCGAGACAGTCCAGTTTAACGTGTTCATATTTGAAAAAAATTGCAAAATACCCCGACAACGTTTCAGCTACTAGGACCTCATTACCATGAGCCTAATCCTAGTAAGTCACATACACACCTGTTCTTCGTATCGCATATGCTAGTAAGTCAGATGACATATTGGGAGAATCACATTTCCCCCAATGATCCCACCACAACAAACGTCACACATGCTAGAAGCGTCACATCAAACTTCAGGTATGCATCGTGGTAATCACCGAAAGTTCGGCAACCCAACTCGACCCACATAGACTGAGCATGCTTGTACTCCTCGTCGGTAATACCTGAACCTCTCAACTGGCTGTAGAACTTATCCTGGGGAGGCAGCAACTCTTCTTCGAACTTGGAAGGGTCTGTGACGTATTCGTAGGGGTAGACCCTTTTACGTCTGATGAGTGCGACATCTAAGTTCGGGAAACTTGATGTAGTAATGGCTAGTTGGTCGTCTCTGAGCTTCCCAGCAAGAGCATCGAGGCTTGCCTGGAGGAACCTCAGAGAGTCGAGGAACCGAAGCTCGATGCTGTTGCTTGAGTTGGGGATCGGCACCCACTTGCTGATGCTAATATAACGCTCCTCGTTCTGCGCCAGGACATTGATTCTTGCATTGTCGTACCCTAGATGTGTAACCAAGTGATGGAAATCATATCCCGAGCCATTGTGAAAAAAGACCAGTATTTCATCAGACGGTTTCTTATACTTGCAGCATAGCACGGCATAGAATTTAGTGGAGTATGTAGCCAATGCATCGTTGAGGATGGATATTATCTTAGCTCGCTCGCTCTCCAGAAAACTACGCACATCGCAGAAGCTGTCTGATGTTATGTTAAAGTCTTCTAATAAATGCTCAAACGCAATTCGGTCTGCTTTCTTCGTCAGCTTGACGCATTTGGTAGGTGGCGATGCATCGAGGGAGGTTACTTCTACCTTTCGCTTGGAAGGTTGCGGTAGAGATGTTCCAGTGCTCTTGCAAGTAAGCTGGTATCGCTTGAAGTAGTCAATAGAAAAATTGTTTCCACACTTAGAGCACAGTTTGGTCGCACATATTCGCTTTCCCGACACACAAGTACGACAGTGCCTTTTGAAAATGTTTACTTGACACAGTAATTTGGCACGTAGGGCAATTTTTTCAGAACGCATAATGCAGAGATTTTTTGGGGGTATGTTATTTAATACCAAATGCTGTGCAATGCAAAATATAATTGCTCACTTTTTTTTTTAACTATTTTCTATGACCTTACTTTGGGTTTTTTTTTTCGCCAAATTATATGCTTCTAGTCTCCTATACAATACAATATACGTACAATATATTGTCAACGGTATTATATTTGAGCAGGCCGTTTGTCGCCTAAACACTACAGCTCACAGGTCGGGAAAATCTGACATGAAAACAGATAATACGCTTATGCCTTATTTATATATAATTTTCACGGGGCGTTCAATATTGTCAACGGTATTATATTTGAGCGCGTCGCTTGTCGCCTAAACACTACAGCTCACAGGTCGGCAAAATCTGACATGAAAACAGATAATACGCTTATGCCTTATTTATATATAATTTTCACGGGGCGTACAATATTGTCAACAGTATTATATTTAAGCGCGTCGCTTGTCACCTAAACACTACAGCTCACAGGTCGGGAAAATCTGACATGAAAGCAGATAATACGCTTATGCCTTATTTATATGTAATTTTCACGGGGCGTACAATATTGTCAACAGTATTATATTTCAGCAGGTCGCTTGTCGCCTAAACACTACAGCTCACAGGTCGGGAAAATCTGACATGAAAGCAGATAATACGCTTATGCCTTATTTATATATAATTTTCACGGGGCGTACAATATTGTCAACAGTATTATATTTAAGCGCGTCGCTTGTCACCTAAACACTACAGCTCACAGGTCGGGAAAATCTGACATGAAAGCAGATAATACGCTTATGCCTTACTTATATGTAATTTTCACGGGGCGTACAATATTGTCAACGGTATTATATTTGAGCGCGTCGCTTGTCGCCTAAACACTACAGCTCACAGGTCGGGAAAATCTGACATGAAAGCAGATAATACGCTTATGCCTTATTTATATGTAATTTTCACGGGGCGTACAATATTGTCAACGGTATTATATTTGAGCGGGTCGGTTGTCGCCTAAACACTACAGCTCACAGGTTGGGAAAATCTGACATGAAAGTAGATAATACGCTTATGCCTTATTTATATATAATTTTCACGGGGCGTTCAATATTGTTAAGAGCGTTAGTTTTTGTAGAGCTCTCTTTTTCCATCTTTCCTCTAAACAGTGAAGCTGTAGAAGACACAATTAGCTAACCTAGCATACGACATACCTTCCTAATTAATATGGATATTGTCACACATTCCTCTTATTTTATACTGTTGTAAATGGAAAAGATTATGTACGGTAAATGTTTTGTACATTATAGGAAAAAAATGCAAAATATCCCCCAATTTTAATTCGATCCATCTCTGAATCGAATTTTTACATATTCTCACGCCAGCACATGTTGCCCTATTTGCTTCTTTTACTTGCCTTGCTTAATTAACTCTCGCTAATTAGCATTTTTTTGGAAGAAGTCAACTAGAACAACATATGGCGGTATGAGAAATATGCAAATCAAGGAACATTTTAGCAATATATGGGCCCTAGCAACTAGCTTCGTCGACTAAGAGTACTCTTTTAAACATCTTCAGCTAATCGTATTACTACGCAAGGACATTTAAAATTTTTGGGTGTTGAAAAAGTTTGACCCTACTTTTTTATTTCTATTGTTTGCTAATAGATGGCGCTAATAGTACCCCCTCCCCTCCCCTCTCCCCTCTTCTCCTCTGCTGTATGACAAATAGCACAAACATAAAAATCAAGATTTTGGAGAGCAAAACATAAAATTTGCATGCATCTGATGTCGAACCAGGAACTTTTATCTTTCGGGGAGTCAACATTATTTTTTTATTCAGTCGTCATATAACATGAACACACGCAAAGATTCACATGTGCTTTTATTATTTTGTGTTCGGTAAGTACAAGTATATTCTTACATAAATTATTGTTTAATTTAATAAATTGTAAACTCAGAACCTGCTAAACTAACACTCCTTCTGTATTTCATTAAACTATTGAAAGCGAATGTTGCGTGCATGCGGAAATAACACAGAAAAAAAAAGCGGATGGAAGCAATTTAAAATCACTGGGGCAAGGTCAGTATTACGAGAGCGTAAAAACATGTGCTTCCATTCAACTTCGAAAAATAAGAATGAATGTGTGCATACAGAACACATATGCTTTCTTTTCACAGTTGTAAAATGGGGGGGGGGCATAACACTGGTATTATTTGTAATCACAGTGCTTACTCATGTATTTTGTTTAATATTTTATTTCAAATTCACTGTCAGAAACTAGTGTTGTTAGTTTCTGCATGTAGGTTTATTTACTCTGTTGGCTGTCACTGTCAAGTTTTTAGTATTCGTACAGCATAAAAAGCTATAACCCCCCTCTCAAAATATATACATTGTATACGCCAAGATGCCCAATAGCCTGGCAACACATCATGAAAAAACATGCCAAGAAGACCCAGTGGGTTTATAAGTCAGTGCTGCCAATTCCTATTTGTAGGTTAGCTTAGCCAGTGAAAGATCATATAGTAGAATTTTTGTAGAGTGGGTGTTTGCGAGTTCCACGATGCCTTGCCCGAGGATACCCTATGCAGTGTCATCCTGATTGCGGAGAAGTCCTTCGCCTACGACGTGAAGAACGAAAGGGTCACGGAGCAGTTTTAAAATTCATAAAAAATTGCCACATACTAAAAATCAACATCCAACACATTTTAGGTTATATAAAATTTGTGAAAACCTTATAATACTGAAATATTAAAACAAACAGAGTCCCTTGTAGGTTAGTTCGGTGCGTAAATAAAAAAATGATAGGTTAAGTTATATCACTTAGGATCGTAAAAAAAATTAAAAAATCGTAAAAAAAGGATAGGTTAAGTTGTATCACGTAAGATCGTGATATACCTACCAAGTATAAATGGAAAAAATGAGTGCAGTGAAAATTTGTACTAAAACATCGCTAAACGCTATAACATCGACAAAAAATTGTCAAAATATGTCAAAAACTTATATTCGATTGATAAAAAAAAAATACCTACAAAATATGATCCTCAAATGATGACGTTCAAACAGTGCATAAATAAAAAAATGATAGGTTAAGTTATATCACTTAGGATCGTAAAAAAAATTAAATAATCGTAAAAAAAGGATAGGTTAAGTTGTATCACGTAAGATCATAATATACCTACCAAGTACGAGTGGGGGAAAAATGAGTATAGTGAAAATTGTACTAAAAACATTGCTAAACGCTAAAACATCGACAAAAAATTGTCAAAATATGTCAAAAAGTGATATTCAATTGATAAAAAAAGAGGATACCTACTAAGTACTACTTTGAAACAACCCAATACCACTACTTGCAAGCGAACGTGGATGAATTAGTGCGACGCATACTATTAAATTTGGTCCAATAAAACTTGACTTGAAGGAGAAATCCATTCGAACGTGAATTCGACAAGAAGAGGGGCGGGGTAAGTGGATGAAATAAGAGAAGATAGAACAGAGATCCGTGCTTCAGAATGAATGGCTACATGTTGCATAGGAGATGTGCAATTCTGCTTAGAATGAGATTCCATTGAGCTAAATACAGTTTTCAAAGTATTTTCTCCATTATTTATGGAAATACAGTCAAATTTAACTTGAGGGAAGATGATGTGTGGAATCTCAAGATATTCAAGAAGAAAATCCGCATTTTATCCTAGAAAACCTTGAAATGTTGGGGAATTTCATCATGGGTTCTCTATATCACTGGTTCTCAACCTTCCTGAAGCCGCGGCCCGATAATTTCGTTTTTTAAAACTCGATGACCCGACGCCAACCATTTTACTCGTAAATAGCTTTTTGATTTTTAAACTTTATACGCTATAATGTGTACCATTGAAATTTAATATTAATAAATGATGGCATAATCATAGAGAGTATTAGTAGTTCGATTATGTCTATGCTTCCTGACAAACATATATTTTTTTTTTACTCTAGTTGGATCCAATGGAATATTTTAGTCTCCTCTGGCCAATATAATTAAATTAATTTTGTAAGTGCTGATTTTCATTGTCATGTTACATTTCGGACACCGAAAAATTCCAATTCATCAGAATATTTAAATTTTCGTATATTTGTTAATGAAAATTGCTGCTCAAACTAAATTTACCGTAGTGCCCGTCTGTCAACCTCAAAATTTGGAGACTGGATCTTCCCCGTTAGATCATTCACCGCCACTGTCGCAAAAGCATTTCCTGTTATCGCAGTCAAACTCAAACCTGAGCGAAATATATATTTCTAGGTGATTGCCAGCTTGGGCTGCAAGTCGCAAACCCGTCGGTTGAGAAACACACTCGTTGGTGTGCTACGTGCACACATGATTAGATATGTGTAGCACGTTTGATCCTGTATTGTGCTTACACACACACACACACACATATATATATGGATGCGAACATAAATTGAGAGTATTTGAAAATAAGATCCTTAGGAGAATATTTGGGCCTAAAAGGGATGAGGAGACAGGTGAGTGGAGAAGGTTACATAATTTAGATGTACATAATTTGTATTCATGTCCAGATATTATTAGAATGATAAAATCAAGAAGACTTAGGTGGACAGGCCATGTGGCACGAATGGGAAAGGAAAGAAGAGTTTACAGGATTGCTGTTTCGAAACCAGATGAGATGGTAAGAGAGCAGTACCAAGACGAAGGTGGAGGGATAATGTTGAGATGGACCTAAAGGAAATTGGTGGGATTGAAAAGAGTATATAGATCTTGCTCAGGATAGTTACAGATGGAAGGCCTGTGTTGCTGCAGCCAGGCACGTATCCAAGGGAAGGGGGCTTAGGGAGCTCAAGCCCCCCCGAAAGTTTTTAGTTTACAGTAGATAAAATAAGTTTTTTTGTTCCTTGTTGTGTGAAATAAAATAAAATGAGGATAATTTAAGGAGAGAAATAATTATCGAGGAAAGACTGAGAATGTTCTATAACCCTATTATTGATAATAGCACGTGTCCAAGTTGTGAATCAGGGGGGTCGAGCCCCTCCACCAGGAAATTTTTCAGTTTACCCTAGATAAAATTAGGTTTTTGGCTTCTTGAATAATATGACAATTATTTAAGGAGAGAAATAATTATCGAGGCAAGACGTGGAATGTTCTATAACCCTGTTATTGTTAATACCGCGTATCCAAGGTGGGGATCAGGGGCTCGAGCCCCCCCCCTCCCTAGGAAATTTTCCAATTTACACTAGATAAAATTAGGTTATTGGTGCTTGAATAATATGATGATAATTTGAGAGTAATAATTATAGAGGCAATACGGAGAATGTTCTATAACCTTATTATTGTTAATAGCATGTATCCAAGGTGGGGATCAGGGGGCTTGAGCCCCCCCCACACACACACACACAAACAGGAAATTTTCAGTTTACACTACATAAAATTATGTTTTTGTCGTCTTGAATATTGTGACTATAATTTAAGGAGATTCGTAATTACAAAGGCGGAGAATGTTCCATATAACCCTGTTGTTGATAATATTGCACGTAAACTTTTCTTGCGCTTTTGGTGTTGTCGCAGCAAACTTTTTAGAAGCTGCACAACAAAGATAGCGCCACAAGTAGGACGATTCGTTGTAATTTATAATCTCTGGAAAGCGTGAGAGGGAACGTTCTTGAATAAGAGAAGGAGTCGAACTACTGGCAATATTAACGAATCCTATTATCTGCGGAACGTTCTAGAATATAATGAGGATATAAATATGCGGCTTCAATTTACCGGTTGATCTGTACAACAGAATCGGTTAATGAGACTTCAGAATTTTCAGAGTATGGCAATTCATACAGTCGATTAGTGATCTGTGTGTCCATTGCTTGCTTTGTAAGATCTAGTGATTCGAAAATAAAAAGGACTGAATATCGTAAAGTAACGAAGTCTACTAGTTCGGGTCCAAAGCTGAAGACATTGATGACAGCGGAACTTCCGGAGCCTCAGTGTAGTGCAGTTAGTTCAGGTCGAGGGCCGAAGAGATCGAAGGTCTCTCTCTCTAAAGTGAATATTTCAGCGGTTTTATAAAACAGAAATAAGCTTCACAGATCAACTGAAAATCAAAGTTTTGAGTGATGATTTAGTTGTGCCCGAACAAAGTTTCATGTATGCAGTCCGAGAATTTCATGGCATGAAAGAAAATTTTGTTTAAGCCTACTAGGTTCTTACACACACACAAATACTTAACTACCATGAAGGGACAGCCGAAAAAGTCTTGAAGATCCAAGTCACAAGGATGGAAATTAGGACTTTGTTAAGGTTAGGTGCGAAGGCAGGCGAAATCACCCTAAAGGATAATATCCAAACCTGCAGGAAGAACGCATTTTACGTAAGTCTCGAATACGAAATGATAAAAACTTCTGGTGAGTTGTGTCCGAGATAAAGAATGGAGTGCCCAGGATTATCGGTAGGGAGACGGGTTACGAATACTATTTTTGGTAGTCAGTCCTCATTTTGCCATCTTTTCCTGTCTTTCACGTTCCTTTTTTAAGGAATACTGGATCAAATGGGGTTATGACCCCACCAATCCTCCCTTGGGCACGTCACTAGAAATAAATAAGTAAGCATTTGATCATATTGGGAGACGAAACATTAGATGTGTTGGGAACGGAAGGGTTTTCAGAGGTCTAAATATGAACAATTTGGTGGGATTCCGCTTTTATAAGAGCTGCAAACATGGGAGGACAAGACACAGTAGTGGTGTTCAGGCTCGAATCAGAGAAATATTCGAGAACTTTCTGCGTCCACCTCGCAGCCCACAGTTTGAATCTCGCGTTGTCGAGTGGATTGTCCATCCCGTGCATGTGTAACGGCTTCGTTAAATTACTCAGACACCACAAATGTGCTGATGGTGCCTGATGAGATTAAATGGACAAACACACACTCGGATGGTTCTGGCACACAATGTTAATGCATGGAAATAGGGGAGTCGAGTGGTAAAAAACGTTCCGATTTCACGTTCTGATTAAAATGGCAGCCTTAAACAGTGGCAACGATTTAGGGGATAGTTCCTCCCCATTTTTTTGCCTCTTAATCCTAGGCCTTGTCTACCAAGAGAAAGTAAACTTTCCTTGCACCCCCCGCCCCTTCGTTTTGGAATCCAATCGCCACCACAGGCCTTAAACATACAATTGTGAGATTCTATCTATGCCCCTTAAAAAGATGATGTTCAGCCCCCCCGAAAGGAATTCCTGGATACGTGCCTGGCTGCAGCCATGAACCTTCGGGTTCAAGAAGGCTAGAGAGTTAGTTATATATATATATATATATGTATGTGTGTGTGTGTATTAGTGTACGTGTAGATATTATGTAATCATCTGATATAGTTTCAATTTTTAAGATGTTTACTAATTTAATTATTTTTCCTTGCAGGTAAGATGTTGTTTGGTGTCATATATTTTCTCAAATATGTAAGCTGATTATGGAAGGTATCACTGCAGACACACATCCTGGCTCCTTAGGTAAGACCTAGTCATTTTCATAATTCAGATCTGTGAACGTAAGATAGTATTTTGAAAATTCGAATAGAAAGACTGGGAATATTTTCTTCACGAATAAAGTTGATTTGTTTGTGTACTTTGTCTGTGTTCACAGATGTATATATTCGGATGCATTTCTTGGAATTTGAGATGTTCAACCTAGAATTTGTGTTCTACAAAACGACGCTGTGTTATCAAGGATCCAAGCTTCACCCTGTTGACAGCGAAACGTGCTTGAAACATGAAAATATTTAAAAATAAGAACACCTAACACATGGCATTGTGTGTATAATACATCTTGATATGGTTGTGTTTTGCGGAGAACTATGTAAATGGACTAATGTTATTCTGATTAATGTTAATTTATGATACCAACTGCTATTGTACAGAACTAGTACCTCATAATTATTACTATAAATATTACTTTCTGGTACCAAGTAATATTATACGTACTACACTGGTGCTATTCAACATGGCTTAAATCTGATTTGGTTCTGGGTTATTAATTTCGACGTTTATTATCTGGCATTCCAACACTACAAACAGCAATATTATTACTGTGTTATTTTTCCTTTTTGCTTGCTCTTATATTCGAAACACATGATATTATGTACAGCGGTGTTCGGTAACCCTTTGTGTTCACTCTCAACAGAAAATGTTACTCTTGCACTTGAAACTTTTTAAAAATATGATCAGCTCGTGTTTTTTTCTATTTCGCTCTTATTACGATTCATTTTAATGCTCTTTGTTGACATATCTTGGGCTTTTCGGACCCCGTAGTAGTAACACTGTTTCCTTGTAATCAAGAAGTCTCTGGTCGTCCGGTGAAGGTACGTTGTTCACTGTTTCGGATTCCACTTAAACTGTAGATCCAGCCCCGACGAGAATTTCTTAATTTTAACTTGACTTAAAAACGAACTTTGCCAAACTTCACATGCCCATCTTGGCTCGGCAACCTTTCGTTCAATTGTAATCTCTACGCTGTGTTCAATCTCACTGTATATTTAATTTCCAAACCCCAACACAGTATTGTTGGAATTGTTCATGGTTTTCTCTCCTTAAAATAAAGCAGCGATTCAATTTTCCAGACCTGTGGCCATGGTATGTCATTGACCATAACGCGTTGCGTATGGTTTTACTGCCCCCTCCCTCCCCCAACATGTCATACGGAAAAAAAAGCAGAAAACATATATTGTCAGATGTTTATGATAATTTGTGGTAATTTCCTATCTATAATATGCCTATAATCAGACAAATGCTTGCGGAATATCAATTGGCCAATGAACACGTAACGAATCATTAAATCGTCACGTACACAAAGGCGAAAGCGGGGCGTGTGCAGACGTGGATGGCGCAAAATGACCTCGCGCAACGGTTAATTGACATTAACCATAGTTCAGGAAGAGTTTCATCAGTGCTAATATTTGTTGCCAGAAACCAATTTAGGGTTGGCAGTTTTCCTATTGTTGCGTGACATTCTGCGACCTTTTGTTAGGCGCTGAGAGCGTTCTTGATTACTGATCATCGGCCGCTTCATCCGACAGCTCCACCTCTTTGACATTTCGGTATTGACGAGCCTTCGCTGCGAGGATAACATTTCTACATGGCGAGATAGCGGGAAGGCAATTACGAAACGCTATTGCTGAAATTTGTGGTCTTTCTGTAGCCAATTTTGGATCAACATTTCGAAAATGTGCTTTATTTTACGTGTGATTTTACACTTTAATTTCATTGCGTCATTCTGTTGGAAATTGACGTCCATCGTAGCAGAGTGATGAGTCACGCACTATGAAGCCTGAGGTTCCAGGTTCAGACCTTGATCAAGGCATGAAATTGTCGGAAGATAGTAGTAAAGCAACGTAATGTAACCGAAGTAGAAAATATTGTTTGGAAGTAATAAAGTTAACTTTATTAGGAAAATAATATTTTCAAGTTTCTCTTTAGAAGTATCAAGGAAGTTCTTCCTTCATTATATTTCTGTATTTCGAAAGTGAAAATTATGTAAATATTACTGATAGAGAAATGTCAGATCCTATTCCTAGTGCTAGAATGTTCTGAAATTTATATTCTGTACAAAAAGTTTTGGATTACTTCTATTTCATGCTGTTTATCTATTTAACAGTTTAAGAAATTCGTTATCCTAAGGCAGGTTTAGAACGAAAGTGATAAGCGCCACGCGGTTTGACACCAAAGTGACAAGCGACACGGGCCCCTCTAGTCCGGACAACTTTCGGAGTTCAATTAAGACACTTCTGTATAGTGAGATAGCCCTGGTCTTGGACTGATGGGGCCCCTATGACCCTTCATGGTACGGCACACGGGAAACTTGACCTTTACTAAAGGCCTGCACAAGACCTGGAGCAGACCCGTTCGCGAGACATCGCTCCTGAAATGCCATGCAACCTGCGCAACACCCTCGCTTGAGCAGCTTGTATGCCCACCTGCACAGATCGTTCCTGGCAGGCATTGTAGACCCGGCGGGTACCTGCAGTCTTACGATACCTAGTAGGTCTCAGTTCGTTCTTTCCATCAACTGCAGACCCCTCCCTCTACATGACGTAGTTGCTTCGAGTAGAAACTGCACCGGGCCCACACCGTTCTGCAGTGTTGCCAACTGCAATAGATTTTCACTACTTAAAAAAGGGAACTCGAAGCTTCGTAAGCCACATCACCAATGAAATGAGATTTACGAATGTTGCTACCCCCCCCCCCACACACACACATTGAAATAGGTTTTCGGTGGCACAGGATCCATAAGTATATGTCGTAAACAACCAATATACGCATATATATAGTGATATAGGACAGGACTGAAACATGTCACGTTCGACGCTGAGGTCGCGAGTCGAACAACACACTGTTCTACTGCGAACACCAGGGCCGTAGCCAGCCAGGGCCATTGCCGTTACCCTCGTTTGGGGGGTAGGGCCAAGTACTTGGATAAACGTGCCAACAAGAACAATCACAATAATAGTAATAAAGTAGCATGAAAGGCATTATAATCCTCATAAATCACGCAAAAAGGGGATAGAAGTCGGTTCTCACGCGCATTTGTGTTGAAACAGAGGATTAGAAATATTTTTTTTCAACACGTCAATGTCACATTAGCTAATAATGGAAAACAAGCACACAAACTGTTTTTGAAAGAAAGAAAGTGCATGATAAATGCATTCTGAATGTACATACATATGGCATGTAAAATTTCCATCTACAATATTTTCTTTTCACATGGAGCGACGTATTACATAATCAATTCATCCAACTCGTAACAAACCAACATTAATAGCAAATAATATCACGGGCCGCCATAGCATTCTCTGTTTTAAAACTTTTCTCACTTAGATCGTTCGGCGCTCAGGGCCGACTCCCGCTACCCCTTTGCTACGGCATTGAACTTGATGAGACTGGATAATATTTTATAATATATTTCTACTTTCATAAAATTTGAAATCAAGGGGTTGCAATTACCTCTCCATTCCCCCTCTGCAGGTGCCCTTGGCCGTCTGGAAGGAAAATGCAAGAAAAATATGAAAATTAATTCCATCTTGAGTACCCTTTAGCCCTGCTACTCTTAAATTCTGCTAGTCTGTTTTTTCTTGTACTTTAATGTTTGACCCCCACCCTTGCCCCTCCGCTAGACTTAATTTCCGTCCAAGGTTGTGAGCAATGCACCCTACCCCCTCTGGTTGCGCCACTGCGTGCCTGGTTAAGGCACCATGCAATGAAAAGCAATTAGTTTTCAGTGAGGAGATTTTTGTTTGCTCGATCATTCATTTAAATAAATGAAGCTGTAATACTGCGTGCATTTCCTGGCAATAAGATAAAAACTGCTTACGCTGAACTGAAATCGCTAAGTATATAAATTCTCCTTGGAGGAGAGAGCTCCTCCTAGGACCTCGTAGGATTTACGAGCTACGTAAGTAGGCAACACTGGCTGAAGCTGTCCACGTGGTGATGAAACACCTGGAGCGACACGCTGCCGGAGGGCTGTTTCCTTCCAGCAGGTTTTGCAGGCGCCCGGGTCTTGTTGAATGCCCAGTTACCTTATAAGCGCAGAGCGCCTGGAAGACGAAGAACCCGGGTAAAGACGCAAGTCGACTCGTTGCCGTGGGCAGGCTAGCAGGTATACCTGTCCTCACGGGCAAGCGGGCAGTGGGTAGGTAAAATGCAGACTACGCTGGCCTCTAATCTTTACCTCAAGTTTCGTCGCGTTTAAAAATTTTTATATTTATAGGGGAGGGAGAAAAATATTGCAGCGCTATCGAAGACTTGTCCAGGATTCGAATAGCATAAAAACTGTCTTCGTTGCAGACGACAAAACTCTACAGTTGAATTGGTTAACAGAAGGACAAGAACAGCAAACCACGGCGAATTTTAAGCAGTTACATTCTTAAAGTTAACCACACCTCTTCTGACTTGGTGTTAACACTCTCACGCGTCTGTGAAAGTAAAGACATTCGCCCTGTAACCCTTGTATTCTTCTTCGCATGCGAAACCTCTTCAGATGCAGGCTGGCGAAGTGGAAATGTTGACGATGTCTGCAAGAGCCTCTCTGAATAAAACTAGCGAGGCGTTCGTGCGATGAGTTTGTCTTTGTTTGTCGGTGGAAGTGGCCCTCTGCGAAAGCCCCGTCTTGCACACAGCCGATGCCCTTGGCTTGTTTATCTCTTCTCTCCGCACCATTCTCCCGCCCCGCCCCTTTCCCTCCGGTCTTCCTGTCGGATCAAATGCTGCATAGAGCCGGAGAAAGAAACTCCCGCGAATCCAGTCCCTTCTATTTTTCACCCCCTCTCTTGCTTGTGTATGAAAAGCATAAGATTTCTATTCCAATGGACCGAATTGGAAAGAATTGCATTAATCTTGTATGAAATCACTGCCATGATGTTTCTTATTTTATGGCCTTTTAGGTAGCTTTCAGACACAAGCGACACGTGTCACTTGGAAAGGACCTTCAGATATAAATACAAACCTTTGGTGCCGGAGTGAGACGTCTGCACGTGTCGCTTTTCACGTGTCACTCGTACTGGACCGTTTTCTCAATATCCAGGATCGTGTCGCCTCGGTGTGTTAGACGTGTATGCGCAGTGAATGTTTTTTTTAGACTTAAGGGGCCCATGTCGCTTGTCACTTCGGTGTAAGAGAGCTTTCAAACCGAAGCGACACGTGGCGCTTTGTACAACCAATCAACAGAAACATTTTACACTGCAGAGTCATGGCAATGCACACAATCCTGCGTTCAATTACTGAAATCCTCAAGCGACACGCGACATGTGTCGCTTGTTGTTTTTTTTGGAAATTTTTATAATATTCAAATGTCCTCTCATATTGCTGAGACACATGTCGTCACACCGACTTCCGAGGCGGAGTGGTTACCACAGCGCACTACGATGCCAAAGGGGCTCCCGGGTTCGAATCCCGGCCTGGGCATGGGTGTTTTTTGTGAGTGTCTCTTCATTAATTTCGTCATGTCATCACTCATCCTCATCTTCTCAATTAGCCAAAAGTGGCAGAAAAGCGAAGTAAAATAAACTAAATTAATCAATCAATAAATCAACAAATGTCACACATTCTCGAAGAGCATTGAACAATAAACATGATGTTCAGTACACATTCTTAGCTTGAACTTGCACATAGCAGACAGTAATCAATCATCCCGTTCACTAATCATGTAGTGAAGTAGGGACATATGCCGTGCGAAATTGTAGGTATTAATGAGCGTGTACAGGAATGGAAATTATTAATTACGAGTACATCAAATGTTCCAACTGAGTAAAACTGAGATCTGCTCATTTCTCAAGTATCACGTAACTCCATTTCGTATAAATGAGTTCTCATAATGTGCCCATTAGGTGCTCCAAATTTTGCGAAGTAGACGCGGAGGATGATCTTGAGAGAGGCCGCTAGTTTCTACTGACTGAGTGTATGGATGTTTATGATAGGAAAATGTTCGTGAACAAATAGGAAGGTCACAAAAGCCTAAATGAAACAAGTCATAATATTGGTTGGCTGGTACATCATATTTAATCGCGTTTAAGGGCAATTTTTAGACAGAAGGACAAGTGGCAGGCAAATGTCACACGAGGATTTCACACCGAAGCAGCAAGTGACACCGCACCCCTTCAGTCTAAATCAAATATTCACCGCGCATGCCCGAACAATAGACCGAGAAGACACGATGGACAGTTTTGATAAAATAGCCTTGTATTAGTAACACACAAGCCATAAGTGCAGCGTGACGTGTTGCTTCAGTTAAAAATGTTACATTGTTTTCTGAAAGTTCGCTTTCAAGCGACACGTGTCGCCTGTCGCATCGGACTGAAAGCTCTCTAATGTGCACTCTAATTTTCAAAACCATGAAAACGTGTCCGCGGTTTTCGTTAAATGTAGTCACGGACGCTTCATGGTTGTAGCTATCCCATTGAGAAAGAGTGGTATTGTTACAATCTTGAAGTTCATGTGACTGTAAAATTCCATCATTCGAATGGACTGACTGAAAAATCATGAGAATATCTGGGTCGAATCTAGGGATGGCCAGATCCGGATCCTAGCGGATCCGAAATCCGGATCCGGTTGGTTCCGGATCTTAAGGATCCGGATCCAAAAAATTTTCGGATCCGGATAAGCGGATCCGGAATTTTCAGATCCGGATCCGGATCCAGAACTTTCGGATCCGGATCCAGAATTTTCGGATCCGGATCCAAAACTTTGGGATCCGCATCCGGTACTTTCGGATCCGGTACTTTTGGATCCGGATCCGTTTTGCCATCCCACATGCGCTTCTTTGGAAAGTAAGAATGTGCTTATACCATATTGTTACCTGCTAATACACATATATGTATAACATACATCAGTGGCGTGCGGTACTAAATCAGGCAGGGGAATAGGTGACCTGCACTTGCCCCCCCCCCCCCACCAACCTCCCATGCCTGTCGTAATATAATGCAGTAGACCAAGTAAAATTCAACCCTTACTGAAATGAACTAAATAAATATACGATACATATGTTACAAATTGTCAGAAGTGACATACATGAAGCACGTTAAAATTGTGACAATAACATTGTTAAAGCAAATATAATATAATGTAAAGAAAACATTAAAAACAAAAGTGTTGATGCACAACAAAGAAAAAAATAATGAAAGAAATATATGAGTGATCAGAGGAAATAAATGTTTGGTCGAATCCTGTTTCATCTCTCTATTTGTAGATTACGTTGACATTTTTTTTTGTAGAGTTGAGCATTCTTGTAATTCAACGTCCTCAATGCAATAATGGCAATCAGATGGCAGAGTTTTTTCATGACGTTCGCTAGATTTGTAGAAATTGTGACAAAACCCGAACTGTTCCAAACTCTCTTCTCAGGAACAAACTAGGACAATAATAATTTGCCACTGAAAGAGTATCCAGTTAATCATTTACAGAGTTGTTGTAACTTGTTTGAAAATGATTTGTGTACGATTTCGTTTTAGTTTTTAATTCGGTTAGGATAGGTGTTGGTTTGCTGTTTTTTCTGTAAAGTTCAATGAACTAAAAGCTTTCGTCTTCGTCTTCAGCCGGTCGATCATACAACATTTGCAACCCTACGCTCGCAACATTCGCTTTCTTGTCCTGCCGCTGCGTGCGTCTTGGCTCGGGGCTGGTGGAACAGGTGGACGCGAGCTGTTCCCTCGGAAGCTATTTCGCAGCGTTTAGCCAAAGTATTTAACAGACGCTTAGACTATAGAACATTTTTCCAGTTCGTTATGAATGACAGACGCAATTTTGCAATGAAATTAGGAAAATATGGACTTAATACACTCAAAACTATCACTACGACGCAATTAAACTTTAGCACATACCAAGAATTTGAAGGAAAATGAATTCGCTATGTCTCTCGCAGGGAACAGCTAAAGAGTTTAGCTTCCGTGGTGAGGATCGTTTACCTTCGCGCGTGGTCGGAAATACTCGGCATCAGGCCGTAGAGGGATGAACGACGAGGGTAGGTGAAGTAAACAAATGCCCAGTCGCGGTGAATGTTTATCTTCGGCGTTACTTTGGAAATGTTGATTTCGGGAGAAAGAAGTGTTCTTATTACGTTAATATAGATAATTTAAATAGCTTCAATGGGCGATAAGTAGGAGGGAACAGCCTGTTCCCTCTGTTCCATGGATATGTTCCACTGATATACATACACATATATATGGTGTGTGTGCGCGCGTGCGCGATTTGTAATTAATTAATACACTTACAAGGGAGGTCTAAGTCTCTCCTTCCGATTTCCATGAAACTTGGCAGGTGTATAGAGCCGCCCCCCCCCCTCCTCCACAAATGTCAAGATGAGGAGAAATTGAAGTGGGGATCTGACCCCGAAACCACGTAAATATGGCATAGGAAGAAACAGGGGGCATAGGGCCTCTCTATACACCTGTCAAATTTCATGGGAATCGGAGGGGGACACAGGGGTCAGATGATCCCCACGTCAATTTGTCCTCATCTTGACATTTGAGGCTGGTTTTGCCCCCTAAAACAGTTTCTTAGCCGAAACAAAAAAACACGTATTTCTTCCTTCGGGCCCCTCTATACACCTGCGAAGTTTCATGAAAATCGGAGGGGGACACAGGGGTCAGATCCTTACTTCAATTTGTCCTCATCTTGACATTTGAGGGGAGGTTGCCCCCTAGAACAGATTTTTAGCCGAAGCAAAATAAACACGTAGTTCTTCATTTGGGCCCGTTTATACACACACCTGGAAAGTTTCATGGAAATCGGAGGGGGACACAGGGGTCAGATCCTCACTTCAATTTGTCCTCATCTTGACATTTGAAGGGGTTTTGCCCCCTAAAACCGTTTTTTAGCTGTTACAAAAAAAACACGTATTTCTTCCATAGGGCCCCACTATACGCGTGCCAAGTTTCGTGGAAATCAGAGGGCGACACTTAGATAACCTTCCTTGTTGGTCTTACACTTTGTAATTTGATTTTTGATTTGATTTAGTTTATTTTACTTCGCGTTTTGTGCCTCTTGGCTAATTTGCGAAGATGGGGATGTGTGATGAAATTGATGAATGGACATTCACAAACAACCAAGCCCTACCGGGATTCGAACCCGGGACCCTTGGCGTCGCAGCGCGATGTGCTAATCACTCGGCCACAGGGTCGGGCACACTTTGTAATTATATAACACTGCATATTAATGTTTTATTTTAATTTGTAAAGCTGTAACTGCAGAACAATAGTATAATTTTTGTATAACATTTCTATCTTCTTATGTGTGTTAAAGGTTTCATCCTGGAATGGAATGTCTCACATTTACGTGTGTTTTCATTTCCAATACATTCGAATGAATACATATTCGTTTCAATGGCATTTACAAAATCACTTCTGACATTTTATGTTAAACAAGTAAGATTATTTTTGTGCACGAGCGTGTTAGCCGATGCGTAGCAAAGTATTTTAGGAACAACACTTGAAAAAAATTCTTGTAGGACTAACTAATGAAAAATTTCTTTGTAATCGAAGATCATAATACCTTTTAAGGTGTGGTAATATTATAATGGGATTAAGATAGTTCCCGATACAGATCCGAAATTTCCGGATCCGGAACTCTCGGATCCGGATCCAGATCCGGATTTTTCGGATCCGGATCCGTTTGGCCATCCCTAGTCGAATCTAGGGAATTGAACCTGCGAACTCTGTTATATGCTCATAGGCTAATCTAGACTAGACCTACAGTTTAAAGTAACATCAGAAGCATCGTGCTTGAGTTCAAGGCATTGCCACTACACCATCGGTGAGGTCTTCCATATTATTTTTGATATATTGTACAGTATAAAGAAGCACTGGTCGTGGAAGAGCTGTGATCAGAACGTATTCTCTCTAAAAATGCTTCAGCTAGATATATGGGCATAAATGTTTTTTTTTTTTTCAACAATGTTATTTCTCCATATTTTTTCAGCAGTTTCTTGTGGTTTGGCCGGATTTAGCTACACTTTTCTATTGAAAGGTGTAAGCTTACTTTTATGGAAATGTAAGGTTGAAGTCTGCAGAAAGACTATAAATTTGGCATTTGTGAGGAACTGGTGTTCCGAAAATTTTCAGGGGTGTAACGGTTGTATTAGTGTGCGTTGCTAGCCATAAGTTTATTTGGTTCATTTTTTGTTACATAGTTTTCAAGTGCTGAATCCATGATTGGCCTATTTCTAACAAGTTAAAACGTCGCCATTGGAATGGATCAGAGCCATAGGAAACAAGGGAAAGTCCCTGCCAGACAATGTAGGAGGCGAAAGATCATTCATTGCGAGCTTCGTTCTGGCTGCAGATAAGGTCACTTTCCATTAAGGCACGTCATTGGAAATCCAGATCACGCCCGAACCTATCACACCCCTTTCAGGCTTCATTGAGGAAGATCGATTGACGAGCCCTCTGTATGCCAAACACACGTGTTTCGAAACCCGGTTGTGTGACTGTTTTTTCGATTGAGGCTATGCATCCTGGGGGAAAATGGACTGGTTTATTGGTACGTATACATAGATAGATTGATACACCTTTTGAACTGATGGAAATGTTAGATATCATCCATTATTATATATTTATGACTTTTATTACGATCAAGATAATGTAATCAAAAGTTTTTAAAGATGACAAAAAAAACGATTTTTTTCCTGCAATATGGCGACTGGAGCTATGGCCAGTATAATTCTGTCTTTTGTCCTGGTTTTCGTCCTTTTGTGTGCTGAGTTCCCGTTTACAGCCTTAACTTTTAACCGAAGTCAGAATATTTTAATCATGCGACATTGCAGTTGTGTTGTTTCTTATGTTAAAGGGTGCACCCCGACGAGTTCAAAATAGCCTAAGTACTGAGGCACCCAAAATGTTATATTCAAATTCAAAAATTCAAACTTTTCCTTCAATAATTGCATAACTGTTTGTTAGAATACCTAACCTGTTTCCAGACTATCTCTAAGTATATCTAATGCACAGCTCCAGTGTGAGTCTAAAGCCTTACAATCGCACAGCAGACTCATTCCACTTTACGAAGTAGGTCCTAGTTTTGGATCTTCGGCTGGCTATACTCATCACAGGCCTAACGTACTTTTTGCTACATAGCTTTATTTGTCCACCAATCGTTTTCGGGGGTGTGTGCCTTGATAAGCGTCAACAACATCAGTTGCGAAGTAAAAGCTGTAGCGGTAACATCACTCTCCCGTTACCACGTTGCCAAGCGTACGCCTGTTTGTCAGTCGTTTTTATTGGCTTGTTTGTACAGTGTTTGGGTGTTTTATGTAATATTTTCCGTGCTTTGTATAATATTGTACAACATTTACCCAGTAACGGCGCTAATCAACTATTTCTCTCCCCCGTTTTACAGTACGTTTGGCAACATGCTGTGTATCCGACGCTCATTTGTTTCGTCCCGCCAGGAACTTTCGGTGCCTTGTGACTCGAAAAAAACCGGTCAGTCGAAGAGGATTCATCTGATCGCTGATTCGTTATTTCCCAGCCGCCAACTGGAAATGCGAGCAGTGTAGCGTCAAAAATAAATCCACAGATGTCGTGGGCGTGAGAGAATAGGGCGATAGGTATTCAACTTTTGTTTTATCCGTATAGGGTTCTATGTAGATGGATTTTAAGAGAGTAATACTATCCACTGTGCATCAACTAGTAACTTACCTATTGTATCACCACAATTCCAACATGTCGTTTCTGGCGTGCTAAAAATTGCCATTGGTTTTTGGAACGTGAGGGTTGATGCTGCGTAGCTTCTGTTGTTGAAAGAGTGAACCCCGTATATTGAACAATCAGCAAGGCTTCTGCCCATTTTCTCATTTTACGACCTTTACCAACATCATTTTCACTCTTTCACTTGGCCGTCTCTCGGAGGAGAGGCCCATAAACAGCGAGGTGAGCACATTCCGTGCGACGTGGAGGACACTCATCCAATAGCACGGCTTATTTTCTTCCCTCTTCAAATAGCCTTTCGAGCCACCCTTTCCTTCATAACTTCTTTACAATTTTTTTATGGTTGCTGATGAACAAGCTTTGTTGTGCGCGTCTTTATTCGAGAAGGATTTGATTTATTTTTTTGTTTGTTTGTATGTGTTAGTTAACGTCACTATTCTTCATCCTTAGGTTGCCCCGTCGATGAGTTTAGGTCCACTTTATGCACAGAAAGGCTAATCGCAACTGCACTTACGGTTCAAAGTGGGATCCGAACCATTACGTGCCTCCACAGGGTATCGAACCAGGGACCCCTTGTTTACAACGACGTTACCACTACGTCATCATAAGCCACTCCGACGATGAGTGACTTAAAATCAGTAAATATTAATGGCCTGACCGGGACTTCATCTCAGTTCCTTCTGAGGCAATAGTTGCTCGCAGTGATTTATCCACACCCCCCAACACCCTCCCAAATTTTGACGAACACCCCCAAGCAGAAAAGTGGAACACCCTCCTGCAGGGGGGTGTAAATATGGATTTTTATATCAACAATAGAATAACAATACTTCAATATAAAGGAACCATTTGTAGCTCTACAAGAAGCGCAGTCCAATGGACCTTTCGATCAACTACAACCAAAGTGTCAAAGAAGGAGGGTGGAATGTTCAGCATGGTGATTTCCTGGAAACACCAGCTCCCTTGACAAGGCTTCCCTAGGGAAGGAACACTGCCATCTGGAAAATGTCAAACTGGCCTCTAGCCCTCCTTCTAGGGAGCACATACACCACACAGTGTTGACAGTTCAGCGTTTGAATACCTAAATAAATATTTCTTAAATACGTTACAGGTTTGTAAATTCAACCCCTGAGTCAATGAAATTTACATTTCGTTTCATTTTCCTTTAAATGCTTTCCATGGGCGTCCGGAAACCCCCCCCCCCCCAGAAAATGAAAGTCAACCAGAAATTATATATTTTTCACAAATAATTTCATTTCAGCCATAATAATATGCGTTAATTATTGCATGAATGTGATAAATTCAAATTTAAGCAATGTTTCTTGAGAGAACGATACTATTATTGGGGGAAATGTCCCTTGTTTGCCCCCCCTCCCCTGTAAAAAAAATACCTTCCTTGTCTCTTGCTGGAAAAAATCCTGTGGACGACAATGATTCTTTCATGTGAAAAATGTACGATAAAAGTAAGGGAAGAAATTCAAAGATACAGGTTTGACTCTTGTAGTGAATTGTGTTACTATGGTTAGCAACACTATTTTCTGTAACTTGGGCAAGATGGATGATTTTGGAGTGGTAGAGAAGAGAACAGTCAAATGCCTTAGCTCAGTCTCAGTGTAACATCTCAGTTCGTATGTTGTCGTTCTACTTAGTGTAACAATGTCTAAAACTTTACTGCAAAATTGGCTGAAGAAGATAGAGAAATTGAAACGAGACAGACAGAAACCGAAAGTGACGAGTAGAAAAGCAGTGACACTATATGTAGGCATAATTTCCCCCGGGTTCGATACCTGGCAGAGGCACATAGTGGTTCGGATCCCACTTTAAACTGTAGGTCCAGTTCCGATTAGCGTTACTGTGCATAAAGTGGACTTACAACACCAAATCAACCAACCATTCAAAAAGTAACAATATTAAATTTACTGACCGAGTATTCGATATAAAACGGCAAGAATTTCATGAAGATCCTA
This sequence comes from Lepisma saccharinum, assembly GCF_977018435.1. NCBI lineage: Eukaryota > Metazoa > Arthropoda > Insecta > Zygentoma > Lepismatidae > Lepisma > Lepisma saccharinum. Next base: position 41,715,408 of record NC_139239.1, on the reverse strand, counting down.
AGTGATTCATTCACATAGAACCTAAATGATTCATTCACGTCTATAGTTAATGGACTATAGACTATAGACAATTTTTGTGGCCCTAAGAGTTCTTACCTTTGTAAAATAAATTATATTTTATAAGAAATTAGATAGAGAGTTGTAAAAGAGGGGGGTGTTGCGTGGGGTTTGCCTTGGGTGCAAAGGACAAATGGGCTGCCAAACAAGCAAAACAGATATAAATAGAAAAGTGTTAATGTCGTAGGCCCCTGTTCCCTGACATAATGACATATTAATGTTTTCCCACCTTTTCAGAGGAAGCAAAGGAAGTATAAGGAATTAAACATAAAACGAAATTTTATTTACATTAAGTCCCAAATTTATATCTGACCATAGGCGCACCAGTGGGAGCACGACGGTGCATGCCACTGCCTGCTGGAAAACGTGGAGAGAGAACAATTTCACTTCTTTCATTGCACTCTTTGTGTTGGAAAGTGAAATAAATGCTATTCAATTTTTAAATAATTTAAAATAAAGCATTACCTCAAATTAGAAGTGAAAATTCCTTGCCTTTCCTTTGCAACTAACATGCCATGCGTTTATTTGCACATGTTATTTAGTATTATTTTAAGGCAAAGAGGCACAATTCCCTAGAGTCTCTCGTTCAGTATTTGAAAGATAAACTCTCAGCAGCGCCAAGCATATTTTCCAATGTTTTGTAAGGGTAAAAATATTTCAATATGAAATTCCTTGACCGATTTAATTCAAAAGCAATACCAGGTGTCTATCAATTGATTGAGTTGGTGTTTTAAGTCCACTTTATACACAGTAAGGCTAATCGGGACTGGACTTACAGTTTAAAGTGGGATCCGAACCACTATGAGCCTCCACCAGGTATCGAACCCGGGACCCCTTAATTACAAGGCGACAACGCTACCACTGATCCATGTGGGAGGCCCCAGGTGTCTAGCAAACGTGCATCTCAACTTTCCACTATATTTTAAAGTCTTCATGGCCATGCTCTAGAGTTTCATTATTTTATTTCAGTTTTTGAATCATTGTTTAAACAGAGATTTGAAAACACCAGCAGCATTTGGAACTCACTCGCAACATAGAACTATTAAAATTATATATATGCATATTTTCTAACTGAAGCTAGAACAGGATGGGGGAGGGGGCATGTGCTGAGGTAAAGAGGACACCGAACAAGCAAAGCAAGATTGTAAAGAGTACACATTGTGGGATACTGTGAAATGAAAGTATTGTTGCTATGTTTAAATAATAATATGCATTATAAGTTTGCAAATAAATAGTTCTAAAAATTTTCTTGCTCGCTTCGCTCGCAGTGTAGTCATTTATTTAAGAGTCATATTATATCTGCAGATACATGCACTTATTACTACTACTTCAGACAGGCAAGAGCGCGCGCACCAATGCAATGCATTCTCACCGATATTTCATCGATGAATTTGGAAAACCCAATATAATATCTGAGTTCCACCTACGATAAGAACCATAAAATACAGTAAAAAAAATATTGCGCAAGTGTTCCTAATATCTTTATAACTAGCTTAAGAATTGCATGAAATGATCCCTGGTAATAATATGTTTAAATTTTGTGTCTTTCAATGTCATCTCTTGTGTTTGTCTAACGATTGATTAAATCAAGTACTGAACTGTAGACTGAAATGTTAGCATTGTCACAAAAATATATTTCCATCTTTTCCAGCATTTGACATTTTTTTTCTTCTGAAATGTTACGTGAAGGGAAGGGAGGGGGTTAATCTCTGGAAACATCTATGATGAAATTGAATTAGGGCAAACATTTTAAAATATGCACTTAACATTCCCAATATTACACCCCCCAAAAGTTTGCAACACCCCCCCAAGGGAAAAAACCTGGATAAACCCCTGGTTGCTCGATGCAGTAGAAATAAGGTAAACTAAGCTCCGTGACGCAACAGTCCTTTCATGACCAATGCATGCAAACGGCGATATAGCTACGCTGTCGCCTTGTAATCAAGGGGTCCCGGGTTCAATACACGACGGTGGAATGTAGTGGTTTGAATCCAACCTTAAACTGCAGGCCCAGTCTCGACTAACGTATCTGTGCATAAAGTGGACCTAAACTTCGGCAAACTATTTCTCATTATGTATACTGTGGTGAGCACATAAGAGTCCATCCCTGCTGCTATCTGACTTTGTAGACCAGAATCCGCTTCTTTTCAACTAGATCCTCACGATGTAGGGTCAGCACCGAGATTTTGTGGCTCGTACCGAGCATTAAACACGCAACGGCTGTCACCATAGGGGAGAGGGTTAACTAACCATTCGGTTACGCGAGAACTCAGTCCAATAAAATATAAAATTATTTGTCTGTCACCTGTGTGAAGTAAATAATTCCAAAACAAAATACGAACGCGATTAATCAGTTTTCTAATGTAAAGTTGATAAAAACTTTCAGCGATTATCGGACTCTTGTGTCAATGAGGAGGTCAGGAGATCAATCTTGTCGCCTCGTACAAAGTTTCTGGCACACGTCCTGCCTGGGCAAGATGATTCTTTCTTGTGAGTATCGTATCACCAACGTTAGCTAATCGTCGTTCATCCTCGTCGCGTTGAGGATTTGGAAATAGAAGAGAAGTTAATCCTGTGAAATGAATACGAACGTGAACTTGTTTCACAACCTTTCGTGTATGTATGTATGTATGCATACATAATAAATATATACGACCACAGGGTGCTAGTTTCTCATTATTATTATTTAGCGCTACAACTCTTTATGAGTTTTGGCCTGCTCAACAATTTTCTTCCATTTAATTCTATCCTGGGCATCCTTCTTCCAATTTGAGATCTTCATTATTCTAATATCGTTTCTAACATCATCTTCCCATCTAACTTTAGGTCTACCTACTGGCCTCTTAACAAATGGTTTCCATTTATATATCTTTTTGACTGTTCTCTCGTTAGACAATCGTTCGATATGACCTAACCAGCTTAATCTTTGTGCTCTTATGAATCGAATTATATTCTTATTCTTAATCAACTGGTCTAACTCGTCATTTGTTTTTATTCTCCAAGAGCCATCGCTCAATTTGGAGGGGCCAAATATTTTTCTTAATATTCTCCTTTCAAATATTAGTGATTTTTGTATTAAGCTATCTTTCAGGCCCATGTTTCACAGGCATATGTTGTCACTGGTCTAATGATTGTCCAATATAAGTTAAGTTTTGATTTTTTTGAGAGTAGATTATTTTGTAATATTTTTTTATTTGCATAAAAAGCTTTGTTTTCTGCTATAATTATTTCTCTTATTTCTTCCTTCTTCTATTGAATTATTGGTATTCACAATTGAGCCTAAGTATTTAAAAGATTCAACATTATCAATCCTCATTGTGTCTATTATTAGTTTAGTCTCTTTATTTGGTTTCCTCCCACATTTCATATATTTTGTTTTACTTTAATTTACTATTAGACCATATTTTATTGCCTCATTTTTCAAACATTATGAATGTGTCTAGCATGGCCTGCTTTGTTCTTGTCATTATTAATATATCATCAGCATAGGCAGATAGCTGTTTTAATCGGGTAGAGATATTACCTCTTGTTTCAAGTTTGCATATTATCACATCCATTACGATGCCGAATAGAAGTGCTGACAAAGGGTCACCTTGTTTCACTCCAGATTTTACTTCAAACTGATCAATAAGATCATATATTAGTTTCACACAATGAAAATTACTTCCCTTCAATTTCAATGTCTAATACGTAAATGTATTCTTTTGCATCAGTGGTGAACAGAAATACAAGAAAATAATGTACAGCGACTATCAAACATTATATCTATTCTATGCATTTAACAATATTAGGTGAACTATAGTTAATGTAGGACGTTTAAATTACGTTTTAGCGCAAATGCTTATGAAATTTCTTTCTATGTATATGTACATGTGTTTTCGCATGTACCAACTATGTACCATCTTTTACTTTTCATTCATTTCAATTTTCATTGCTCGTATTAGTAAACAGGAGTAATGAAATATTGTAATTAAGGGTTAAGTGTAAGAGAAGACATTAAAGCATTACATTCACAATGTAAACAAAGTCGGAAGTAAATAAGCAATATGTCACCGAAGAGAAAACACTTTTTCATCTCAGAAAAGATACGTGCAGTCATGGATACTTGTAACAATCCCATTTAAAGTCAACGGAGTTGTTACAAGCCAGAAGTGTCCGTGATTGTACTATCGGAGTTAAATTTTATTATTCTTAATTATTACTTTCACGGTGCGAAGTGAAAATTGATGTGCCCCATCTTTATGAAAGTCCTGGAACTGTAATATTTACTTAAAAAATTTAAAAAATGATAATGTTGTGTGGCTTTCAGTACACACAACACTTGTAATACTGTACTTTTATCCATATTGTTACTGTAATTCTACAATTGGAATGACCTCCTATTTGACATTTTGAAAATATCTAAATACGAGAAAAGCTCCTTGTCCTCCCTCTATGTCTTGTGCAGTGTAAACACCGGGAGTTGTTATATTTTTCGCAAGTTATCTTAACAAAGAATGATTTTATAACACTGCAGGTATAAAACTCCCAGAAATCTTATCTGATATCCAGTTTTTTGCCTGACCTCTTTAAACGTCACGAAAGGCCTTGTTCCGCGAACGCAGTTTTTCAATCAAGAAAAGTCCGTCAAGATTTCCGGTCATACTTTAAAACAAGGAGCACGGTGGACGATGGGAGGCCTTCCTAAAACTGGCGGAAGATTTCCTCTGCGTGCCGTACCATAAAACTTAATCACGGAGGACCAGGGCCGCAGTCGCAAGAGGGATGCCGGACATTCCGAGGCTTTCGGCGTAACGGGGCAGGTAAACACAAGCGGCGGAGGGGTAGGAGGGAAGGGGGGGATTCTGCTGCAATATCGATCCAGGAGGAGAACAAGGTACAAAACGCCGCACTCTCTCGGTTTTGAGCTCAGTGGTAATCTTGTTTCGCAGATAATCCCTCAAGCTTTTTCCTCTGCCAAAAAAGAACTGTCTTAAACATTCCTCGCATCAAAGAAGCTCATCCAATTATCCTATGGCAGGTTAATCGAGACTGGACCTACAGGCTAAAGTGAGATACAAACCACTGCTAAATGTGCTTCCACTGGCATCGAACCCGGGACTCTTTCGTACAATGTGACACCGTTGCCATTACGCTATCTGGAAGACACAGTATCTTGTATCCATGGAAATGGAAATAGTAAAAAATTGGAAAAATATTTTGGTGTCAAATCGGAGACAATTGAGCAGTAGATAAATGTCGAGAAATATAAAATATTACACCATTCCAAAACCTAAATATTGGGTAATAATACCGCAATGGAATAGTAACAGTTAAGTATTAACTTCCCAAATGTTTTACAAATTATAAACGTTAATTTTATTTGCTACTGTGTAGGAGTCATGCTCGATACCCGAGATGGATATCAGGTGGGAATTTATGCTTTGGAGCTCACTCAGCCTCTTATCATGGGGGGAAACCCGGGGGAATAAAGGCTTCCATCCATTATCGCCGAGGTCGAGAATGTTAATGCACGTAACTTTACGTGCACCTTTTAAACTGTATCGGATATTGTAACTTCGATTTCTCCCTCGTAAAAATTAAAAGGTGGAAAATTGATTTATATTTTAGTTCAGTAAAAAACTTGACCATAAATTACCATTGTGTTATAACATAAGAAGGAAAATAAAAGTTATTCCAAAGCACCTACATGGGCCAGTTATATGTTTGCGGTAAAAATGTCCTTTCCATAAAATATTCGTTACAATTTTGCGTGGTGAATGAAGATTGTTGTGGAATGTGTGGGAAGATACTAATAGAAGAAAATAGAGAAAGTTTTCTTCTATTACATGCCACGTCCATCTGGTTTCTCTCGCAGGTCGCAAACGGCTTTGCAAGTGACATCGCACACTGGTGCCGTGGACGTGCGTCGTCTTCGGTTGCCCCGAGCGACCGAAAGATGACAAAGTGCAGTTAGCGTTTTCGTTTGCCCCATTCGTCTCTTCAGTGAGACAACCTATGGCATTGATTAACGTCGGAAATGGTTGCATTTCACAGGGTACAATGTCTATTTTTAACCCTTCCTCACACGGCACATTATCCAATTTTCTTAAGAATGCACTAGCTTCAGACTCGGCTTCCGATACACGAATTAATTGATTGTAAATTACATTGTATTTATTACGTCTATATGGGACAAGGGCACTGTAGAACGTCATGTTAACATTCCGATTCCCCAAACCCCTTAAAATGTAAGGGATGACCTTCTGATAAGAAACCCAAAAGTCACCTCGGCAACTGCAATGTTGCAAGCCAACGAGGCTCTGGCGCAGGGACCCACGGCCAGGATAATCTCATGTGGGGTCATGTTGTCCTGTGTTTGTCCTTGGGTGCCGAGTGCCCCTTTACTGTCTCATCCTTTAACGAGAGTACGGAGATTTTATCCTTGGATATATATATATAGTATGAGTTATTAAGTAATGAATGAATCAATTAGTTTTTTTAAAGTAGACTGAGAAAGTCTTTAACAGGTATATTTTATTTTCTTGTTAGGATCCATGCTTTCAATTTTTATTGTTGAGGGTCTTATCTCCGTATTTTTTTTTGAATGACAATACAACTTTATTAATAATAATATACATTCAATACATTCGGAGGCATACGCTTTAGCCCAGGTACCTTAAAATGAACCCTGGACGTCTTTTCCGCGAACATTTACGGATTCCTCCAGAACAGATTTGGTTAACAGAATGTATATTAATAGTGCTACTAATAAAGATGATAATAAAACAAATAGTGAAAAGTAAAAATGGTAAGTTAAGAGTATATGAAGATGTAGAGACATTGTAGATGTTAGAAACTGCGAATATAAAAGAAATCACTACATTGATTAGTAATTAGGTAATAAGTAAATAAGAAATTTTGGAAAAGAAAAAAATAATATATAAAAATAATAATAAGAGAAAGGAGAGAAATAAATACAAGTGAAAAAGAAAGAGGAAGAAATATGAGCTTAAGTACGGATATTGAAGAGAACAAGGAGAAGAGCAATGGTTAACGTAGCAAAAAGAGAGAAAAAGAAAAGAAAGGGGTAGGTTGAGGAAGGATGCTGGAGTCCAGCAATTGGAAGAGGTACTGGGAGGGGCATCAGTACTAATGAGAACTCCTGGGAGTCTCAGGATGAAATCCAGGTATACGTCAGGAATTGAGGGTATGAAGAGTGAGATGAAGGTTATAAAAGTAGTAATCTCCGTATTGTGCGACGGGGCAAAATAGCTTGTGTGCTGATATGCCCATAATAAAAAAAATCAAATCATAGCTTCCAAGCTCTTGGCAGGTATTGGCCACCAAATTGCTCTTTCGATACGGTATTTAGTTTAGATTCTTGCAGAGTACTCGAAATTACCTGAATAATTTGGGTAATGGACTTCGTGCTTAATCCCATACACCGTACTCGGTTATGGCTCTAACGAAATCAAACAGCCCTTTCCTTCTCCTAACCTTGGAAGTTATGAGCAACACATTACAACAGGATTTGATTCAGTGATTGATTTGGTTTATTTTACGTCGCTTTTCTGCCACTTCTGATTTTTTTAATTTGATTTGGTGTTTTAAGTCCACTTTATGCACAGTAAGGCTAATCGGGACTGGACCTACAGTTTAAAGTGGGATCCGAACCACTATGTGCCTCCACCGGGTATCGAACCCGGGACCCCTTGATTACAAGGCAACGACGCTACCACTGCGCCATCGGGGTGGCCACACCACTTTTGATTAGGATGAGTGATGATAATGATGACATTGATGAAGGGACACTCACAAAGAACATCCATGCACTGGTCGGGACTCGAACCCAGGAATCCCTGGTGTCGTAGCGATCTGTACTAACTACTCCAACCCAAGTGTAATATTGTGCATTTCTTCTCGGGGCGGATGGATACGGGCTTGTTAGTGTATTTAACTTTATCCTTTATTACACCGCTAAATTATCCACATAGAAATTAAGGTGAAATCTTAAGTGGATCCCATTCCACAAGAACCTTCCACAGGCGGTAGGAGAAGAACTTCAAAACTAATTGAAACTTGTCTTCTAGTTAGTTTAATTTCTTCATCCAGTGTTCCTTGAAATTGACGTATCCTATCTCCGTTTCGTTTCCTCATTATTGTGTTTCAGGTGTCGGAAATGGCGTTCGATAAAAGCTAATTTCCTTCGTCTGCAAAGCCTGGGCCTTCCTGCCTGAATCCATTAGTCTACTTTGCGTGAATTGATTCCGCCGAACGAAACGGAGAAAAAAAGAAAAGGAAACACGTCATGCGCAATGTACCCTGCAGGTAGGGCATATCGTCGATATTTAGAACAAATTGCGGCGAGAATTACGAATGACTTTTTGTGACGTAAGTGTGACGTTGCGGCCGTGGTACTTGCGTGTGTGAAACGCATTGATCGTTCACCAGAAATAAATGGGAGAGAGGAAAGTTTCCCCAACAACCTTCAAAGGAGGGCCCAGTTCTTGTGGTATTTATCAAATTGCACTTCCTCTTAACTCGGATGCTTCCTGGGTTGGGCAAGAATTTCTGAGCAACAGATGAAGTGGGCGTTGTACTCTCTCTCTCCCCCCTCTCTCAATCATACAGAGAATAACCCAATATTGAACCGGTCGCGTATGAATCTTGCGACCTGTAGATCTCTCGTACAGATTGCACTGCGGTCACGACATAGGAGAATCAAGTGTGTCGGTTATTGCCACGCAATGCTTCTATAGCATGGGCGCCAACCGCTACATTGCTTGTTTCTTTGTGTTTCGATATCCACATCCCATAATAATCATTCTTCCAGTGTAGCCACCATAATGTTTAAACTCTAGAATTTCGTAACATACAATAACGATAGCAACTCTCCAAAACGTAAAACTCTTCGAGTAATAGAGACTCAGACTTCTCTTGGAATCAAGCGCAGACATATACGAGAGGCATTTCAAAAGTTTTCCAACTCTGCGCATGCGCTACACATAGGATGATGCAGTCGCTGAGACTGTCGCGTTAGCTTACTGTATGTACGTTTACCTCTTCTGACCCCCTCTTCTTAAAGAAACTTGTCTTGTAATGTAAAAAGTGAGCCGCGTAAAAACTCGAGTAGTACCTAGCAATCCTACATTAATATTGATTTTTTTTTTCGTAAAAAAATGTTATATATGTTTGTAAGGATACCGTAGTGGATCGAAACGCAGTGTTGCGTGGACGCCTTGTTTCCGTGAAGGTCGATAAGCATTGAAAACGATCCAAGAAGGCGTCTGCAATCAATTGCACTGAATGACTCATAATGTGGTTCATGTCAACTCCATTTTGAAAAACTCTCTGAGAAAAACATTGCCCTCTTTCGTACTATTCGGTTTTCAGAATCCTGAGGATTATTCAAGATGACTTGCGCTTAAATATTCGACAAAATATACCCGATAAAATATTGTCCTCATTTTGCAAGATAACGTGAATGTTACCCGTATAGTAAGGGTTTAGAGATACACATGAAAAATTATGCTGGTACTTGAGTATCGTTGCCTAAAGAATTGAAGCTAATGAATTACGTTCGAACCGCCTGTGGGGGCGTTGCTAGATTCCATTCAATATATTTTAGGCAATTACATAAGCAACTCATTATGTAACGAAGTATTTTCAAACATTAGATCTATTATCTGCCCGTGCAATGGAGGTGTTCGACTGTTTTTATATTTTAATGATATAATTTGATATTTTAGCTATTAGCTTTGCACTGTGAATCTAGGAGGACTAAGATTTCATTCTTTGTAAGATATAAATGCTCTTCTTATTCCATCACCGTGGCGAACAAATAATGCATTTAAAATAACGTACACATTTGAAAAAAAAAGGTTTCTGCTATTCTACCTCTTGTCGAGAAGCACTTTATACGGTGTAGAGTTCATATAAAACAAAATAAATAATATAGTTTGTAAAAGTATTTAAGAAACATTTGACACAGTTTCAGTTAATAGACCCTACAGAACAAGCTCCAACTTAGATTTGCCAGATTTTCAGAATGTCATTCCCCTTCCCCCTCGAAAATCCTCAATGGATAAATGACAGTAAAGATTTATTTTCAAATGAAATTAATTGTTCATTTGATATTTGGCATACAAAATCATACATTGGCTATGCATTAATGATCGTATATTTTCTACTTTCTGTACATAACTAAAACAAATCTCGAGAAATTCTCAGATAAAACGATGTTTTCGGAAAGTTCTGTATAATGCGCAATGTGTGGTAAGGCTGGACTTGTCAATTTCTGCTGCCAGCGATAATGTACCAAACTTATATGTATATTATGTTTGTGATAATGTAAGCATAAAAATGTAAAGATACAGGATGGGCATCTAATCTACTTTAGTGCTTCGCTTTTGTGACGTTCCGCACCAGCACCGCAGCAAACATAAAGTCTCCCTTTAGCAGTCACCCCCGCCTGTTCGAAGCAATTTGTCATTAGCCTAATGAACCATATCATTGAGTGGATGGAGCTACCTTGCACGCTTTCAACGCCCAACCGCTAATCTTAGTTTCGACAAGCTTCCCGCAAAAACCTAATTTGCAACCTAACCGCAACGGAATGCGTCATTAAGCAGTTTCCTGCTGACGGGATTGGCTTTCAAACAAAGGAACCTGAATTAAAGATACGGCTGGAATTGGCGTTGAACACTGCCTCTAGTACGGGAGCACGAATCTTTGATGGTCTTCTAGCCAAAAACCTCCAGCGGTTTCGTCTATCTCGAGGAACTTGCTTGAAACAGTCTCACGAGTTCTAGATTCTACCTTCAAAGTAGACGTCGACATTGGGGTGGAAGGCTTTTCCTCCGCCCCCCATCCCCCAAAGTATCCCACTGGGAGGGCCGGATGCTCCCCAATATTCACTGTCGGTTAAGAATTTATATTTTAAGTGTATAGATAGTAAACAAAATATATCAAAAATGGTAAGCTTTCATTCTCAGAATAATATATATTATTTCAGTAGATATTTTTTTAGAATTGAATTGAGCAGTAGGCTGATGGTGCCAACTAAAAATTGATTGAGAAAAGGTTTTTTTTTCTAAGAGAACTTATGTTTAAATGATTATTTTTCTTTTGCATCTAGGTTTATACTATTGCTAGCAGTTTCAAATCTGCAGCAATATTTTTTTTCTTGATATGTGTGTGTAAACGCACATGCACACCACATACCGCCTTCTTATATGAAATAACTTAATGAAGAAGTTATTTTAGATTTTTAAACATTATGTGTGGGTGTAGTTCAGTCTGTAGAGACCCGGGTTTGATTCCCTGCCTAGATGAGTAGTACCTTGGGGTAAACCTGAGGTGTAAAGATGGACAGAGATAGATGCTCATCACATCACCTCTACTAATTTTTAGATTGATTTCGTTCATTTTACGTTGCTTTTCTGCAACTTTTGGCTAATTGCGACGGAGACGATGAATGGCGATAAAATTAAATGAACGAAGGTACATACACAAATGTAATCAAATATGAACACACAACGTAAGACTCCACATAGGATTGTACTGACTGTGGATCCAGACGGCAGAGCCTCCAGCAGCCTGGATTGTGCTACTTGTAAGAGGTTGACATTCGAGTGCCATCAGAGAAGGCTTTATCTTACACCCAAACGACGCTAGAAGCAAGGAAATTACATATAGAAAATTCGATCTTGTGTATCCAGCCAAAGAATACAATCGTGATCATTATATGCTCTCAAGCTATCCTATTTAGATTCGAGGCGAAAAATAAAATAAGTTGGATACTACGTATACTTTCTATTGTTGAAACATAAATTCTGTAATTATTAATATTCAAGTAGCAGTAGAATTTCCTATTTGTATCACTTAATCTCTGCCCTAAGTGCAACATACAGTTTCATGTTATATTTCTTGAAATAGGGATACTATTTTGTCAGTCCTTCTTTAGGCACAAGCCATCTTGCGGAAACCATAGAATTCTGAAACCAAAGTGTATGACGTGTTTCCTTGGTTTGTCTTGTCAATCCTTTTTCCAAAATTATGTTGGCAATAATTAAGTATGTCGTCCAATGCATTTGATTTGTCGTCTTCAATGCTTCACAGACAAAAACATAAAGCACCCCCCCCCTCCACCCGAACCCTCGATGTTGTGTCACATCAACTGAATTATCCACCCACACAGTTTGTTTGAAACCGTCAAAACCACTATAAGCTTTTTTGAAAGAACACCATAAAGATTGCTGACCTCGTATTATCAGCGTCCTTATATTCAGCACAAATTCAAGCCGCATTCATTAACTCAGATGCTTTGAAGCCTTCAATGATAGCAACTTATATAGTAATGAAAAACTAAATATGCTGACCAAGGCAGTAATTTATTTTATTAAAAACATAAACTAACGTAACGTTTCAACCTTCTAGCAAGGTCTTCTTCAGACTCTGTATCAAGTACAAAAGTCTTTTGTACTTGATACAGAGTCTGAAGAAGACCTTGCTAAAAGGTTGAAACGTTACGTTAGTTTATGTTTTTAATAAAATAAATTACTGCCTTGGTCAGCATATTTAGTTTTTCATAATCATGGAAACAAGGCTTAATGGAGTTATAATTATATAGTAAATATTTATTATTAAAATTTTGAAAACATGTGATATTATCTTATTAGTACACTTATAAAGTTCTTATACAGTCCTTATAAGTACATCGGGCCCATTGGTTCCATAGGGAGTTAATATGAGTCTTCTTTCTCTTCAGTTAGCTTGAAAGGTAATCTGACTGGAGAAGTTTTCCAGCGTGCAATCAAATTGACACTGTCTGGATGGCTTTCGAATAATGTAAGAAACATCCCGTCTCCGGAGATATAAATATCTCAAGAAAAGACCACCAGGCGCTACATCATGACAACATGCCTTATATTGATTGGTTGCCGCTGCAATGACATAGATTCCTCGTGACATGAATGTGGGCGTTGAACAGTGATAATGCTTGAATATTTTGTTAGGGTAAAGTATATTGATAAAGCCATCAAAGAGCATAACAGAAGTTTGCATCTATCCGTTGGGAGTATACCCTTCGGCCAGAAACAAGCCAAAAAGCCATCGTCAGATGTGAATCCTTTCAGTCGGCTAGTATCAAATATGGAAATAGTGACTAAAGAGGCTTCCACAAATGTCAATACTAACTTATTCGGGCCGAACTTCCACGCCAGTAACTCCAAAATAATGGTTTTCCTGGTAAACATTGACGTTATGTTTTTGCTAGTTTTTGGCCAGATTATTTCTTAAACTCCGTCATCGCAATATAGCTCCGATACAAGTAGCCTATATACGTATCTCCGGCAACACAGAACTCAACGTGCGTAAGAATGAAGGAATTGTTTAACTCCAGTAATACCTTTAAGTGCATAAACTGTTGGCATCACTAAGAAGTTTTCACCAGGGGAAATGATTTTAAAAAATACACCGAAAGATATTTTTTAGCTACTATTACATTTTATATATTAACAAATTAATCATTACATCGTATTTGACGTAAGCATTTTAGTAACAGCACAATTGTACGCCACAAATGTATTTAATGAAGTTTTCTTTAAAATAGTCATAAAATGTGTGATAACCATAATTTTTAAAGTACATTTTTTTAAAACACTCTTTTCATTATTAAGAAGAAGATTTTTACACAGTATGTCTCAAAACTCAGTATCTATTTTGAAAAATAATCGGAATTACGAAAAACAGGTTCAAGGCATGAATAATATATTTCAAAGTATATGCTGCAAAGAATTAGTGCTCCACATTGCAACCAATAGTGTGTCTACAGAGCGATACGTTGCTTTACAGTTTCCAGCATTTGAGGTGTTATTTTCTGAACATTTTAAGATGTTCCTAATATGTTGGATGCCCTTCGAGTCAATAATTGCTGATCTTGTTCAAACGCTTCTCAAACCAATTCAATACTTTCCCCAGATTTTTTTGTGTTCCAGTTCTGTTGTCATCTGTTTTCTGAAATATCGTTAGCAACTCGCGAATAACTTTGTCTGTTGGACTTTTCTTCTTAGTTGTCTCACATTTCAAATCTTTTATCTTGCATGTTACCACAAACATTCGTTATTTCACGTTCATCGTCAGTGATATGGGTCTGAAATGAAAAATTTCACAATTACGCAAAATTTTGCAAAAACCGGTTAACGTTTTGTAAGTATTCAAATTTGTACCTAAGATACATATTTTTATGACAGCAGAGCATTAAAGAAAAACATTTAATATCTCAGAAATAGTGACTTTTGAGACACCCAGTATGTGGCCTGTAACGCTATTAACCGGATTAGTAAACAACAGCTAGTGTTTAAATATCTGATTAGCATAGGTAACCATCGCCGTTACCTTACCTTATGCGTTAAGGGGTGTCTCTGTCTGTATGTCTGTGCAAATGCACCTCGCAACCCACTCGGTTATTTGGTTTGGCTTCCCGAAGCGGTACCATGTTTACCTGTTACCAGTAAGGATTCCTCATCAATGGATAACTTACATGTTGTGAAGATGAAACCCTTATCAAAATCTAAAAACATCAGCATCAGAGCACTAAAATGTTTCTCTCTTGACTCTGATGAAAGATGAGCCTGGTTAGACTCTTCAAAAATAGTTAGTGGTGATCGAAAGTATCTAAAGGAATTATGTAACTGTGCAACTCGACATAACAGATGCATTTCCCATCCAGGGGTTTGCCAGGAGGAAAGAAGACTGATCCTTCAGGTTTCTCTTCTCCTTGCCTCTACTGGGAGTATATCCAGTGAACAAATACTGAAATCCTGTAGATCGTCTCAGTACTTGATAATTTCGGTACGTGGTTTCATTTAATTCACATTTTGTATCCTGATGTGTAACAGCAATACTCTGTTCACGCACGAGAGAGTCCTATCTTCACGCTGAGCTTAAATTGCTAAGTAAAATTTAATAGAAAACTTCGCGTCCCGTTTGTAGTCCCATAGCTGGAATTCCGGAATCTCATTGTCCTGAAACGAGCTCCATATCCTGTTCCTGTTTGTATGATCATCCATCCGAGTAATTAAAAGCAGACATGCATCACGCGAATGTCGATAGCACGAGCATCAACCAATCAAGAGCACTCTTCCGCTGCAAGCACTCATCTGCACTTTTCATGGAACAATTAGGACGGGAAAAAAATATGTGTTTGTCCTCCTGCGATAAAAGCTAAACAGAAATAGGCCCTGAAGAATACCAGGGCTCTTTATGATCTTCAAACATCAAACAAGGTAGTACATGGGGAATATAAGTGTCGACCATTCTGAGTAATGTGGTTAAGGAGTTGTAATACTCCATGCAGTCATATGATGATGTCACAGGACTTCTTCTTTATTACGTTAGTGAAATGATACCAAAATTACAGGATAGACTGTTACATAGCTCAAATTTACATGAGGTATCAACTGTTATTTATAACACAATCTCATGGCTGCAACACTGATCAAATGAGCATTAAAACGCCATTTTTGTCATTTTAAAGATGGAGGCCTCCTCTACACACTTGCATCAGAGAAGAGGAGTGGTTTATTACCCTCTGTCAGCCTAAAGCTTACAGAAATTTCTCGGCAAATGATAATTCAATATATTTGTGCATGCTTACCACACCAGCAAGTTTACTAATGGAGGAGGAAGTTCGATAGTGGCCTCAGTTCTCCGACAGATGGGTGAAAACGCCTTCGCAGTGGCTCATAACTTAATGCATGCTCCCAAAGACTTATTTCGCTTAAGGTAACAGGAACTAACTGAAAGTTATTGAAAATATATGTAGATCAGCAATACGTCTGTCCTAAAATGCAAAAAACATGTGCAACCCTACATACAGAAATCTTTTAGATAAGAAACACAAACAAATTAAGGTTTTCATTCGGTTCTCCCTTGTACATCCCGAGATTTCTTACGTCCATTTTTGACTAGGAGTCTGTTTCTTGTGGTTACCCTCTTCTAATCCTTTTCAGGTAGCTTTGCTCTTGTCAGCAGCTCGTTCAGGAATTTTACACGGGGACAGGGAATGAAATATTTCTTCCGGCTTCATGTTCCTCCTTTTTGCACGACATCTGACGTCAATGACGATATAATCCTCGTCGTCATCTCTACGGAACCCAAAAACGAAGCACACGTTGCTCGAGCGGTAGCATTCCTCAAATATAAATCATACTCATTTACAAATGTACGCATTTGATAAAATTTCGGATGCAGCACAAAATGACAATTTCGCGCTGAAGTTGTCAACAATGAAAAGATGGAACAACATGGCACGTGGTGCTATGGTAAACATGGCATGGCAAACAACATAGCACGCGGTGCAATTATATGTATTCCCGTCAGAGTCCACGCGAAAGAGAAAGGTTAAAGTAATGAAAGCTTTTGGGACTGTAAATAACTGTATTCGTTATGTACATCTTTGGCTGGCGGCCTGAAGGTATTGACCAGAAACAAGAGTTTTGCGCTGAATCCTGAGTGGTTATTAAAGGAATGTTAAAAATTGATTCACGTCAATGACACCATATATGACAACGGTGAAATGGTAAATTAGTCATTCCATGTCAAATCAAGCAATGGTCTGAACCTTGACATCTCAGAAATTGACAATTTTTGGTACAGTGGTAGTACCAGTAAAGTTGACGAAAACTGACAAATTTCAGATTTTTGGGGCTCTTAGTTTTTGAGTTATTTACTCTCAAAAGAGCAAAAATCCCAAAATTTGATGACTTTTTGAAATCTTTAAACAGCTGCAGAACAAAATAAAATTTGACCTAGAGAGTTCAAATTGGTGTCGTTCTCTTCTCCTTTTAATGATCTTTAATTTGAAATGTAACATGATTGTTCTATTTGAATTTTGTAATTTTTCAGAAACCAGAAAAACGTTTTTTTTGAAAATCTCAAAAACACCCACTTTTATTTTCTTTTGGAAAAAAATATATGTTTTGAAGACATCAATTAACTATTTGCGTGCAAAATTTTATAATGGGACGGCAATGAGTTCCTTTGTAAATTATTGTATTTGTATTGTAATGTGTCTGAAATTTGCTAAATTTGTTGACTTTCGTGTTAAAACCATAACTAGTACTATAAGCTGAGTGGTTTATGTTGAAGTTTTCATCTTAATCTATTTTATACTTTTTGGACTACAAATAATGTGAAAATTTAGATTTATCACTTTTAATAATTATGTGTTGGTTCATGTATAGAAAATCATAAATATAAAAATATTAAACAGTCTCATGTAGTATATAACAACCTTAATATATAAATGTTATTTAAATTTGAGGAGCTGTCAGACCGAAGTGCCATGCAACAAGCCACACATGATGCTTGTCCATTTCATGTTTCTCGGACTGGATCGTTTTCTCAATAGAGTGCATTATGTCGCCTCGGTCTGTTGTTCGCACATGCGCGACGAATGCTTGCTTATAGATTGTTGCTTGTCACTTCGGTGTGAACCCTTACTTTCGCTTGTCATCTGCCATTTGTTGTTTCGATCTGAGATCCTCTTACAGCTATATCAAGAATAAGAAGTATTTAAATCATGCCTCTTAATACAACATAATGATGGGAAATAAGATACGTGAAGTATTGCAGTCAATTTTACAATAGTCGTATCAAGGAACAAGTCTCAACAGAATTAGCTGTATTTCTTGATTGTTTACAGTGATATATGGTGATCTTAGAACTTGTTGATTGTGGGTAATCTTGAATGTATCATCCATTTCCCCCCTCCTCCCCGCGCCTTTCAGCAGACCCACAAATGCATACATTGATTGTATTGTTGTTTCAATGAAATTTATAACATGAATATTGCAATTTGTTGCAACTTTTCAGCGTTTTGCATCGGCTGGTGGGTTGAAGGTGAGGAAGTGGGGAAATACATGTAGAAATTTCAATTTTCCTTTGTTGGCAGTCTCTACCTCAAACTCTTCAGGTTGTCGAGAAGGCTGCTAGAGTAGCTTCTTCCAGTCTGCCAGCGCATCTTAAGCGGAGGGTGATTTCTTATTGGTTGATTTGACATAGAATGACCCAAATATTCTATTTATGTAGCCTATATAACATTCTGGAAGTGTGTATAGTGTAACAAATGCGGATACAGGGTCTGATAGATGTTTGTGAAAGTAGAATATACATTTTTAAACCATATGTCGAAGTAGCATGAGAATTTCCTTGTCATATAGCTTCAGAAGGTTTTTCCTTCCTTGCCACCCACTAAAGCAAGACGACATATGATCCACCTATTGGGAAGGACATTTCCGAAGTGCTTCCGATCGTTGCTGTACATAATATTGTTTTAAAGGATTGTATATTTCTTTGAATGACATTATTATTATACCTATAAAATCCATATCTCGAATAAATAATTTACATATTCTTTATTTGGCGAATTTTCAACTCAGTCTTGTATTGAAGAATATGTTAGTTTTCTTGGCATGTTTTGTGCACATTCATAAAAGCTTAAGTCTGATACAATTGGAAAATAAAATATTGATCGATATTTATAAATATACATTCGAATCGGTGGCCGAGCTCATTAAGTTGCGGACTTTCAATCTCGTCACCGAAGTTCCTGTGTTCGAATCTCGACCTGGACATGCTTTGTTTGTAAGTTACCACTCATCAATTTAATGTATCATCACTCATCCTCATCGCTGCGATTAGTCAAAAATGTCAGAAAAGATAGTAGCATAAATTGCAAACATTTCGTTAGAAATGAAGAGGTGCTTAGAATTAGAAAATCGTCACTCGTTGCTTAACATTTTTTAACCCTATTCTCTTGGATGATTTAGATTTTACGTATTTAGCGAGTAGCTATCGTGTTGTAATCAAGAGTTTACGTGTTAGAGCCTCGTTGGGTCAAATTTCAGTGGTTCAGATCGACACCATGGGCTGTACAGGTATTTTTGCAGACTAACGACGCTCTGGCGATTAGACACGGAGTAAGTATAAACTTCTGTGTAGCTTGTTGTATTGTCCATGTATATTTGAAATTGTCAATTTCACCAATTTAATCTTATCATTCATCCTCATCTCCGCGATTAACTAAGAGTGGCAGAAATGCGACGTAAAGTAAATGAATTCATTGAGATCCTGCTTTAAACTGAAGGTTTAGTTTCGAATCCTTATGTAGACATAACGTTATGGTAATCTAACCGATTTTTTTTTCGAAAACTATGTGCGGTTTGTGGTCACAGTGTAAGAAAGTATTCTTTACACGATACTTCTGTAGTAATTTTCCCTGTGTGAGTGTGGGATAATGTGTTAATGCAGGGCCAATGCTTTGTTTCCAGGCGCGAAAGGTCATACGTCATATCTCCAGGGATGTGGTTGGTTTTTTTGTGGTTAATAGCATTTGATACCAGCAAACGAAAGTGCATTTCCTTATCTCAATAATTGAGAGGGAGATCTATGAGAGTCAGGGGGTTAATTGTTCGGTATTTAGTACGACAACCACCGAGTAAATTTTGCTATAGAGAGATTGGTCCAAGAGCAATAATGATTGCTAACCAAAGTTTAGAAGCTACACAGTTGCAACTCGCAGTTACTTTTTCCAGTAAATGTAACTGTATCTAGTTGCTTTTTGAAATGAGTAACTGTAACAAAGTAGCTTCTTTCAGACAATGAGTAACGAAACTATGTACAGAGACGAACAAATTATGGTTTGATAAAGAAAGAAATATTACGTATATAAATGTGTACATATCAATGCTTAAAATGTTACTTTTTAAAAGTAACTCTGCTACAATTATATTTACTCATCTAAAAAAATACCAAATTTCAGGAAAATTTGAAGACATCAGACTCATTGTTAGTATAGATTATATTCCAGTTTCATATATATGCCGGCCCCCGTGGCGGAGTGGTTAGCACATCGCGCTAACGCCAGGAGTCCTGTGTTCGAAACCCGGCATGGGCATGGATGTTTGTGAATGTCCATTCATCAATTTCATCATATCACTCATCCCTATCTTTGCAAATTAGCCAAAAGTGGCACAAAGAACGAAGTAAAATTAAGCAAATCACACATCCCCCCCCCACACACACACACACGAGGGTTACAGCAAAAGTCATGGCAACTGTATTTTCTCAAAGTTAAACGCTGGTACCACAATACGATCGTATGTCCCTGAGAACATGACACGCGCAGTATGTGGACACATCACCAGATGGCAGTGTGATGAACGGTTATTGTACAGAGGGCAGTGGCAATTCATTGTTATAAGTCAACCGCCGTGCCACGGCGTGAACAGCGTTCGTGTATTAAAATAGCCGTTCTTTGGGAAAAGAATGCCAGAAAACAAGAGGCTGGTGGAAACTGTGGGAGAGCAGTGTCATGCCGTAGTATGCGCCTCTTTTGTTCCTGTGCTTTCAGACTTGTAAACATATGTGGCACGATGCTATGTTTAAGAATGTTTTCTCGCTTCCCTACCCCACACCTGGTACACTAGATCTGCACTGTTTACACATTCCACAATACCATACACTGTCCCCTTAGATTTGTATATTTTGGATTTTCGTGGTGGGCCCGCATTCTCGCGAAAAAGAAATGTTGCCATGAGTTTTGCTGTAACCCTCGTATGTTATATATATATATATTGATTATAATTATATGCATTAATGTTTCTAGTTTATTTTACTGTGATTTTCTACACTTTCGGTTGATGAGGACCGATGAGGATGAATGATGAATGGATTATGGAAGAAACATAGTTATATATTCATGGATTGATTGATGGATTTGGTTTATTTCTGAAACTTTCGACTAATCGTAAAGATGAAGATGAGTGATGGTATGATGATGGGACAATCACAAAGAACACTCACGCTCAGGCCGGGATTTGAATCCAGGCGTCGTAGCGCCCTGTGCTAACCACTCCACCGCTGAAGGCGGCTGGTAACATGGAGGCTCAGTCTTTAGTTAGACCCTTTTTTTGCCCTTCTATCGACCTTGGCCCTTCTTTAAAATCAAACTACATAAGCCCCTCGTTCAAGCCATTTTCTCTCTGTACTGTTTCCAGACATGTTTATCGGCTTTCGAATCCGGTTACCGATAATTAAGGCATGCAGATAGGATTAAGTTTCGATCTAGTTTTGAAGTTAATCTTCTCTATCCTCTTAGAGTTTCAATTGACCTTGCATGCAATATCCACTGAGACGATGAATGCTCTATACTGCGTGATTAACTACGTTTATATTAATTATTGTTATTTATTGTTTACACTGTTTAGATTAGCTGTGAGGATTCTTTATACAGTCGACCACATGTGAGAAAATTGAGGAACTCTCTTCATTTCAACCACGAATCTCTTGGATGCGTTTTCAGGGAATGGTGTTGGTACGCTCCTGTTCAGATAAAGCGGAACACACGGTAGGGTTATACAGTTTAGAGTGTACCATTTTATCTAAACATTAGTGTACAAATTTTCTGGTGGTTTTGTTTGAACGCGTGGACATTGCTATTCGCGAAACAAATTGAATTAACAATGAGATGGTGATTTGACCATATATTTTCTTAGGATATGATTTCGCGACTAGTATGGATGTAGACGAACATCCATGAAAAAAATGAAGCGGGTCGCTGGCAACGATGAATGATACTATACTCTGTATCTAGGGTGTTAATAATTAAGAACAATGCATACTACATAAGAAAAAAATATATCATGCCATCAAAATCCGGGCCCTGGTTATCATAAACTAGACAAGTATTGGGGTTGTTGTTTTTCCCGGGTGAATCTTCAGAACCCCCCCCCCCTCCCTGTCTGGTTTGAACATAATGAGGATAACAATCTCGTCGTTATAGGAAGAATATTCGCTACGCCACTTACATTACATAACGGGATTCGGCTTCATAAATCTTCATGTTCAAACCATCCGTTAAGTAGCCATGGGAATTTTCTTGAACTTTTCGAAAAATATCATCTTTGAATAATTGTTTCCGTACAGTAGTGAACATTAAGAAAAAATTGGAATATACCATGTTTGTGAATTTCACATTTTTAAAATATTTCAATTCATTTATGCTGCCCGTTGTTTCGTTGAGTGTCGAATTCTTAACGGAATATACTCGTACTAATCAGAATGCCAAAATATTCTAATTCAAATCAACATTCGTCCACATTCAAATCATTATCGTAATAGATTATCTTTAGATACATAGCTCTTGTGTTGTTGCAAATTATTTTAAGATTTGTGTTTAAATTAACACCTCCCGGCATCGTATGCTGAAATAGGTGCAGTGATTAATTCTAGAGAATATGCTGTATATTATACTGTGATACATACAACACAAATTACTGGTACGTTACAGCAAATAATGGAATCGAGGACTGTGCTGCATTTTCATTTTTTTGTATAAATCGGGACTGTTCACTCATACAGTAGAGAACACATTACATCAAAACTTGCATGGAAATTTGTATTTTCATATTTTCCAGTATAAGATCTCCTTATCCTATTAATTTATTAAAAACTAACCGGCTGAGAAATGTCAGTCAACTGTAAATAAAAGGACCCTTCCATAACGAGCAATAACAAAAAGAATACAGTTGTATTCCTCCTGTGCCGGAGTCCTGTGTACGGTGTGGCATTGTTTCTGCTTGGTTAAATATCTGCCCGGATCCTCTCCTTTCGCAGAGCATTGTTTATCCAGCCCCTAGGCTGGATCAGCGAGCCTTGAAGCGAGTCTCCCCAGGGATCGCAACATGCCATTAGCGTTCCGCCGTGACGATGTAATGCAAGCCAAAAATCCAATTTACTCCCTTATTTCTGATATTGCTTTATTCGCTGGCGAACTGAACGAGCTTATCGCTTATGTAGTAAGTAGGAGTGCTCAAAGGGGAAAATGGATGCTGCGGTCATTAGGAATGAAGGTTGTTATTTGGCGGGGTTAAATTTTCTTTGTTTTACCAGTTTGCTACTGCATAAAATATAACAAGGAAACAAACGATTCTATAGAATAATGAAAATTAGGCAATTTACTTTAAATATAGCAGTCCATGAATTCATGTGGTTAAAACTCGCAGACACCTGTAGATGCTATAGACCTCTGTATAAATAAGCACGCTAGGTACCGAGTTGTTGAAGGTCCATGCATTTTAAATGAATTCAATTCCGGTCCAGATGAGAATATCAATAAGTGTAAATGGGTTCTGCACCGTAAGGAACGTTCTTATATGTAAAGCATTTCAATTCGGTCCAGGAACATTTTTCCCGGATTAATTTAAATACTGTCCAGGAACCCTTTCTTCCAGATCAACTTAAATACCATGAAAGTTCCGTATTGAAATGAAGCAATATGCAACTTGGACTGAATTTATATTGTGCAAGAGAAAAGGTTCCGATCCTGTTACTGAACCCAATTGAACCCATTAGAATTTATGTGTTCCTGGACCGTTAAAAACCCTGGCTAGATATTACATAAAATGTGGAAGATATGAAATTATGTAAGTAAACGTAGATCATACGTATGCTCGTAATAGTTAATTTTGAAATCGAAGAACTTAAGTTTCTTGCAATGATTATTCGAAGTTCACTGTCCATTTAGAATTTGAATTAATAGCCTACACGGTAGCGTAGTGGTAACGTTTGTCGACTTGTACTCAAAGGGTCCGGAATTTCATATCCGATGGTGATTCATAGTGGTTCGGATCTCGCTTTAAACTGTAGGTCCACCACGATTAGCCTATAAGTGTATAAAGTGAACTTAAAAGAAAAACTCAAGCTTAGGATTTGAATTTATTGTATTCATTACTCACTATGAGTCGATCACATTAATGCTGACTTTGTTAAGTACTGCAAAACAATGGAGCCTAGGTTCAAATTCTGAACAAAGAATATAAGTTTGTTTTTATTTGAAGTTTGTTCACTAATTTCCTTAATTTTCATTTAACCTAGACTGTTGGAAATCGACGTGAAATAATCGCAATACAAATTCAAATTTTCTCTCTCTCTCTCTCTCTCCTTCCCTCCTTCCTCCCTCTCCTCCCCTCTTCCCTCCTAGCTCTCTCTTTGTGTCTGGCATATAGAAATTAAAGATACGTATAAACATTCATTTTCTATCTAGCATCACCCATTGTCGGAACGGACATTTTACGAGTACTTCTCTTCGTAAATTCAACAACCTTGCCAAAACAATATCCTTATATGACAAAGCCTGGGCAGAGGCTATTTGCTTACATGCAACGTCATCATTGGTAGGTCATGGATTAAACACGATATTAGCATCACAATCTCAAATGCGTGGCGAATAGGTCTAAAACTGTCATAGTTTGAACGTAGTATTCCGAGCAGGTGTGTGTGGACAAAATATCGTGCCGTTGTAATACAGTGCGCTCTCTTTAATTCGAACTTGGATAATTCCAATTATTGGATAATTCGAACAAAAGTACATTCCCCTTTAAACCCATATCTAACACAATGTTAAAAATGACTACTTAATTCGAATTTTGAAGGTTGCATTTGGATAATTCGAAGTCAGGTTTCCAATAATTTAACATAAATCTTTCCAAGAAAGACCAAAGTGGTTGCTACATAAGAAATTCCAACAGATGACTAGTCCCTCTTTTCTTCTTGAAAAGGCTGTTTTTATGGTTAACAGATGTGCCGACGGCAGATAAAAGAGGGCAGCGGGAATCCCCAGAGCTTTTTTTTTGTAGGAATGTGACTTACACCCTCTCAGAAACAAGTTGAGAGGGGAGCGGATAGCCGGACAGAAGGGGTCGTTTTTCTATGTGTTTTAGTGGAGTCACAGTGTTGAAACGTGGTGCGTACAGTAGCTTAACATTAGATAAGAAAGTTGAAGTGCTTAGAGAGGTAGAAAGAGGAATGAAAAACAATCACGTGGTGCGAATATTCCAATAAGTGTACTGTTCCTGGATGGAGATATGGATAAAACATAGCAGTTGTAAGGTAAGGTGTACTGTTTGCGTATTAATGCACTTTTATGTTTAATACAGTGTTATTTCATTGTTTTTGTAAAATTATATTCTGGTTAATTCGAATTTTGGATAATTCGATTTTTTCTCGTAGCCCCTTGGAGTTCGAATTAAAAAGAGTCCACTTACCAATATTGTGGGCTGGCAATGATGACGTTGCAGCTAAACAAATAGAGTTTGTCACATGCTTTGTTATAAGGAGGCATTGACTCATAATGTCGGTTTTACTTCCTTGTAGAATACTTCCTTGATTTTCAATCGTCCTTGTGACGGCCGTTACAAATAAAGATAAATCATTTGTATTTTTTCCATCTGTTCAACTATTTGGATAGGTACGAATGTAAATTTACGATTTAATTTTGTTTAGACTGAAAGCTTGTTTTTCGTGAGGATATTCGTGAAGGTTAACTTGTAAAAACTATAAAAAATGCATGTTTTATAGATTTAATTTCTACATGCCTAAGATTCCGTCGTCAGTACACACACATATATAGAGGTGTGAATTTCTATTTAGTATATTTATCTTACGTTGTACGTATTTATGATTCTATGGCCTAATTGATTGGATGAAGTAGATACAAGAGCCCTTTGGTAATATTGTAGTTACCTTCTCCCCTTTTAATCAAGAGGTCCTAAGTTCGAATCGTTGTGGAGGTTCTTTACACAGTAGTTCGAATCCTATTTGCAACTATAAGCCCAGTCCCATTTAACCTATCTGAACATAAAGTGGAGACAAACAACCGAACTTTCGGAAACAAGCCGCGACTTGAACCCACGTCCTTCTGTAGCCAGATCGTGGGGCGACAACTCAACGTTCTCTAGGCCCTTGTGTAATAGCAGCCCTCCAAACAGAATGGGTTTGAAAATATTGCAGAATATACTTTTTTTCTCAAGAAGTTTTTGTTTACTGAACAGTCTTTTCTTATCTTGTCAAGTTCTTCAGCTGAATGGCAGAAGACATCTCCTCCCCTGGAGAGTACCGTTTCCAGTTCGGCATCTTTCATTTCCCTCACAGTTCTTTTTTTTCTTTCGCAAACATGGCGTTTAATCTCGAGCGTGTGTCGCCGCCACAGATTTGTGTGCAGAGCGCCTCCGATCGACAACCCGTGTAAATATCGCGGCATCTTAACTTGATGAAGAGCTGTTACGAGGTCGTCCGGCGTTAATAAGCTGCCTCACCGGAAGGAAGGGCCGCGATGAAAAGCAAAGAGAGATTTTGTTGGGAGGATGTGGGAAATTATCGACCGTTTGCGGAGGTAATTACTTCTCCTGTGTAACTGGTGCTCCTACCTTAACGCTTCGTTGTCATGCTCTCGCCTTGAGAAGCGTCGACTCGTTCGAGACTGTTTTATGAGTTTCTTCGCTTTCAAGTGTCGTTCCGAATGTGCGAATTGCCTGGCAAGAACTGGCAGAATACGACTTTTCTTCTCCTTTCCTAGTACTTCCGCTCTTCTCTTCTTCTTTCACACTCTTTTGCTCCTTCTTTCTTGTTTCTTTAGGATCACTTCTATTTTCCCTCTAATTTGCTACTTGCGACATTTATGTTTCTTCTTTTTATTTTTTTCCACCATCATTCTCATCTCTTCTTTCTCACGAAACCAAATGCTCTCCCCTTCTTTTTCTCTTCTCCTTTGACATTTATTTTCGCCTTTATATTCGTCTGTCTCCTCTTTTACTTTCACCCCTGCTATTCTACTTTCTTGCACCCTCTTTCTTCTTTCTCTTCAATTCACTTGCTCCATCTCTTCTGTTACTTCTTTTCCCCAGCCCTTTTCTAATTTTTGTTTATTTCATCCTCTTCTTTTCTTCCTCCCAGCGTTTTTCCTCTGCTTCTCTTTTCTCCTTTCTTTCAACCCCCCCCTCTTTCTGCTTCTAATTATCTTGCTCGCCCCTTTTTTCTCTCTCATTCTTTCACTCGTCTTACTCCTCTTCTCTTTCAACCTTTTTCTTCTAGTGTAACTTCTGTGAATCTCTCTCTATCTGCAAGATCTGATAGGTTATCCTTGTCCCTCTCTCTTTTCCCTTATCTCTGTTTGTTCTCGGTCTTAGTCCATCCTCCTTTCCTATATCGGTATTCCTCTTTCCTCCTCTTTTCTTGCTTCTTTTTTCTTCCTGTCCCTTTCTTGTATCTCTCCCCTCTCTCTTACTCAACATGAGAAAAACTGTGATTTTCACATTAATTTCCCCTTAAACGGGCAAACATTTATGACATGCTCAAAAAAAATAATTCATTGGATCCATGCTATGTTTTCAGTATAAATATGACAAAAATATTTTATTTTTACATATTTATGTATTACATAATGAGATACATAATGTGTCCTGTGAGATACATTGCCCATTAGAGACATACATTTAATTATACATAAGGAAACAGTGCTCCTACAAAGATTAGAATCGTGCCATATGAAATATAATCGTTCCACATTTCTTTTTTAGTACAATGAATATTCAAAAATGTATCTACAAAGAAAATGAAGTAAAACGTAAAATTAAGTATTTTTATGTTATAATAATGTGCTACAATCACCGATTACATAACGTTTTACAGACATATTCTTGTTATTTGTCTTCTACCTACTTTTGGTGAAATGCTGTAAAACAGTTCCTTGTTTTTGAACCAGTGACGAGACATAATCTCACGTCACATTTCTCACACGCAAGAGTAGTTTGACCATTCACACATAATCTGCAACGACCTTTCTCTGTAATTTTTGGCCAATGCCCAACACTGTCATATCGTATATCTTGAAGTGGACGTGGTGCTACTGGATGCTTTACTTTTTCCTGTGGTAAGTCTGTTTGAGATGGTCTTCCCCGTTTTGGTGTATGTGAGTGAATGAGACCAATAGCTATATCCATCCTGAAAGTTTTCAATTTTTCAAACTTTTTTCTTCCTGTTGCTTCGACATCACGACGATACAGAAGCTAAGCATTGACAACACAAATGTCAAGGAGTTGCGCAAAAATTCCTAAACACCAGCGCCGTGTTTTCAGAGGTGTTCTGTACAATGCTATGAGCATATCTGTCAGATCCACACCACCCATGTGGACATTGTAGTGCTTCACTATTTGTGGACATTCAACCGGAACCTTCTTCTTTTCTTCCTTGCAATAACGAAGAATGTCGACTACAGGATCCTTGGATATACAAGAGCTAGCCAGAGTCACAGTTTTGTTGTCGGACCATTTTACTACTGCTAAACATGCACTATTATTAACTTTATAATCGTAGCTACCTCTTCCTTTCTTCTGCAGGTCCTTATCACTTTTTAGAGAACATCCTCTTAGACGGTTAGTGCGAATCGTACCTAAACTCCGAATCCCAATACTTTGTTTCAGTTCATAAATAAGCTCCAGAGAACAAAAGTAGTTATCAAAGTAAACAACAGAATTTCTAGGGGATGGAATTGATCGACAAAGATATGTAACAAGTTTACCGCCCAAACCTAAACATTCTTCATTTTCAGGAAAATTGATTCCATTGAATGTATCCGAACCTGCGTACATTACAAAATCGTAAACAAAGCCAGAAACTCCAGATCTCACAAATAATTTGAACCCCCATTTCTTAGGCTTTTTTGGCATATATTGGCGGAGATTGGAGGCTTTCGTTCCCTTGTAAGGGATCATCATTTCATCAATTGAAAATGTATGTTCACTCTCCTTACTCAAACATTTTGTTCTGATATTTTCCATAACAACCCTAATCTTTTGCAATCTATCATCACCTGCAGTTGTATTATCTTGGAAATGAATATATCGTCTAAGCTTCTTGAATCTTTTGACTGGCATAACATTTGCAATTCTATCATACCTGGAATTATGCGCCCAATAATCTCATACCCTGGCACGTGTACCACTCCCATGATGAGCAACATTCCAATAAATGACTTCATTTCAGCAGAGGAAGTGTTTATAGATGCTCCATCGATTTGAGTAGAGTAGAGATTAGTCTGGTCCACGATAATCTTGAATAGGTTGTCATCGAAGAACTCTTCAGAGTACTGAAGTGGTGAACGGACTTCTTCTGGTATCTCAAACTGTTCGTCATCAGGTTTCCAGTTATGAAGGAACTCTTCTTTCTTCCATCTGGAAAATAAATGATGGAATATTTTTGAATAGTCTGTAACAAAGACTCATGGTACAATAAAGAAATAGAAAAAATACAAAAATAAAATTTGAAATGGATTTTCTAAATCATAAACTATTCAGACGTTGAGTAATAAAATTTTTAAAAGTACAATCAAGGCTTGAATCTGGAAACAAGTTCATGAGTCATCGTAGATAATGATTTTCTTCTTTTCGAAGAAATGAAATTGAAATAAGAAATAATGTTATTGTTGGCATTTATGTTGGATAAATGTAATTTCTAATCGTTGAAAGAAATACAAGATGCACTAAAGTCACCCTGTGTCAAAATTTATGTATCTCTTCACATGATACATTCACTAGTTTTCAATTTTCAAATTTGAAAATAAAATGTTACATTACCTGAAATTATCACAAATCCGTGCTTTTACTTTCTTCTTCCCTCTTCCGATTTGGTCAGTGTTGTTGCTCTGTGGGGGTGATGTTAGTTCATCCTCACTGGAACCTTGTTCCTCACCAAGATATGACAGTTCTGGTGGTGGAGCATAATCTGGATCAATGTCACTGTCATCGCAAGAAATATCACCCTCGTCACTAGATGAGGATCCAATATCTGACACATTAGGATTTCCAGGAGGAACCAATATTCCATGGTGACCATAAAACTTCCGTGGTGGTATTGTGATATCCTGTGAAAGAATAGGCAGTTGTATGAAAACAAATGTAAAATTCAGACAAAACATTTTTCATTTCATTCAAATGCATATACTCTATTGGAAATTATTATTTTAGAAATGGTGTAACTAATCATGTTGTTCAAAGTGGAGTCAACGTAAGTGCTGTCATAATATTCTAGTAAAAACTAAAGAGAAAATATTGAGAAACTAAAGCGAGAGAAAAGAACGAGACACGACGCAATTTCTTTTACAATGATACTATATTTCTACATATCTTCATATGTAAAAAAAAACATTTGTATATTAGAAAATAACCCTACAAATTACAACAATATAAAATACGACATTTATACTGAGCAAAAGCAATGGTAGAGTACACAATGTTCAAGAGAACATGCATGCTATATGTAAATTCGTTCTGTGTTTGTGAAATTGTCCTTTTTTGGGCAATGTATCCCTGCAGATACACACAAAGAAAGAACTGGCTCACAACGTACTTGGTAACAATTTCAAGTATTCTAACTATTAGAAGTTTTCTAATAACTTCAATACACATTTATTTCATGTTCACGTCTTACAAAACAAAATAAATAACTGCATGACGCCATGTTCCTCTCCATGCAACTGTGCATGCAGTTCTACAATCATCCAACAGATGGCACACAAGCAGAATCATCAAAACGCACGTATCTCACGATCCACACTGCCCGTTTGCTCAACTCAAGCGCAGAGATCGTTTAAGAACACATCGAATGCAGTGTATCCCACAGGATACAACGGCCAATTAAGGGTTAATGATGCTTCTCTTACCACATGTACCTACTTTCTTAGCAGAAAGATCACAAACCTGGTTATAAATTAAGATGATGTCATCACCACCATGCTCCGTTTATTTGTTCTATCTAGAATGACGCCAGTTCCGATAAAGTCCAGGTGTTCTTTAGTAAATCTTTCATCAGTTTCCTCTAATCATCTTTCACGATTAGCATAACGAATCATAAAACGGCATGAAATTTAAATAAAAAATACAAAGGCGGCGGACAACGAGAAGAGAGCGTCCTGCGTCATCCCCAGCCTCTGGGATCGAACTCAGGTTGCCCGATAGGCGAACACGTGGACAACCGCATAAGCGAATCAGTTTGTTTATGAAATTATCCAGCGTAGTTAATGTTTAAGTTTTTCCCTTTGTCTTATTCTCACCTAACGGACTCCTAGGTGCCTGGACTTGGCCAGAGTCTGTTGCTTCTATATAGCAGAACGAGACTTGATAAGCAATCTACGCCTGCGTGATCTTTTTATTTCAGTATTCTTTATATAAAAGGAGAACCGTGACCACTGCATCAGTGCTACAACAAAACAACCTTCGAAGGCAAGAGTTCCACTCGATATTCCTCAGTAGCGGGTTCACAGCATCAGAAATGGAGAATAAGATCTCAGAGGATTAAATCTTTTCTGTGACGAACTCCGGCCCCGTGGCGGAGTGGCTAGCGCATCGCACTACGACGCCAGAGGTTCCGGGTTCGAATCCTGGCCTGAGCATGGATGTTTGTGAGTGTCCATTCATCAGTTTCATCACGTCATCACTCATTCCTATCTTCGCAAATTAGCCAAAAAATTGATTGCTTGAAATCAAAGCGAAAGCTTTAATGAAAGCCTCTTAACGTTGAAACAAGTGAATGAAATCAATAGTCACTTGGAAGAACGGATTTTGGGTAATTTTGTATTCACAGCGGAACAGATGTTAGAATCGCCTTCTCTTCCAACCCAGTTATCTCTTTATTGCAAATAATTCAAAAATGGAGCGCAAAAGCCCGGAGCAATTCCTTCCCTTACAAAAAACCGTTTGCAAAACACAAATCACCTGTTAATAATTCATGTTGTTCCGAGGGAGCTTGAGGCGAGATGAGGATCATTTCGGGGAGCGCTTTTGTTCGTCTGCGCCGAGCTAAGCTCTTGTAGAAGTGAAATTGACAGTGCTTCCTGTCCGGTTGCCCATCTGATCCAGCGATTAAATGCAAGAGCCGGGGGGCGTTCATTTTTAAACAGCTCCGATAGCGCAACGGAGCAAGGGAGACGAAGAATAATTCACGGCTGGTTTTAACGCAGGAGGTATTTAAGCGACCAGCTTCATTTAACGGTTCCGTTCCGTGGTCTCCTTTAACTAATTCTGCCAGAGTTGATTTTACGGTCTACCAGATAGTTGAAACTCCCTTTGACGCAGTCAGTGGATGTTCCCTGTATTTTAGTTTAAAAGCTGATTCCAAGAGCCAACGAGAAAATCGATTCTTTTGTGATCGATAGCAATGAATTTGATGAAATTCCAAGCCCATACATTCTGCATTATCATTGTTGATTAAGAAACGTTGGTGAAAACTCACGATATTTCAATAATATCATATTATACTGCACGTACCAATATAAATCTCTTAGTTTCGCCTCTGTGGATATATTAGCATACGAGGCTCTGGCGTCAGGAACATACCCGATATATTTGATATTTGTTATTTTGCGTCGCTTTTCTGCCATTTTTGCCTAATCGCGAGGGTGAATAATGATATGATGAAATTGATGGACACTCGAAAAGAACACCTTTGCCCAGGTCGGGATTCGAACGCGGGAACCCTTGCGTCGTAGCGCGCTGCGTTAACCATTTCACCACAGAGATCGGATAGCATGCAGTATAAACCTCTGTGGGGTTGTGTGTTATGCTGTATCTTCTCCTTACATAGACAATCTCTCTGTACAGCTTCCGCTTTCAATTGGTGTGTGGAGATTTTAGTCCTTACAAGGAAGGGTTCACATATTTATTGCTAATATTTGAACAAGATCAGTTTGATCGTGCTGTAGAACATTAGGAAAAGACGTGTGACTCAATTTGACATGATAAGCACTATAGGTGACCAGAAGGGAGGGATGAGTACGGACATCAGGGGAAGAGAAGACGAGATGCAGAACCGTTCTGATATTTGTACTGGGTGTCCACAATGACTTGCGCGATAATATCTGGGCCTCCTTCCTTTAAAATCTAAAACCATAACTTTGTAGTTATGGTAAGGCGTTTGGGCCCATATAATGCAACTGTTGCAAATAGCCTTAGTGCTGACTTACCCACAATTTTAGTTTCAGTCAGCTAATATTGGAAATTGTAAACTGAATATAGTCACTACCGATATAGTAAGACTAATGTTGTAATTTTAATGCAAAGCTTCTCTATACTAAAACAAGATTCCCAAATGTTTCATGAAAATATTACTAGTCTCTACTAGGGGCCTCCCTGATCGCGTACTGGTAATGTCGTCCCCTTATAATTAAGGGGTCCCGGGCTCTGAACGCTGTGGAGGCACATTGCACAGTGGTGTAGATCCCACTTAAAACTCTAGGTTCAGTACCGA
Organism: Lepisma saccharinum; assembly: GCF_977018435.1. Lineage (NCBI taxonomy): Eukaryota > Metazoa > Arthropoda > Insecta > Zygentoma > Lepismatidae > Lepisma > Lepisma saccharinum. The sequence continues at coordinate 41,682,228 of NC_139239.1, read as the reverse complement.
TTAGCCTATCTGTGCATAATAGTGGATTTAAAACATAAACAAACTAGTCTAACAGTAACAGCTCTTACAAGCAATTTGGGGAGGAATTACCGCGCGACTGTTTGTGTGTGTATGTGAGTGAGTGATAGAGATAAATCTACAGAAGAAACAGAATGTTTGGTTAGATTTTGCTTTTGTAACTCAGATTGTACACATTTTAATTCACTAGTTTTTATTTTGTTGGTTTAATATTGCTTTTTAGCACTATTTGTAACTGGGATGATGAGGATGAGTATTTCCTTCCTTCGTAGCGCTCTATACCAACCATTCCTCCACAGTGGGTGGCCCTTTGTCCTGTGTTGTTTTCAGGGGAAGGTCATTACTTCAGAAGTTGACAGTTAACTTGCACAAATGGCGTCATCGTGTTACATTATGGATGATTTTATTTAGGCAAAGACATGCGAGTCACGGCATGAACACCCTCTCTAACTCCTGGTAGGTCGACAATATACATCGAAGTGAGGGCCAATAAAGAAAGATAAAAATGTTCAGAGAGCTAACAATTTTCCAACCATCCAACATAATGCATTTTATGGTTGTCCAATCGAGAGTTAATCTAATCGCAAGAACTATTGTCACCAAGCAGAATTTTTTCCAAGATACGGACGACCGAGTTCACTTTATTGAATGGTTTTTACGGCTTTTACGAAAGTGGCCGGAGATTCGACCCTTTTTTTTATAACCACGCCGTAAAATTTAGACAGACACCGGGAATATTTTTCTTTGTCCACAGCAACTCAAACTGGAAGATTTGAGCCTCTGAAAATTATGCTGTAGTCGCTACTTCTTCCTTCACGATTCTTCACCGAATCTCGTCATATAATTGTGTCATGGTGATTTTCAGTGCTCGAAAAATTTACGTCAAAGCTAGGCGCCAGCTCTGAAAATCAGGCGCCAGGAAACCACCTACTAGCAATTGTGCATACTACAACTATGTTTTAAAAGTCGCGCAATACAAACTTTGAAAATCTATATCAGAAATCGTTAAGAGATATTTTCACCGGGTTTTCTGCACTAAACTAATCCTGTAGGGTATCACTGGGTTCATAAGTTTATGTTAGCATTTACCCACATTAAAGCAATTACATTATTTTAAAAGAACATTGTTAATTTGCTGAAAACATCTGAGAACTGATTTTCAACAATAAATACCAACTCTTGAAAAATTTGAGGAGATCATTTGTTGGTATTTGACTGGTTGTAAAACAGTTGCTTTGTGAGGCACAGCAGGGGCAGGGTATTTTTATTGGAAAACGTCTTGCACATGAGTGTAAGAATGAGTAGTAAAATACTCCTCAGCAATGCGCACGCATTTCTCCAAAGAATATGCCATGCTGAATCAATAATTAACACAGGCACAGAAGCGGCGAAAGTGAGTGAAGAGAATTCAATGTAACCAGGGGCAGCCTAGGATTCTCTCAAGAGTCCAATTTTGGCACAAAATCTTGATTTACGATTTTTCACGTAAGTGTATATACAATTGCTGCATGCGACTGTTGGCAATATTTCGACGTGCTAGTGTTGCCATATATGGAGATATGTCCAAAAAATGGAACTTTTCACTCAACCCATAAAATCGCCAGTCAAAATTTCATCAAATGTTGCCGATGACCAATATTGGTTGCAAATGACAAACTGACATGGCATCAGTCATCAAATGTCTAATTATGACCCTTCGATATTTTCTTACATATTTTTCTTACTCAGAAGTTCATTTCTGGGAGAAAAAATGAATGCTGCTTTCCATCAGTTATTAATTTATATAATTTTCTGTACGGAGTGAACTGATAATTTTAAGCATTGAAAAATATCTCAATGGATGAGGCTTTATAATGCAGAAAACCCGGTGTAAATATCTCGTACGGTTTTCATGATATACATTTCCAAAGTTTGGGTTCTTCGACTTTTGAAACACTCTGTATAAGATGCTGAGCATCATGGTATTCAATACATCACTAAATTATTTGAGAAAGTAGAAAATAGAAGACAAAGGTAAGAAATTGTTACTGACTCTATGGAATGTTCACAACGATGATAAAAAGAAATATTTCCTAACTGCAATTTGAACTTAGAATCATCAAAATTTCATACATATTACAGCAAAAGATCACAGTCGCCAGGCTGAAATTTTTAGTCGCCATGGCGACCTGGCGACCGGGATTTTTCGAGCCCTGGTGATTTTTATTCTTTTCCTTATCTTGCAACATCAAACGGAGAGAATTTGTGCATTTTGGTTCTTTTGATTCATAAATTTTATGTTTTCTTCACCTATTTCTAATGACACTACTAACGATTTGATTATTTTTCTATAATCAATCAATCCATCATTTTTTATTTTGGGCCCAGTAGCTTTTAAGCCCTTTTTATCCATGAGATCTTTCTAGAATGTACATAAATTGCTTTACATATAAATTACCGTTCACGTATCTTTCCCCTTCATTATTTCATTTCAAGTTACTTTAAGATTATTTAGAACAAAAATAAAATAATTTCCCTTTACATTTTCATGTTACATTTTCTACCAAATCGTACTTGTTTTCGTCTTAAAAATGACAAATGACGTATCCGTAACGACTTGAACAAAACACTACTCTTTTGCTGTTTTGTTTATTTCACAAGTCGTTTTATGTAGTGGCTGGCTACATTGCATGCGGTGTCGGTCGAGCATTTACTTTGTCGAAGGTGAGGATGAATGGTAGTAATAAGATGAAATGGATGAAAGACAATCACAAACATATATGAACGACACGACACCAGTCCCAGGGAGTATTAAACTGACCGTGAGTCCACACGTCAGAGCCTCGCTTGTCTGGAAAATGCAGTATTGGGTGTATGACATGGAAGAACGTTTGAGTGTCTTCAGAAACTTGGCTTCAAAAACGAGGGTACGTATCCAACTCGCCGTTTTCTGATGAATTTGCAACCTACCGCATCAAATGCGTGGTTCGATCAACAAGAGCGATCCCAAGCTCAGTTCTGTCTAGCCTGTCACGTACCCGTGTCCTGCTCCTTGGACACCTCAGGTATCGTTACCTTCTATATCTGACTCTTTAGTAAGGCTGAGGTAACACCTAGTCCGTTGCCAGCGATACAGGTTGGAATTTATCTGTTCCGTCCTCGAACAGATTGTGTTGATATTATCCGATTATTTTACGATGATAATTTTGCTGTGTTTTCTAGTGTGATCTGGATATCATCAGCTCATGTAATACCGCTATTCCAAGAATTAGGTTTGTGTAGACCTTCTTGACGTTGCTTGATCCTGTGGAAATACTAAAAATCTCGTTAGCGGTGACTCTTGCTGATGATTATCAAATGAAAGGTTCTGGTCGGGTTTAGGTGAAGACCTGGTCCCCCTTCCTAGTTTCCGAAGTGATCCTCAGATAGCTAAGTCTACGTCTCGAGGGTGAAGACCCTGTTGACGGGACTGTTGGACAGAGACCACACGGGGTCAAGACACTATATGTGTCTGGTTAGCTGTCGAAATTTGCTCGCTTTTATACCCGAGCTTGTTGCTATGGTAACTAAGTCGTCTTCAACTGTCTGAGGGTTGCTATGCTGATAATTTAGTCTTCTGGCTTTCCATAATTTGTAATGAAGATATAATTATCATTCTTTAATTTCTAGCAATTTTCTGAAATCATAATTTTCTTTAACATTTGCAGTATTATTAAATTAACAAAATATAATTTATCTTCGTTTCCAACGAAATCCACAAAATGTCAATTTGGGAAATAGGCCGTTATATAGGAGATTCCTGATTCTTAGAAAACGATAAAGTAACGTTCCTATAGGAGAATCCTTGTTTTACCTATGACAGGAAAGTCGAACTTATAGAGAGGTACCTGTTAAGCCAGATGGATTTTGTTATTGCTGTTGCCTTCAGTGTTTGTATTGAGACATTCATTTTGCTTTTGCTTCTAATGCTTGTTCGCTTTCCCATGACATACTACTCGGAAACTACTGAAAATCGAAAGAGCCCGAGAAGAACATTGTATTGGGTTGATGCATAAGTTAGTAGCGTTTGTCTTTGGTATGGCAACACTGCGGTGTTGAAAGTTCGCTTATCAATCAACGTTCATCAATTGGAGTGCCATTGTTGTTTCAAATTGTAATATAATACAATTTGAGTATTCCAGTATTAGTAAAATGCAGATGTTTTAGAATTGAAAACTAATTTGTTTCAGTTTTACAGTATTTTTTGAACTCGACAATCTCGATACCAGGTTCAGGTTCGAGTCCTGACGTGGAATCGCTGCAATGAGAATGAATGATGAGTAGGTAAAGAGAGATAAAAAAACAGTCATGACTCCAGACTAGATGTTCAAAATCGATACACAGAGTTGAACGCTCAAAGCTAGACCCATCTAGGTTGCACATTAACTTCTTTCATTAGAACCAACAATAGTTGCCTCGTTAAGGGCTGGCACAACCATGGCACTGCAATTGCATTCCAGAATTTGTGCGGCAATCGCCACTGCATTGTCCGATTGATTGTGTCTGCCACTCGCAACGCCCACAGCATGCTCCAAAGTAAACTTCGCCCTTCCACAGGGAAACCCTTGGATTCAGGAAACGCGCATTTCGCAGAAGATTTATTGCACAAATGACCAACACATTCCCTCCCAATTATAATGGGGTTGAACTTACGCTCCTTCATCAAACATGAATAGCCATTTTCGGTAAAACCGTTAACGCTCTAAGAGCTGGGGAGAGTGTGATCATATTCCACGCTACAGGCTTCCTTCTGGACGTGAGCGAAGCAATTCTAGTGTCCCAACGGCCAAATTAATATTAAACTCATTTCTCGTGATAGATTCCGTATTTTATGTAGTATTATTATCAGGGAACTGATTTATGTGTACTACAACCGTGTCAGATATGTAAACATGTATTTATTTTAATCAAAAGGCGGAATTAAACATTGACTTACAATTGTGAAAATGGTAGTTGTTTTAATCTACCTTAATAAATAAAAGATTTTCAATTAACATTAATGCACTTTTAACTTAACAACCTACGCAACTTTGAAATCTTGCAACTTTGTTACTTGAGGGCCTATGCTCTCCACCACTACATCGGGCGAAGACGCTTTCAACTTTGGTGCCACAAACCATTGTACATTTCTCCTGTTCGCTGAAACTTTCCCTGCAAGGTTTGGGGATGAAACCACGGACAAAACTTTTCCCCGTTGGAGTTGCAGCAGTCTCGGGCGATTCGTGACCGGGGAAAACGTGAGGCGGTATCTTTCCTCTGATCTCTCCCTCTTTTTACCTCAAATGTGTCTAGCATTTGATCAATCCTTTTGCGTCTGGCAAAAGGTTTTTGTTCCCTCTGATACCAGAAAGGAACTTTTGGAAACGTTCTGTAACGAGAGTTCCAATAAAAGCTGGTTTCTGCATGCAAGAACTAAATAAATGAAGCACGTGACGGTAAGCGGGATGGGGGAGCTAGGTTGGAATAAAGCTCGGAAATCGAAAACGGAGGAAGGGATTTAGTACAGAGACGTGACGTTAGTAAAATATTTTCTATGAAAACTATGCATCAAAGATAAAGTTTACCTTAACACTGCTACTAAGATGGCTCTGAATTTTCACCCATATTTTCTTTTTAATTCCTGAAGTTCACATAAACCTGAAAAATTTTGTCAAAAAATTGTAGGCATGCGATAAACAGTTTTATATTATGGACTTTTTCTCAGGCTAAAAATATTTACATATTATTATCAGTTCATAGTTTTGTAAACTTTTATGTTAAAAATAGCAAGAAAAATTAGTTTGGTTTTATGTATTTACATTTACATCCTAGATGGCAGAACAGCCTCAGGCTGAACGTAGCCTTTCCATAAAGAACAATTGAATTGAATTTATACTCTTAAGGATAAAAAACTTACAACAAAAGATAAGGCCTAAACAACATGCCGTGTTACAAGACTATATATTATAATATAGTGTGTGTGTTTTGTGGGGGGGTATTAGTTTGTATTTTATGTGAAAACTCTAGATCAAATGTTAAATTTTAGAAGTCGCGGTGGTCTAGTGATCCCACGCGAGAGACGCGGGTTCGTTTCCCGGGGTGGGTGATCTAAGATTGGAATTTTTCCTGCCTAGACCCTGCATAAAGCAGCTCCGTGGCTCACCCAGCCTCAAATCAATGGGTATCTTGGGCAAACCTTAGGGGTAAAGGTGGTGCAGATCACATAAAGTACAAAATGCTCGAGATAGAGAATGTGTGGGGCTCTAGCCCCACATCCCCTAAAATTGTCTTTCATAGCGTGGTGCATATGCACGGAAAACTTTAGCTTTTGCCTTCACCTTAAAGCTTCATAGATATGCTGCTAGTTCAACCGATGTGCAGAGTAGAATATACTGAATCATAAGGAAAAAATGAAGAAGAATGAGTGTTTGATGAACAAGTTAATGTTTCATATTAGCTGGTAGAGAACTACCGTAGAGGAAACTGTTTCCTTCTATACGATTTTTGCAGAATCCCCGTAGAATACTCAAAACGCCTTGGCGTGAACAGGAGTACCTTATCCGGATACCCAGTATCCCCGCAGGCAAAGCTAAGTGATGAAATTCCCGAGACTTATAACATAGAGCGAAGATAATGGTTTGGGTTTTATTATGCGTCAGGGCCAGGCAATAAATTTTTTGAGAAAGGGAAGGGGAGGAGAGAGCGAGGGAGATTTTCATCGTCGCTAGGATACTCCGAGAATCGCCCGGAGCTAGAAAGGAGTTGGAAACAAGTGGAAGGAAAGAGATACGAATAGATCCACACACGTGGCAACACTGGAATTTTTGCTCTAAATCCATGTATAAATCTTTCTTTTCGCCGCGATCCTTTTGTTTGTTTCTTTCTCTTTCAAAGAGAGAGAACTTTTCTATTCTTTCCTGAGATGATTAATCGAGTATAAGGCTTGGAAAGTGAAGAGCTTCTTGTTGTTAAAGAATAATGTGGAAGGCAAGACAACGCCAAGGATGGTGTTAGGAAAGAGCATAAAGCTATTCTCTGACTAAGTGGAGATGCATCATACGTGGAACGTGAATACAAAGAAATCAACATAGATTCTTCAAGGATATGTAACTAGAATATAATAAACTTGTGCCTTTTTTAATGCGAGTGTCTATGAGTATAGGAACAGAAAGTGCAATGTTTTAGCAAAAGTTGGGGGTGTTAAAAAATATTGTTAGACCGAAAAGAGGCGAACAGGTAATCTTAAGAATATGGGTGCACAGTAAAATGAGACAGTAAATCAGATAAGAGTAAGTAGACCTAGATGCAGGAATAAAGAAAAGCTTCCAAAATTTGACAGTAAGATGTAAAAAGAAGAAGAAAAAGGGAATATTGTGAAACATGAAGGATCTCTGAAACGAGAAGAAAGTGTACGTGAAATTAGAACAGAGTTTTTCGGATTCATAATAGAATACCCCTCTGTTATAGGCGACAAAAAGATAAATAAGCAGACCTCCCAGATGGAGTAGCGGTAACGTTGTAATCAACGGGCACGGGTTCGATACCCGGTGGAGGCATCTTTATACACTGTATGTCCACTCCGGATTAGCCTATCTGTGCATAAAGTGGATTTCAAAACGCTAACTAAATAAATAAGTATAAGCAGCGCAGTTTGATCTTCGTTCCTTGTGGGCAAATAAGTAGGGTGACTACTCACCGGGAATTCCTTGAATTCCGGGAATTCTGCGTGAATTTTTCTACGTAGTCGTGAAAAATTGCAACTTTTATTAATCCAAATCCCATTGAATTTATATATATTTAAAATTCCTGAGTTAAGTATTTCACAGTTTAACATTGTTTTATCGAGGAAGAAGAAATAGTTGCGTGGAAAATGAAACCGAATTCTCTCTATTTGATCACTTTTGTTAGTGTCCTTTGCAGAACAATCTATCTAATACAGGAAAGATTATTAACACAAATATTTCGTAGATTAGTATATCCCGTCACATTTGAGTCTTATATTTTGAGATGCATTACGAGTATTGAGTATATGAAATGGCTAATGTAAACTCTCCACCTTAAACTAAATGTTTTAAATACATATATTGTTAATCGAACTGAATTAGAATTTTTGGATACGTTGGAATCACCACATATCCTATATTGTTAATATATTTCTGTGTTTGTGTGTGTGGTGAGAGACGGTAATGTGTAAGGGTGATCTGCTTGTACCCTTGAAGTTATGGAAAGTTAGCCTTGAAAATTGGGAATTATACTTGAATTTTATCATGACCCGAGTGTGTCCACCGTGATAAGTATGGCAAATAAGTGCATCGTGTCTAATGTGAAGAATTTCATACTCAAACAGATTGACCGTTCACGTTGGTACACTGTTATTTCTAAAAACACGAAGTAGCTGACCAAGGCAGATTTCTTAGGTTTAAAAACACTTTACATGTAACGTTTCAACCCTGTATCAGTGTCTTCCTCAGACGAAGGAAACAGGGTTGAAACGTTACATGTAAAGTGGTTTTAAATGTTAATAAACTGCCATTTTTAATATGGAAACAAGCCTTAATTGTATTACCATTGTTATTTCTATCATGATGTTAAAAATCTTTTGTTTCTGCCAATTCTCTAATGCTTTGACATATAAGCCAGGCACGTTAAATATTTCACCTGCATTAATGTTATACAATTCTCGTCTCCACAATTTACATAGTTATTAATAATACATTGCAATACTTGTAAGCGTATATCGGTCGTTCTTACACTCGAATATACATGGTTTTGTACACGGAGGAGAAGTTAATGATCTGGTGAATTATTATATGAAGATCCCACATTGTATATCTAGAACGTGATAGATTTAAGAATTCTGATATCGTATATTTTTGAAAATGTAGATTTTGATACTCCCAAGATAAGGTACTATTGATGGCTTTTGCCTTCTGCGTCCCCACCTCGAAGAAGCAGCGGGTGGGTCGTTATGAATGACCGACGAGATAAAAATTACTTAAGGTCTCTTGGGTTGACAGCTGAACTGTGGAAACTGACGTCACCCTCAGTTGACTGAAGATGAATGCGACGTCACATCTCAAATGTCTGGTTTTGTTCCCGGAAATCGACTAGTGATAAACGTTGAGAACTTCTACACTAGTTTGCCTGAGATGAGTGTGATGTGAACTCTAGAAAGCGACATTGAATTCTGAAATCAGCTGCGTGGTAATCTGAGAAATCCTTCTCACCTTAGAGATGGGTGTCAGCGTTCTCCTAGCCCGTAAGCCTAGAGAACTCGTGAATTCAATTCCAGTAAGATATAGATGGAGCTTCCTGTCGAAAACTGTTACCACAAACCACCAAGCATATAACTCAAGGAAACTTCTGCATCAATTTTCCTGAAAATGACAAATTACCTGCTTATAATCACAGAGAACTGATACGTTACACATCATGTTCAAGACCCCAGTTCGTGCTAGAACGTCCTGAGGATTGCCTGTTTTACTACAATACCATCTTTCCAAACACCTATATAGTTTCACGATTGGTCAATGGAACGAAATATAGCTTTTCTTTACCTCATCTGCATTGCACCGTGTCATGAGGGCACATAGGATGTGTGGAGGTAGGAACACACATTCTCAATCTCGGGCGAGTTGTAAGGGGTGACCGTTTCTGAAGACACCCAAATGTCAACTTTCCGTCCGGCTATAGTACACCCTGGACTACATTGTTAGAGACTAACGAAGCTCTAGTGCCTTGAATCGCAGCCAGAATAATCCTCTGTGGATCCTGTGTTGTCTTTTCCTTGTGTGTTTGTCCTATCATCAATTTCATCTTATTCACCATTCATCCCAGGGTCTCGCCGATGGCGCAGAGGTAGCGTCTTCGTCTTGTAATCAAGGGATCCCGGATTCTATACTCGGTGGAGGCACATAGTGGTTCAGATTCCACTTTAAACTGTAGGTCCAGTCCCGATTAGCTTTACTGTGCATAAAGTGGACTTCAAACATCAATTCAACAATTCACCATTCATCCTCAACTTCACGATTAGCCAAAAGTGGCAGGAAAGAAAGGGAAGTAAAATAAAGCAAACCATTCATTCATTCTCTTTCCTGGCTCTAGTGGAGGTTGGTGCTGCAAGAAGAGGATTTCGCTCGAGCGCCAAATAGTTCGCAAAGACGACGCTAGATAGCGTACGGAATTGAACCCTCATGTATGGATTGTGAAGTGAAAGACGCAGTGGAAATGAAACTTAAGTGAATGTAGTCGTCCCCTCAGTGTTGAAATGTAGTTTAATCTATCTTACCAATACACTATGATATATGAAAGTGAAATAGATGATTGTGGGCTGAAACTACCAAGGCGGATATTTTACAATGCACGATTATTTTCACATTATTTGATTGTATACACTCGAACGGTACGAGCGAACAAAAGTGGCCCATTGCAGTACTCTAGTGAAGGTGATGTGGTCATAACCACGTCCTGGGGGCCCTAATCCCCTAGGTTACCCCTAGGTATCCATTGATTAGATACTGGTTGAACCTGAAATCAGATTTTGTGCAAGGATATAACCGGAAAAATCTCACCTGAAAAATTAACCACTTCGTCAATCGAGCAGGAGTCTGCTGCCTGGTGGTTTAATGCCCTACCGATTGAACAGTCGTGCCTGATTGATAGTGATAGCAGCAACACATAAGCACTTAAGACAATTCTATATTGAAACTAAATGGTGGCGCGAAAGTCATCACCTGATTAACTTAGCCTATAGCTTGGGGTTTAAATTAAACAAAGTAGGTTTTTTTGTGTTAAACTTTTATTGATACTTGTAATTTTTGTGTCCTCAATTTTTAAAGATAACATCCAATAAATGACCACCATTCGAATTGACGCAAATTTGGACTCTTTTTATTGCGTGTTCCATGGTTTTGGAAATCTGCGGAGAAATGTTTTCAGTTTCATTCTGAATATGTCCTTTACTTTGCTGTAACGTCTCTAGCTTATTCACATAAACCATTGACTTCAAATATCCCCAAAGGAAAAAAAATCTGGAGCGTACAAATCGGGGGACCTGGCCGGCCATGGCAAATCACCAAAACGGGATATTACTCTGCCCGGAAAAGTGTCACGCAAAATTGTCACAATTTTTCCACGTTCTTGTGGGGTATACTTGTTCATTTTCGCACACAATAAATTTCGTGAGTATCTTCTATTTAACTGACAAAACACTACTGATATAAACAACAAGATGTCAAAATAAATGTCAGTTCAAATAAGATGATGACTTTTGCGCCACCCTTTAGAGCAAGCAGAGACAAAATTTCAATGTCACTCTGCGCTAATTGAAAGTGCAATCTTATTTGCGGATTTTCAGTGCAAAAAGAACGTCATTAACCCAGACGATACCTATGATACCACGCGGGGACCGTATTTTCAGACACCATTAAAACCACTCTCAGACCTCTAGTCTCCGGGTATCATGTCGCAAGATAAAATGAATGCCGGCGGTGACCATGAAAACGAAGCTAGAAAGAATATCTTTAGCGAATATTTGACTGCGAATTCCGGAGATTAATTCTTTGGTCCGCTGCGATATCGAGCGTGGTAAAGTGTGAAATTTAATTACAAGGTCGTTAGAAGGGCGATGTGGCGGGGAAGGAGAGCCACTCAGAGCCTCGGTGTGATTAAATTAGCCTGAACGAAACTGGCCATTTTAACCTTACGTGACAAGTTAAGGGAGTTAAGAAGTGCCTTGTCATCAAAGAAACCGACAAGCCAGTTGGAAACATCGTTCGCCTCGCCTCTACGGGAAAATTTCGATCTACGGAGAAGGGGAAGCATAACTTACTAAACTTCGCCTAGGTACACATGGGACTAGAAATTAATTTTGTAGTTTCTCCTGTAGACGATGACACAACTTTCCTCTTATATCAAGACATAACTTCGTTATCATGCGATCTTGGTCGGGTCTTGTCCATTCTGCTTGTAGGAGACGTTCAAATTTTTAGAGGAGGTCGCGAGAACATTGATCACCGATAAGACTCATTTCGTATATCTATTCGGTTAGAATTCTAATCAGATATTACTGACACCAGAAATTAGATGTGGACTCTGCGCGAATTTTGCACTTGAACGTGAGAATTAGCTGGAGCAACCCATATACAAGAAAGAGACATCATGTGGATATCTTTTGGAGTGCTGAAACAGTAAACATCCATTTGATGTCCCTTGGATATCCATATCTCTGTCCACGAGACATTCATCCATCCAGGAAGGAAATTTTATGCTACGTGGTTCATGTTAACGGGATGTCATCCGGACGTCCCTATTTCATTGTTGATAGAAAATGATAGATTACGACTACAATCTGATTTAATTGGACATTCATTAGATAGACATCTTATGGATATTATCTATATATTTCACGTCTATTTTGAATTCGCAAAGAATGTCAAGAACCTCGTTCACACACATGTTTATAATTATAACACCATTAAGCCTTGTTTCCATGATATGAAAAACTCAATATGCTGACCAAGGCAGAAATTTATTTTGTTATACGTTACGTTTAGCTTAGGTTTTATAATAAAATAAATTTCTGCCTTGGTCAGCATATTGAGTTTTTCATGTTTACAATATGCTCTCTCTCTCTCTCTCTCTCTCTCTCTCTCTCTCTCTCTCTCGAATGTCAGAAGTTTAACTCTTCTGTTGAAAAATTACTATATTAAACAAAGATGTCAATGCACTCTAAATGATAGCCGACCATCTTTTAACACCACATCTGGTGATCTTGTATAATAATATGAAGTAATTTCTTGAGCTGACTTAACCTTTCGTGCACTACCTTCCTTCATTTATTCCCAAACATTTGAAAGTCTACGCTTAGTTGTAAATTTAAAGTTAAAGTTGTAAATTTCAGCACATAATAATTATTTTTTGTTGTATGATAACACTTAAAATGCACACAAAGTATTCTTGCACGTATGGCAAGTCGAGGGAATAATGGATAAGAGTAAGCGTCGTAAAAAAAACTGTAGGTAAAATATTTGTCTTTCGGCTGAATGGTTGCTTATTATTAGGTCTCTGGTGTAAAACATGGTAAATGACATTTTGGTCATTTCTGAGTTCATTAAGAAAAATGATTTCACTGGTCTCCATGGGTAAAATTGTTTTTAAAATTTTGGGTGTTTTATCTGTATTTGAACTCGCTGATTCTGAAAGTGACAGTGGTTTTCCGCATCACGTAAGATTTTCTAACAATTCAATATTTATGAACTTAGGTACTCTAAGCTACGTTTTTCAGAAGTTGAGTCGTTGGTCGCTAGATGTCTCGGCTTACATTGACAGCAATTTTTACACGATCCTGAAGATAGTTTTAAAAAAAATCACAAATGAATCTACTAAAAGCAGTATTATGTAACTCGTTTAAATATTTTAAATTTCCTGTTACTTGATGCTTAAAGTTAATTGTCATAAAAACGCTCTAGCGAATAATGTTATGTTACGTTTTCCTTACGTATCAACTTGTTGGAGACTATTCATCGACTCGTCGAAAACAAATTTAAAAAGTGTTGTGTTGCACAATGGAAATAAGATTCTGTCTGTTCCTATTGCACATTCTGTTTCACTAAAAGAAACGTACGAATATTTGAAAATGATTCTGGTTAAAATTAAATATTTGGAACATGGATGGGTAGTGTGTGGTGATCTGAAGATTTTGGGCATCATACTTGGACAACAATCTGGATATACAAAAATGCCATGTTTTATGTGTGAGTGGGACAGTAGAGCAAGAAATGAACATTGGATAAGAAGACGGGGGCCACTACGTCAGTCGTGGAATCCAGAATCACAAAATATCACACACGAAAGTTTAATAAATCACGAGAAGGTTATACTTCCCCCTCTCACATTAAATTAGGGTTAATGAAACAGACACTTGACAAGGAGGGACAATGTTTCAAATTTATTTGCAGTAAATTCCCGTCTCTAACATATGGAAAGATAAAGGAAGGTGTTTTTTAGGACCCCAAATCAGAAAGTTAATAAAGGATGAGCCTTCGAAGCAACAATGACTCGAGCTGAGAAAGAAGCTTGGATAGGATTTAGGAGTGTGGTAGAAAATTTTCTTGGAAACAAAAAGAGCACAGACTATGAAGAAATTGTTGAAAATATGTTGGAAAAATTTCATAACCTCGGTTGTAACATGAACCTGAAATTGCACTTTTTACATTCGCACCTTGATTACTATCCAGAAAACCTAGGACAAGTGAGTGAGGAACAAGGAGAAAGGTTCCACCAAGATATGAAAGAGATGGAACAAAGATACCAGGAACATTGGAGTGTAAATATGATAGCAGATTACTGTTGGACATTAAACAGAAACGTTAGATGAAGAGCACAAGAAACTTACCAAAGCTTACAGAATGAAGCTCATGAAAAAGAACTAGAAACATGAAACAAATAATATTTTTTTTCTTGCATTTGACTACACACTTCTAGTGCTTCTAAAGGTTTATTTTGTGTTTGCATATGAAAATAAATATTAATATTTAGTTTAGTAAGCTCTTTTTTCCAAAAAAATCCGATAATGGGTTATATATTACATAATGTGAGTGCACATTTGTAAATTTTCCCCATCAATTTGTAAAAAACTCTTATGTGGTAGGAGGAAACTGTTATTATTTTTTAAATCAGCATGTCTTAAATAGTAAAAATAGCGTATCAAACCAAAACAATTGAAAGTTGATGTTAATATGCAGACCAGTGTTATTAGAAGCTATACTGTAGATAAATTGTTTTCGCGTTGTGTTTGCCAATTTTAGAAGGCTTCACTGAGTCCAATGCAAATTACTCGAAAATTGAAGGATGGCACATTTTACTTTGTAACTAAAAAATGACAAAAATGTAACTTACCATGTTTTACACCCGAACCCTTCATTTGTAATATTTGAAAGAGATAAATGCAGTGACTCCTGAATCTGGAACTTGCAGCCTTGTCACTTCATTTTCAACACTTGCTTTACCCTTCGAAAGTTTTCACAACGAAAATCTCATTAATTTCATTTTTGAAAGTCACTCACTCTTCTGTTTAAACCCTTTTGACACAGCGTGGAATTAATGCTTTGTGATTGTGAGGATTGGTTAGCAAGAGACTCTTTTAATTGGTGTTGACGTATCTCCTTGATTTGAATATTCTTCTTTTTTAATAACCCTTTCTCAAGATTTTTGTTGAAACATTCTAGGCATCATGGCAGCCTTTAGCAACCGACTGCATTACTATCCCAGACTACATTTCAGCAAGAAAGTTTCGACCTGAAATGTAGTACCATAACCAGTGGTCTTACTCACCTTGTGGCGTTTAATCAGGCCACTCCAAACTTCAATATAGACCAATTTCGCGAAGCATTCCTTAGAAAGCATAATTACCACACGCCTCTGGTGTCTTCGTCTCAGGAACCGTTGCATTATCTGTATATAAAAGCCTCCCACAATTCTCAGTTCTCCTTAAGAACTAAAAACCGTTTCAATTGGACGAGAGTTAGACTGGGGGAACTAACTTTCTTCGTTTCTTCGTTCGTGACAAAGGGAACCTGGGCGATAATGGCTCAACACTCGACAAAGGGAATCCTCTTTTGCAGTTCGCAAATGTCTGTCTGAAGGGCTAGGAAAGCAGGATCTGCAGTTTTCTCACCTAATTCCATGCCGTATTCAATTATTCATTCTTGCTTTGTTACAATGCTCTTGAATTGTGTAAGGAAATACATCTAGGAAGTTTCTTAAAGCGTTACCAAATAAGACAAATTTCACAAAGCCTTAACTAAAGCTGCTCTTAGTTCTTGAAACTTATAGTTATTTTACTTCAGTCTCTATGAAAGTCCTCTTGAAGTCAATTTAAGAACTAAATGAAAGTCCTCTTGAAGTCAATTTAAGAACTAAATTTCTCCCAATCAAAAATTAGCTGAAGTACGTGAAATCGGGGTAATACTATAAAACGAAGAAACTTTATACAGGGTGATCCAGAGATGTATACCCATTATGGAATGAATATTACACAGTTAATTGTACACCAAACTGTATTATTTTTGTTGTATAATGTGTGTGTGATCTATTGCCATTTATTTTACATTTATTTATTTATTTATTGCAGTTACCATGGAGTCGTGGTCGGTGTAACGTCACGTGTTCATGTATGATGCCTATGTTGCAGCTCAGAGGTTCAGCACCTGGTGGTGTTTTTTGAGTTACAGTGCCTGTGGTTCGAAACTGCTTAACTCATTTTAAGATTGTTTTGCATGTTGGAACTGCTCCATGCCGCCTTACGTGGAAGTGCCGGCGGAATAACCTCTGAGCTGCAACCACTGAGTCGCCGTTTCTCACATAGGCATCATACGTGAACACGCGATGTTCCACCGACAACGACTCCATGGCCACTGCAATAAATAAAAAAATAAATGTAAAATAAATGGCAATATATCACACACACATTATACAACAAAAATAATAGAGTTTGGTATACAATTAACTGTGTAATGTTCGTTCCAAAATGGGTATACATCTCTGGGTCACCCTGTATATACTGGATTCATGGAAAGCTAATACGAAATCTGTGTATCTGTATTTGTATTTTCGCTATTTAGCGTTCCCTTTCTGTTACTTTTGGAGCCGCGATGGTTTAGTCGGTAGGGTGTCTAACTACCACGCTGAAGATCCAGGTTCGATCCCCGGGGTGGCTTACAGCCTTGTCCCAGGGCTCACCCAGCCTCAAATAAATTGCTACGTGTTGGCAACCATGGAACGTAAAGGAGATCGGAGCGTGGTGCTGATTACATCACTTCTAAAATGGCCGGGGTCGGAATCCAACCTAAATGTGCCGTCATTGCATGGTGCAATATGGAGGGAACTTAACCTTTTGTTACTTTTCGATAATTCACAATGAACATCCATGCCTGTTGAACCCGAGAACATTTGCGGCGAGATCGAAAGTTACCCACACGAGGTCTGAAGATACGAAAGTTTTATGAAAGGAACTCACAACTGTGAATATCTCATCCTCATTACATGACATCAAGCCAGCTTCTCTGGCGGAGTAGATAGCACACCTTGCTACGACGCCATAAATCCCGGGTTCGAATCCTGGCCTGGGCATCATTGTTCTTTGAGAGTGTCCATTCATCGTATCATCCTCATCTTCGCGATTAACCAAAAGTGGCAGAAAAGCTAAGTAAAATAAACGAAATCAGTCAATCAATTGCATGATGTCAAACGTGACAACCCCCTTCTAGCCCTTGATTTCTTCACTCGAAATTCAATTAGAACGAAACTGCAAATAATCTTAAAAAGTATATGACCATTAACAGCTCAATCTGGATGAAGAAAGCAAGCTTTTTTTTTCAGAATTACGTGCGTAGAGATGATGTATGAATGTTGACGTTCGTTCCCGTTGCTTTCGTCATCCCTGGATTCGGCAGAAGCGCCGCTGATAATACATCACGACCAGTTTATCGTCTGCATTTCATGGGCTATAAAATGCGAATAGCGTCGATCGACCGGGCGCATTTCCATTTTGTCAAGTACAAGTGAGTGCCGTCCCATTGTGCAGATAACAGGAGGATGCAAATGTGTGAAATAATACTTTTATTGTCGCTGCCTGCAGACATATTTGTTCGCATGTGCAGGCAAAAAAGGGACATGAAAGTGCAGGAGTTTCCATTTTCGTCAGAAAATCACGATGGTTGATGCTCGACACATTGGGTGCTCAGGTTATAATTGAACCGTTCTCTCCCCTTAGATCAGTCGGTGTACAACCACCTTTATATCACCAATAGCCCTTCGACAGTGTGTAACATCGATAAAGGCGAGCTTCCCCTAGTTGTCTGTTGTTAGTGAAAGAAATACGAACACAAAAACGGGTGTAAAGGTAAAATTTGGAATATATTGCACCAAAAGGCTTGGATCAAGGTGTCTACCAGTCTGGAATTCCTGGAAATGTCAGGGAATTTATTTTTTTCTGGAAAAGTCATGGAAATGTAAGGGAAAGTTCCTCTTTTTCTGGAAATGTATTTCTGTAGGAGTGCAGTAAAAGTAGGTTTCTGAAGAAGAAAGGGAATACAGATAACTTCTAATTTTGCTCACTTTGTTATACTGAGTATTACTAGTGGTTGGACATTTTATATTAAATAACTGTGGAGAAGGGATCATCCTTTGAAGACTTATCATGTAGAAATCTGCTATAACGTCTAAACACCACCTTGTTTAGATTAAGAGATCGTATATAAGCTTATGACAGCCTTTGGACACTCGCTTGCTAAGCGAGAGGAACGTTGTAACAGAAAGGGGATAGCCCTGACGAGCTACGTTTACACTCAAACTGCAAGGGGACTAGCCCCGTGAGATAAGAACACACGGACATCTCTTTAAAAACACTACCTTTGACTGAAAAGACAGGGTGAGGAAAAACGCAAGGAATGTTCGTTTACCTGTAGCGTCGTTGGAAGTTCTCGTCCTTGGAGGTCCTTGTTTCGATGTGGTCCTACCCTGTAACAAATCGCAACTAGGGAGCGTAACTCGGTTTCTACCAAAACTGCCCTAACGTCAACGCGATTTCTAAACGATCACTTATTGAACGTAATTCTCTAGTTGTCCTTTAACTTCGATTATTAAGACTTAACTTCGATGTGAAACGGAAGGCGATTCAGGAGCTTACTCGCAATTACTACATTCGCTGAAAATCTAAAAGCAACTATGGAGGTCTCTCGCGATAACTGGATTCAATGCAAACTGAGCGCAACTAGAAACTGAGTTCCTTTGTAACTACACTGGTCAAAACAATTAGGGGAGCAAGCAAGAAATCCCAAAACCAAAGTTGGAAAGTCAAAAGTAGCAATGTATGTTGATGAAGTGAGTGTGTCCTCAACCAGTACAATTCATCTGTGATGAATCATCAGCATGAAGAGCTCTCTAGTGACACCATAAGGCACGTGGCAGAATTTGTAATATGAGGAGCAATCACGAGGTCACTTGGGAACACCGGTTGTTTGGTGCTGGCAGACCGTAAGTGCAGGTGGGATTCAGTTGAGTAGTGTTGAATAGGAACGATGGCAGAACAACACGATTTAGGGGAATATAGCGCATGGAGAGCCATTGGGAGGATGGAAGCAGGGCAAACACAACGTGAGGTGGCTGCAGCCCTTGGTGTGTCACGCAGTGTCATTTCCAGGTTGTGGACACGATTTCAACAGACAGGTACAGTACGAAGGAGGCCTGGGCAAGGTCGCCCACGGTCAACAACCGTTAGGGAAGACCGGTACTTAGCATTGTCGGCTCGCAGGAATAGGCAGCAAACTGCAACTGACTTGCAACGCGGCCTTGTTTTGGCAATAGGACGAAGAGTCTCGGGCCAAACTGTACAAAACCGCCTGCGGGAAAGGGGTCTTTATGCAAGAAGACCAATGGTGTGTGTCCCTCTGAATGCCCAACACCGTAGGGCCCGAAGACAGTGGGCTGTGGAACATCGTGAGTGGGGACATGGAGAGTGGAGTTCAGTTCTCTTCTCGGATGAGTCGCGTTTCAGTCTCCCAGTCAGGTAATCGACGCATTCTCATCTGGAGGGAACGTGGGACTCGCAATTATCCCGCACATGTGCGCGAAGTGTCTCAGTATGGTGGCGGTGGCTTAATGGTATGGGCAGGGATCAGTGTTGGTCGACGTACCCCCCTGCACATTATCCGGAACGGTACATTGACAGCCTTACGGTACCGGGATGAGATCCTCAGGCCTCATGTTGTCCCAATGGCTGCAGATATCGGTGATCGTTTCATTTTTGTGGACGGTAATGCCCGACCTCATCGAGCACGTCTGGTTGACGTCATGCTACGGGATGAGGGTATCGAACGAATGGTATGGCCAGCGTCCTCCCCATACTTGAATCCCATTGAACATGTGTGGGACACACTCGGAAGACGCATTGCTGCTCGGCCCGCACCGCCTACAACTCTGCAACAGTTGGAAATGGCCCTTCTGGAGGAATGGGCGAATTTCCCGCAGGCTGTCGTTGATAACCTTATTGGTTCCATGCAAAACATATGTGCAGCTGTCATAGCAGTTCATGGCGACCACACGCCTTATTAGAGGTATGGATCTGTTGCGTATCTGTTCATTTCTGTTGTCTTATCACCATGCTGTTCTCCTGATTTTGTGCAGTACCTTGCAGAAATCACCCCTAGAACTCTGTTGTGCTAATGACTCAATAGACATGTATTGTACTGGTTGAGGACACACTCACCTAATCAAAATACATTGCTTATTTTGACTTGCCAACTTTGGTTTTGGGATTTCTTGGTTGCCCCCCCCCCCCCCCCCCAATTTTTTTGACCAGTGTACTTCATCTGACGGAAAACGGAAGACAACTACCTAATGATTTTCTCACGCGTCCTATTTAAATGAAATTCGAACTATCGGCCGTTAAGGCAGTTGACTCGATGGCGTCCTTTGGCAACGGCGATTTTGAGGAAAAACCCTGATTTCCTGAATTTCATATTGTGTCTTCCTAATGCAATGTCAGCGGAGTTTTTCCAACTCCACTGAAGGTCGGTGGCGTGATTAGCTTTTAAGCAGCTCTGGTCCTAGGTTCGATTCACGCCTGCGGCGTGATACGATAATAAACGGTTATTAAAAGAGACCGGATGTTAGGCAAAATGCCTATTCTTTCCTGTTAGAGATATGATGAAAACGAATGTTGCGAAAGCCAGGGGGGAGGGATTAGCTTCATTTAAAGGCAATTTAATTTTGCCTATTTCATACGATAATGCCTATATTATTTCATAAATGCCAGATATTTCCTATTTTAGGCATTTTCTTTAAACTTGTCCCCGCTGTGCTGCACATAACTTTCTAATAGTCTGGAGGGGAGTAATTTTTGTGTATATATGTATATCGTCCTGTTTTCTACCTTGTTAAATTTGTACTTGGTGCAGAGTCTGAAGAAGACCTTCTTGCTAGAAGGTTGAAACGTTATATTTAGTTTATGTTTTATAATAAAATAAATTTCTGCCTTGGTCAGCATATTGAGTTTTTTAATAAATCACTGCAAACGGAAGTCACGACAGCCCAAAATTTTCCATTGTATAATGGCTACACACAATAGTCTGACAAAATACATTGTTGGCTATTTCCAACCAGTACGCAAATTATTTAAATATACACTTTATCACTGCACACAGGGTTATTTGAGTTAAAAAATTTACACTATATATTCCACACATCAGTTCGAACTAAGAAACTATTTAAATGCATTTCAAGTTTGAACTGTACGGTTTGGCAGTCTCTGAATAAGAAGCACTAATTGCGGTTGCACATCACAACAAGGTATTTCTTCAGGTGATCAACCGACAAGTTGTGTCTGCGATCGAACAACACATTTTTTTATAATTGAAAAAGATCTTTCAACCTCCACAGATGTTACTGGAGCATACTTAAATCACGTGAGAACATGTGGATCTAACTCAGTTTGTATATTTTCACCTTTGAGAACTTGTTGAATTGCCCTTAATTTGTCCAAGTCCTAATTAGCTGCAATAACTCGCTGACATTTCTCACGAACAGCCTGACCTTTAGTACCTGGTACAGTACAAATTTGGTCAACTGCAGAATGAAAACTGTCCATAGAATTTATCAGTTTTTCACTTCTCTCTTCCAGTAATGTTATTGACTGGCAAATTTGAATAATGGATGGTGATGGATCCTAAGTCGTTTCGCACAACAGAATTGTTCAAAAGACGCTGTGTTACGCGGATTGATGTTGCATCATCTTCAGATAGGGAATTAATTACTTCAGCCACCTTCTGATAGTTGGTCGCCTAATATACTTCAGCAGATATCCAAGTACCCCATCTAGTTAGTATTGGCTGTGGAGGCAAAGCAAGTTCAGGGGCTGTTTCTTTAAACAAAAGAACCCGGGATGGTGCTTTGAGGAATATTTTCTTAGCATTGGAAATTAGAGAGTCAACTTCGGCAAATGAAACACGAATTTCCTCTGCAACTTGTGTCTTCTTCACCTTTCATTTCTATTTCCTTGGCCTCCTTCCATTTTCTGACTAGTATTCTCTTCTCCCTTCCTATCTGCTTAGCCTCATCCCACTCTATGTCATGTCCTGAAGAAAGGTGAAGAAGACGCAATGAACTGGAATGGTGGACTGAAGATAAATAAAGAATGGAAGAAGGTGTTAGGAATAGTGGAAAGAACAAGAGAGAAAGAGGAGAGAAGAAGGAAGGAAAAAGAGCGTGAGATAAAGAGTCCAACCACATTCCAGATGAAATAAAATGTTTAACTAAATCGCCTTTCAGGTGAAAGTACATTTGACAAGGGAAAGCCACCTGCTAGAATGTTCTAGAACAACTTTCTAATAGTCTGGAGGGGAGTAATGTTTGTGTATATATATCGTCCTGTTTTGTACCTTGTTACATTTGTACTTGGTGCAGAGTCTGAAGAAGACCTTGCTAGAAGGTTGAAACGTTACGTTTAGTTTATGTTTTATAATAAAATAAATTTCTGCCTTGGTCATCATATTGAGTTTTTCATATCATGGAAACAAGGCTTAATGGTGTTATGACTTACTAAGTACAATATTGGACTGCTGTCTCTAATGATGAGCTCCTGGTTTATTTTAAGCAACTATAAAGATTGTACAGGTATGTTTCTATATTTTTTAAACACCCATTTCTTTTTGTATGTCTATCTTCATTATTTTCAGTTAAATTGCATTGCCTTTTTATTGCCTATTTGTATTTTAATGCCTATTTTACTGTCTATTTTGAAAATTATGAGTGCTTATTTGCCTGCCTATTTTATATGTTTTTAGTGCCTAAACATCCGGTCTCTAGTTATTAATATTTAGCACTTCCTTCTTCGTCGCCTTGTAGGGGTGTAAGGGGTGACCTTCCATGTAAACACCCAATTGTCAGCCTCACTTCCACGTAATACACCCTGGACTGTTTATGCAGACTAACGAAACGAGGCTCTGGCGACTGGCCCTACGGTCAATATAATTCTGTGTTTTTCGTGTGTTTTTTCGTGCCTCTTTGCAGCCTCAGTTTTTAACTGGTCAGAAAATTTTAAGATTCTAGTTACAATGACATTACAGTTATGCTATTTTAGTTATGGTAAGGGGCTGAACCCCGTATAGTGTGACGGGTGCAAAATAGCCTTATTGCTGACGCACCTAAAATTTTAAATTCAAATAAAATAAAATCGTCGCCTTGTAATGAAGGTCTACCGGGTTCGATACCCGGCGAAGGCATACAGTGGTTTGGAAACAACTTTAAACTGTAGGTCCAGTCCCAATTAGCCTATCTGTGCATAAAAGCGGCCTTGAAACAAAACTCAAAAAGTCACTTTGTTGTTTTGGGGGACTTGCATTATAATTGGTATGCATTTTTAGAAAACGAAACATTTTTTTCTTAATAGTCAATAGATGACAAGTGTCACATTAAAGCTCACACCTGACACAAATGTATACAGTAGAGTCTCGTTTATCCAACCTTCGCTTATCCGACTTTCCGTATTATCCCATATACCACCGGAAAAGAAAAATCGGCAATCGGCAACAAGAACTGCAAGTTGCAAGCGTGAGCTTAGTCTATTTTTAGTTTCTCCCGACTCTATCGCGTGGCGTTAATTTTTTCTGTATTGTTGTAAAATATTATTACTGTATTAGGTTCGTAATGTATCAAATTATAACATTAGTTTGACTATTAATAAGCTTTTTCTTAACACCTCCCTATTATCCGACATTTTCGCTTATCCGACGTTCTGCCGGCCATTTTATGTCGGATAAGCGAGAGCTCTACTGTACTTGCTTCCCACCCCTTACTCCAACAGCCAATTACTGTTGAGTTTCCCTTCTTGCTATTATTACCTTAAACTTTTCAAGTTGAGGGCCTCCCCGATGGCGCAGTGGTAGCGTCATCGTCTTGTATTCAAGGGGTCCCGGGTTCGATACCCGGTGGAGGCACATAGTGGTTCGGATCCCACTGTAGGTCCAGTCCCGATTAGCCTTACTGTGCATAAAGTGGACTTACAACACCATCTCAATCTAATCCAAACGTTTGAAGTTGATATTATAAAAGTTGATTAAGTATGGTTCTAACTGTGTGTGTTCAGATAAATTATAGTAGCCGTCTTCCAGACATGTTTATATATGCTAATTGCTAGGGAAGGTATTTTAAGGTTCAAAATCTTGGTCGAGAAAGGGAAAAGAATATTCTGAAAATGTTTTCAAAAAGGTGCTAATAAAATGCCTTTATGCAGGTCTAAACCAGTTACATTAACATTATTTATTCAACACTGTAGCAAATAACATAATTAATAATTACATAAGTAACCAGTATGTAGGAAGGAAAAGTGGCATTTTCTGGGTTTCAACCAACTTGTTATACTGGATTACTTAACATTTCTATATTTTTGAGTGTCGTTTTCGAGCTCAGGAGATCCTTATATGTGAAGAAACTCCACTTAACATCAAGTGAGCTCTCGTTCTGCTCTACAAATTAAGACAATAGGATTTTATGTAGCTGCTCAAGAAGTATGAAAATCGTTTATTTTTCTGTCCATTTTTTTAACAAAACATGAAAAAAAGGAACGAAAAAGGTGTTGTAGCATCAAAGAGAGGGTAAAAAGGGAATAAATGGCTAATCTCATGAAAAGGTGCAAAAAGTGTGTTCATTTTACTTGATTCCATGTCCTAAAATACATATCTCAAACGATAGATATGAAAACAGCTATATTTTTGGAAGGGTGCTGTAACTTAAAATCCATTCCCTACTAATTGCTAATGATTTGCTCCGGAAAAATTTTGTTCTTGATCTGAAAAGTCTGGGAATTTTGTTTTTATGGAATTGTAGACACCGAACATCCTGTTGGATGTAGTGACGTGTCTGAAAAGTGGCGGTAAGAAATTTGTCAATGTTTGTTACCTGCCAGCGTTACACAGGATAATGTGAATGAAATGTACCTTTCCCATCCATCAAGGGTCCCTCGCCGAGACGCGGCCGACCATGTTCTGGACTCCTGGTTCGTCTTAGAAGGTTATGAGTTCGAGTCTCTGTTAGTTAACGAGAATTCTAATGCATAGGTTCTTCATGTAATTCATCCTCATCTTAGTGGTTAAGCCAAATAGATTGAAATCCTTCGTTGAACCCGCAGATTACAAGACCATGTCATTGAACTCCTACAGCCATTGGTTAAGTCCACTTTATGCCCACATAGGTTAATCGGGAATGGGTCTTCAGTCTCTGTGGGAGGGATGCGAAAGTGTTTATATTGGTTACGCCCGATATGTGAGAGACAGATATTGCATCCAGCGATCTGGAGCTTAACTGTGAGGGGTGTAATATGTATTTAATCGTAACAACGGCCCCATTTAATAATAGCTACATATTCTGTTCTTATTCTACCTTTCTTCTCTCGCTTCTATCCCCAAAGGTGCGAGCGCTAACCATTTGGTTATGTAAGAACATTACAGAAAATGCTTTCCAATATTATAATTACTATTATTAAAATGAAGGTTGGGAGTATGAAAAAGAAGAAAGAGATGACTACAAGGACGCGCAATAAACTCCTCGCACATTTTTCATCTTTTGGGCCTTTATGTAAGTACACAAAAAGGGACTAGCATTGTTACAAGTATCAGAAACGTATTGTTGGAACCCGCAGTCGCTATAACGTTCTATGCTCTATTTATCTTGAATTAACTACTTAAGTAGAAGTGTCGATTACTGAACGAGTTCAAGATAAGTTACTGAGTGCTACGTCCCTCTAGTGCACTTCTTAAAATAAATTTATACCACGGCTACAGATATCTTAATCTCAGGGGGATAGGTTCTTTGTTTGAGAATTCCAAATAAGAAAGCGTTTTATAGCCAAGAGGATATAGTAAAATGCGGATCTATATTCTGAGAACTTGACAAAATACAGAGAATATATATATATATATATATATATATATATATATATATATGTATGTATAATCGAAAAGGCTTCTTCTTCTTTTAATATGGAAAAAGCTTCTTCTTCTTTTATTATGGAAACTGCTTCTTCTTCTAAAAGGCTTCTTCTTCTTTTAATATTGAAAAAGCTTCTTCTTCTTTTATTATGGAAACGGCTTCTTCTTTTAATAATGAAACGTCTTCTTCTTCTTTTAATATGGAAAAGGCTTCTTCTTTTATTATCAAAAGGCTTCTTCTTCTTTGATAATCGAAAAGGCTTCTTCTTCTTTTCTTCGTTTAATTTATTATCTTCCTTTAAAGCGTAATCTTAATCGTAATCGTAATCGTAATCATAAGTGCTCGCTTTCCCCCCCGCTTCTTTGTCAAACAATACAAGCTATACTTGTAGAAAGAGTAGGGTCGACTAAACTGACAATAGCGCCACCTCCTATTTGACGACCAAAGGGGAATAACCAGGATCGCTAATAACAAGCGCTGCCAATGGCCCAGTGCGACTAAAAAGAAGCGCAACCGTAAAGTGCTTCGGGGCGTCTAATTGACCACAGCGCCACCGGGGAACGGACAAATGCAAAAGCTGACGATGTTCTCCTCGTCGGAGAATCAAAAAGAAGTTGAGATACATTTCTGAATTCATTTGTTCACTTAATAACTTTCTTAACCGTTTCATATGCGGCCATATTCTTTTAATTTACTATATACATCATTCTATTTACTTCTTTTATAGTATTTGAACTATTCTTTTATATGTTTCTCAATTTACTATAATATATATAATCCATCTTCTCCGCTCTAAGTTTTTTATAATCTCCTTCGCTCCTATTTATATAGCGTGCTGCCATCTCTTGTCGATTCCGAGAAACCATTCCTTCTTGCAACATTCATTGTGTCGTGTGAAACTGGCACGTGACATGAGGTGATCGACTTGTATCTGGAAAGTTGTAGGTTCAAATCCCATGGTACGATCTCGACCGAACTGCGTTAGTCTCCAGTTAAATCATGCAAATACTGGGATGGTACATTTAACAAAGACCAACAACGCTTCCTCCCACCTCTTTGTTCCGTTCGTTCTCTCCCCTCGCCTAATCTGTTAACCTAACGGTACAATTAATCAATATGTGCTTAAAAGCAGCAAACCAATCCCGATTATTTTGAACTCCAAATAATCCCATAAATAATCATTTCAACAAGATTTAATATTAATTTAACCACACTTATCTGCTGAAAGGTCATTTCGTTTCGAGCAAACATTAAATTCAAACCAATTTAACTCATTTGTACATCTTTATCACTGCTTGTATTCGCCCTCACACACACACACACGCACACAACATGGTACTAATTGCATGTGCTGGCGGTTTCTTCCTCGTTTTAGATATCCAAAGTCGTAAATAACGTGCTTGCCCTACCGTGTAATGAAAGTGCACATTCCCTAGCACAGAAAATTTAAAAGCCACTAGATCCAAAGAGATTGCAGGCAGTTCAGGGCTAGCAGCTCAGTAAATCATTCGTGAACCCATTTGAATCCAATTAGGGGCTTCAGTATTGGTTGCATGCAGGGATTTTCAAGGATGGCTAAGGTAAAAAGGAAGGTGGGTGATTGCAGAGGATTTTTCGCCTCCGATTGTCCTTTCATTATCAAAATCTATATTCACGTCAAACGTCCTAAGTTTTTTTTCGCCCTGCCGAGTCGACCAAAATTGTAAATCTTTCTTGTGTCTGAAAGTTTTACTTCACATTTAAGCCATACCAGATGGTGCATGGCTAGAATTTTACTTTGAAAAAAATAATGAAGTGTGAGCTAAACCCTTTTCACTACTAGTTTTTTTATTTCCATAATGCGTTGTACATTATTGGAATTTTCAGTTAGTTTGCTTTAATTTGTTGCTACTATTGTTATTCATGCTACATGAATATGTAGGAAAACGTTTGATATGCACGCCAGTTTCTTTTGGGGGGCAATGGCATCATAAAGTTTATTTTATGTGGCACATATGTTCAAGTGATATCCTAAAGGTATTTTAAGTGGGACACGCACACATAAAACAACGTCTCGCAAAAATTTACCTAATATGGACTATAATAAGACACACACGGGAACGTTAAATAGACATTCAGTTTTAAAAAAATGGATATATATACAGGGGATGGACAAAAATATGGAAACACCTGGTATAAAAAAGGTAGCCATTTCAAACACGATTTGCGTCTGAATGGTAGGTGGCGCTGTGGTCACTGGCACTTCCTGCGAGGTATACACCCTGGCCAACCTGACAGATGGGCAAGTTACAGTTCAGCGACAGGCCCGTGCAGGTTATCGTGAATCATGTCTGAGCTGACAGAGTTTCGAAGAGGGCAAATTGTTGGTGCGCGTATGGTGCGAGCTTCCGTGACGAAAGTAGCGGAAATGTTTGGTGTATCAAGAGGCACAGTCTCGAAGATCATGACTGCCTACAAGACTTCCGAAAAAAACACATCAGCGAAGCACCAGCGTGGACGCAAGTGTGTGTTGCGTGACAGAGACAGACGCACATTGGGCAGGATTGTGACCAAGCAAACCACCACGACTCCAGAAGTCACTGCTGAGCTGAATACAGTGCTTACAAACTCTGTTAGCGTCAAAACAGTCAGAAGAGAACTCCACAAGCAGGATATTCATGGCAGATCTGCAATTCCCAAACCACTCGTGAATGTTAATCATGATGCTAGACTGAGAAAGTGGTGCAACGCCCATAAAAACTGGACAATGGAGCAGTGGAAGACTGTAGTCTGGTCGGATGAGTCATCCTTTACATTGTTTCCAACTACTGGCCGAGTGTACGTGTGGAAAACGCCAGCACAAGCGTACGATACAGACTGTCTGTTACCGAGAATGAAGCATGGCTGTGGTTCAGTGATGATTTGGGCAGCCATCTCCTGGTATTCTGCCGGACCCATCATCACCCTGCATGGACATGTCACTGACAGGGACTACGTAACCATTTTGAGTGGTCAGCTGCATCGCATGGTGCAAACTTTGTTCCCAGATGGTGATGCTGTGTTTCAAGATGACATAGCCCCTGTTCATACAGCTCACATCGTCCAGGACTGGTTTGATGAGCACGAAGATGAAGTGTCGCATCTGCCATGGCCTCCACAATCGCCAGACCTCAATATTATTGAGCCCCTGTGGTCGGTTTTGGAGACCAAGGTGCGAGCCCGCTACCCACCACCATCGTCTCTACAAAAACTTGCAGCTGCTTTGGAGGAGAATGGTACAACATCCCTCTGACAACCATACGCGACCTGTATTTGTCCATTCCACGTCGACTGCAGGCCGTTCTGCGTGCCAAAGGTGATCCTACTCGATATTAATAAAGGTAATGTGCATTTCTGCAGGTGTTTCCATATTTTTGTCCATCTCCTGTATATATTCATGCTACAAGTAAAATGGCAATGCATTATGTAAGCCAGTTACCGGTAAAATTATAGTTACATGATTTGTGCGTATGTTAACCATATAAAACAATCAATTCAACACGCACATACAAATTCTCGAGCGAAGGCAAAATTCGGTCTGGAACTCTAACGTTAGTCTTTCAAACTAATAGTCCATTAGAGTTTGAACTGAGCCAAGAAGATCTTTGGAAGAGCCACACCTGAAGAAAGCAAATCAGATTAACTTGTAAACAGTCCAAGTGAGAAAACTTACAAAGGATTCTAGATGGAGGAAAGAGTCTGTGTATTACGTTAACTTCAGAAAACATCATTCAAATGCATCAGTGTATGTGACAACTCTCACAAAACTTGTAACCTAATCAATGAAGTAAACACCAGGTGACTACAATAATCAAACCATGTATACTTTGCCGAGATCAACTCCTTTGCTGACTCAGCAGCTTTAGGTGTGTTAGGCACTCAAGTGTCAACCTTGCTTCCACGTAGGGCACCCTAAACTGGATTGTTACACTCTAACAAGACCCTGGCGTCTGGACCCCCCCCCCTCCCCAGCAACCTCTTATGTGGTTTGTGGTCGTTCTTTCATCAATTTCATCTTATCACCATTCATATTCATCGTCGCGATTGGCAGAAAAACGAAGTAAATTTACCAACCAGTCAATCAATCAACATCTTTAGGGACTGTGGCGTTGTGTCGTCATTTCGCGTCAAATAATAATAATAAAAAAGTACTTTGGCCAAGTAAATCTGTCTAAAACTCCTGCTAAAGGAAAATCATCAAATCTCTGTTGCTCTGGTTAGCCTTCAAGTTTGGCAAATTTTTATTACTGGAAAATGATCTGTGAGTCATATTGAGTTCGATGTCCCCGGAACACCAAAACTAACACATGTACAGTGGTAAAAATTCCCTTGGTTATTACAAATGAGTCAATAACAATTAATCGGCTACAAAAATTATTTCACTTTTTTTTCCAATTGGAAGATTTGTCAAAATGTCCTTGCTTCTCAATTATCCTCGATGACCACCCATACCAATAAAATTTACCTCCTACAGAGAAACATGCTTCCACGTACAGGAAACCTTATGGTTTCTTCAATTTATATTCAGAGAGAATGAAAAGCAATGAAAGATTATTCGGTGGATAGTGAATTTGATTGAAATGCCAATTTATTGGCAAATGCATATTGTTAATAGGTAATTATTTTTAATCATAGTGTGTCTGTACTAACATGTACTGATTATAACATTTCTTATATTTAGTATAACTGTGACAACTCTGAAATGTTTTTACAGTAACTGTGCCTAATTTATTTCATTTCTCATTTTACAGGTAAGTGACACTATTTGAATATGACAGCAAAATGTCCACGTGCAAGAAAAATGTTTATCTACCGAACAGTTCAGGAGATGCTTGAACGGTAATGTATCTCATTTCTTTTGTTATTTTTTCTATTTTAATTCAATGCCTGTATTTGCTATTTTTTTTTACAAAAATCATCAAACTTTTAACAAATGCACATTTTTAGTACTCTATGTACATGTATGTCCTATTTTTACAAACTCCACGAACAAATGTCGTGTATTGAATATGCGACATTACTTTTCAAATTTCCATGATGTGTTTTCTGTCGCAATGTTTTTCATGAGAAAACCACGCGTAGTGTTTAATTCTGATCACCGTGGTACCGTCATACGTGGAAATGAGTGTACTACGGGATATATAGGAGTGGCGAATGCAAACTGCGATGAAGTTGCGTAATAGGTATAAGAGTTTAAAAATTTCACGAAATGTTATTAAAGCTTCCATCGCACACATTTAAGTTAATTTTAATACGGTTTGCAACAAAATGGATGACATCCAACATATTTGAATTTGAAGTGTAAAGATTTATAACTCCCCATTTGACAACGGAATGAGGTTCAACAAAAGAGAGAAGAATTTCAAATCTTTCTCCTGTTTAGATATTCTTGACAATTCTACTTCATTATCTGCGTCATTCAGATCTGAAGTATTATATGATCATTCTTCGCGATGAAGTATATTTTACTTTCAAGAAAATACCGTAATAGCAAAACTGTTATTTTTGTGGGATGTTGTTTCTGTGCTGATAGGTACTCGTCACAAACCACACTGGTCCAGATGTCCGAGCACATGGAACAAGATCGTGTCCAAGGTATGGATCTGGCGCGTAAACCACTCCAGAAATATCCTGGAAATAATAATACTAATAAAAAGCATGAAGAATTTGGTAATATTTAAATCGTAAAACTGTCCCTTCTTGACGCGCGCGTGTATATATTTATTTGACAGATAGATTGTGTGAATAGTAAAATTGTTCTCAACCTCCCCTTCCAGTTCTTTTTTTTGTCACCCTCATTAGTGATTCCATTCTTCAGCAATAGAAAATAATGTGTTACTTACTTTGTTCGTCTGACCGCTACTGTGCAGAGAAGAAGTACTTGTATTGTCTTAAATAAAGAACTGTAAGTGGAAAGCTTTTGTGAACCGCGTTAAAGGAATAGGAATATGCAGACTACATCTAGGAAGTACAGCTAAATCCGTAAATAAAATGAAAGAAAGTTAAGTCTTGTAAAATATGTTTAAACAGTTATTAATATTCCCATTTTAATAAATATTCCTTGTAAAATTGGTTTAAACTGTTATTAATATTCCCCTTTTAATGAATAATCCTTCTTTGTTAAAATAGTGTACATATCCTGATCGTAGTCCGTTACTCGCGGGATGAGTCTGATGGAGGACCCATAGCACATCCCTTCCATCTTCCTCACTATACATGGGCGAGTGCAGCAGAATAACGGACATTCAAGTAACACCATAAATGACAAATATATAAAATACATTCCAGCAGCGGAAGTTGGACAACTAATTGTTGTTCTTAAGTAAATAACACACATGGCACGTGCATGCCTCAAATAATCCAGAAATATGTGGTTGGCAACCCTGCGTCACGTGATCGACCAGTCGTATGGTTCGTTGAAGGAATCGTGTATATAAGGTGTTGCAGCAGATGTTGCTGTAACAGGCTTTCAAGCATTCTCCACATGGAAGTTGAGAATCGGTAAAGAAGTACATACGATGTCCTTCTACACTCAGAAATTTACGATATAAAACTTATTACATTCACAAGAAATGCAAATTTCCCTCAGCTCTACATATGTTATGTCCAATCTAGGTTATGTCTGTTACGAAACATCTCATATTGATTTCTTAGTGCACTATTGAGGTTGGAACAACATATCTTTCAGAAAACAAACACCCTGTTATCATCTACAGTTGAGTGAATTTCTTTGCTACGAATCTGTGTGGAGGCCACTATCAAAGCGTGAGTGCTATTTGAATGTTACTCCGGAATGTACCATAAACCAAAGCAACTGGAATAAATTACATGAGAAACCCCGAAATGCAGTATTTCTATGCGTTGTTCGTGCCATGGTTCAATATAAGTGACTTATCGTCACGAGCTTGCATGCCCTGAATGTACGTATTTGGTTGCATGTGTGTTCGTGAGCGTTGTAGATTCTTTTACGATTAAAACTGCGGGTACAGTGCAGTAAAACGCCCAGAGAATTATGGGGGAAACTGCTTCTCTTTGCAGGTGTTCAACGAAGGATCCATCTACCTCAAATACTAAAATTATAAAGGTATCTTGTGAACTTGTGCTATGAGGAGACCATTGATGATCTTCAGGACTTGGTTTTTTTAAAAAATCCCTTACATGGTGTAAATTGTAAACAAAAATCCGAAAATCCACCTTACATAGTGTTTGTATCTCAATTTTTACAATTACCTACCGAATGCCACCAAAAAGGAATCTGAACATTAGGGTGTGTTTCAGTGATACCAAAATAAATTCAATTTTCTTATGGCTGTACAGGCAGGAACAAAAGTTTGATGTGTATTAGGAAGGAAATTCTTTCCTAGTTTTTATATTTTTTGTATTTCCTTCATTTCGTCACTTTCTCACTCTTTAGGTTAATCAAGTGATGAGGACAAATGATGATTAGATTAAACGTATAAAATAATTATATTGGATATTGTGAATGTGTATGTGTGTGTGTGTGTGCGCGCGCGTACGAGCGTACTTCTACTAGAATTACAGGGTGGCTACTTACCGGGAATTCCTTGAATTCCGGGAATTCTGCGTGAATTATTGGCTCCGGGAATTATGCCTGAATTCTGCTTGAATTTTTCTCCGTAGACGTGAAAAATTGCAACTTTTATTAATCCAAATCCTATTGAATTTATACATATTGATAAATGCCCTGAGGCGAGATTTTCACAGTTGAGTTTTTATTTTTATCGACGAAGGAAAATAATGTTATGTGAAAAATAAAACAGAATTCTCTCGATCTGTTTACTTTGTTACTGTCCTTTGTAGAGCAATCTGACAGACGGAAGATTTTTGCAAGATAAGATTTCTTGAAGAACGTTAGGTAGATTTGAGTTTGAAATTCTTACACAATTAACAATTTTTCGCAGGTTAGAATATATACCATAACATTTGTGTGACTTGTGTTTGTGAAATGGAAAATGTAAACTAAGGACCTCAAATTAAATGTTTTAAATATCATTAAATTAAATTAGAATTTTCGGATACATTGGAATCATACATATACTTCATAGTGTTACTATATTTATGTGTGCATATCAGTGGCGCAACCACAGTGGGGCAGGGAGCATTCCCTCCCCCCTCAAAACATTGAATGGATATCAATTCTAAGGAGGGCAAGGGGGCAAACATTGATGGCCAAAAGCACCTGCAGAGGGTACAGAGGGACAATTATCCACCTCAACTTCAATTTTTTTGCAAATAAAAATTAATTTCATAAAATTTTCTCGCTCGCTTCGCTCGCAATTCCTTCTTTTCTTAGTCTCGTCAAGTTGAGTGCCGTATCTAGGGAGCGGCGGGAGTCGGCCCTGGCCGCCGGACAACCTAAATGATAAAAGTTGTAAAAGAGAGAATTCATTGGCACCTTGTGAAATTATTTGCGCCATATTAAATCAATATTGTTTTAAGTTTGCAAAAAATGGATTAAAAATTTTCTTGTTCGCTTCACTCGCAATATGATTGTTTTCTGTAATGCATTGTAAATTACCAGAAAAAAAATAAGACTTCTCTAAATGGATTTTGTCTTAAATGCATGAACAATTGTTGGGAGGAAAAGGAGCGTGCACATTTGA
Organism: Lepisma saccharinum; assembly: GCF_977018435.1. Classification (NCBI taxonomy): domain Eukaryota; kingdom Metazoa; phylum Arthropoda; class Insecta; order Zygentoma; family Lepismatidae; genus Lepisma; species Lepisma saccharinum. Next base: position 41,647,588 of record NC_139239.1, on the reverse strand, counting down.
GAGACAATTTATATAATTGTTGTTGTTGGTTTGTTATGATGTGGATGAATTGATTATGTAATGAATATAAATAACAGACATATGTGCTATATATAATATTCGGAATGCATTTATCATGCATTTTCTGCCATTCAAAAATACAGTTTATGTACTTGTTTTCAATTATTAATGAATGTGAAATTGAACTTTTTTTTAAAAAAAAATGTTTAAAATCGTTTGTTCAAATACAAATGCTTTAACACAGACTTCTATACCCTTTTTGTGAAATTTATGGGGATGATAACGTCTTTCACACTACCACCACTACTACTAATAATAATAATTGTAGTCATAATAATGTCATCATCACCATTATTATTATTAGCAGTAGTAGTAGTAGTAGTACGTATATCCTGGTACTTGCCCCATCGCCTCCCAGACAAAAGTTCGTGGTTGCGCCTCTGGTGCATGTGTGTGGGTGTTAAGAAGCGGTAATTCGCAAGGTTGAAATAGAGAAAACATCTGCTTGTGGCCTTGAATTTTTGAAAATTTGCTGTGAAAACCGGGAATTATACTTCAATTTTATCATGGTCCTAGAGTAGCCACCCTGAATTATTTGAATTAGGTATAATCAATATGCAATAGATAATATCGTATTGTAAACAATTGTCAATGCAGTTCTTTCCTTCAATTTACTTTGTTCGTCTTTAGTCGACGACCGTGGTGGAGTGGTTAGCGCTACGACGCCAGGGGTCCCGGATTCGAATCCCAGCCTGGGCATGGGTGTTTGCGAGTGTCCATTCATCAATTTCATCATATCATCACTCAGCCCCATCTTCGCATATTAGCCAAAAGTGGCACAAAAGCGAAGTAAAATAAAGCAAATCAATCAACCCTTTGTTTTCTTCTTCTTCTGATCCTATGTATTGTTGTAATTTGTATGTATGAATTTCCCATTATCATGCGTACGGCTATAGTAATTGGAGCATGAACTCTGTCATAGGTGATAAGTAATAAATAAATATACACTCGTACCAGGTCAAGACTCAAACATAGAACCCGCCGTGGCGAAATCGTAAAGTCATTTGCATGCTTTTTCCATTTGGTACAGAGAAAATCACTGTTGTTAATTGAATCATTAAAAGCACACCCTAAAATTCCTATAATTTATTTGGTGAACAAGCCAGGAAAACAAAGAAGTAATACACGATAGAAGGTTATTTTTCAGGATAGTGTGTAAGTTGCATAATCTTCAACGTGTTTCTCGTTAGTCCTTAACAACGGCAATATTCTTAGTGCTCTACAATTCATGAACATGGTGAGCTTGTCCGTTTGTGAAAAACTTTTAATCTCTAAATGAGAGTTCACTTAAGATAAATTGTCTTGTGGCTTTTCACAAGCCAAGCAGACTGCGCATTTAAGTATCCCGCAGGCCAGCGGCGAGACCGCAGCCCAGATTCCCTAAATTCAACCAAGATCGCTCTGACCCCATCGGGTTTCAGCCGACCTCCATCAAAATTTAATTATGTCAGAATGGAAGAGTCCCTTTGATGCTCAGAAGAAAGTTTCGTCCACGCTAGCGTAGGCAAAGTTTACATCAAAGAGTCTAATCGTTTAAGGATCAAAGTTGAAAGTTAAGAGACCGAGGATTTAAATACGCCCCAATCGAGAATCGAACTCGAGATCCCTTATTATGAAGCAAAAGCCGTAATTGCTAGACAGTCAAAGTGGCGGATTTCTAATGGGTTCTTTGTTGAATATTGCGTTGAAAATTTTGATGATATGCGTAGAATGTTTCTCACTTTCTTCTCTTGCGTATGGAAATAGGATGATTTCCAATTGATTTTCACCCAGTTTCTAGGGATGGACGATATCGGAAGTTTGATATCGCGATATATAGTCAAGAAAATATCATCACAGACGATACGATATTTTTTCCATATCGTGATATCGGTAGATATATCGTCTCCACGATATATATCGCCAAACTATCGTGACGGTATATCGCCGACACGATATACATCACCAGAAAATCATGACAATACATCGCCAACACGATATACATCGACAAAATATCGTAAAAATACATCGCCGACACGATATATATCGTGAAAATGTCCTTACGACATGTTGCCGGCACGATGTATATCGCCAAAATATCGCGACGATATATCGTCTAGTTGATATCGCCTCGACGATATTTTTTCAATATAGCGATATATCGTCTGGACTATATACCGCCCAGCACTACTAGTTATATGAACAATATTTGTGCACTACTGGACATAGGAGGCCAGATGGATGCGAGAGGTTGCTTTCGCACACATTGTTTTCAGATCCGCAACCCATTCAGCCCTAAAGTTGTTTACCTAAATAATAACAATAAAAAAATTTGCCAGTAAGTTTATTGTTATACATTGTATAATAATAACCTATGTGTAATATGACTATGGTTCTGTAACTACCATTAAAAAACAATTTCTTTTTCAGCATCAACAATCAATTTCTTTGTTTTTGCTTGTGTTACATCTTACATGTGTGTTACGTATCCACTATTAGCATATAACGTATTAGATAAATACTGTAGAGAAAAGATGGTACTGCACATAATTACAAATATGCAGAAGCATACTTGTAAGCCACGTGTAATCATATTACAAAAGGAAATACTAATACTTATATATCTATTACTACTGCTAATAGTAATAAGTAATAATCTGAGTTATTACGTATCAAGCTCATAAAATATATCAATTCCGGTGATTCTCGATTACATAAACGTTACAACCCTCGCAGAAAGCTCCGCATCCCAGGACCTCGAGATCCTGGCGGCACCTATTTGACTTCAAGTGTATGTACCAATAGGAACTAACATATTTCTTTCCTTGCCCTTCTCTAAGGCTATTTTTTCTTAAGATCAAATATGCGGTATGATAATTTCGCTTTGCTGCAGTCATTTTTAAGCATATAGGAGCTACGTTTGCGGTGGTCAAAATTTATTCGTATCTCTTGTAGTTTTTGAGTAACACATACATCAATTTATGTGTATTTCTTATTCTGTCGCCTTTCTGTATATTTGGCTAATCATGACAATATATAATCTCATTGTTTTCAATGATTCACATATAAACCTGACAACCAAGAATAGCAGATGAATTTCGTGTAAGGTTTAGGTAGGAAAATAAAAATTACGACTAGTAAGTTGTGAATACTTTGCTTATAGAATAACGCGTTTATTTGTTAAAATTTGGTTTGTTTTATATTGTCTCCTTAAACGTATCACTAATAATAGTAATTTAAAATAATTATTAGGAGTTCTGATGTCGGAGCACTTTTTCCACACTACCATTTTTTTTTCTAAATTCGAGAATGCTTTTTTATAGTGTCTATAAATTGATCCTCATTGTGAGGGTCTTTTTCACATTGAAAAGTCTATTTCCACTTTGACATTAAGAAAGTTGGAGAAGGAAATCGAATTGGGGGTTCGACTTTGGTTGATTTTCGTTACATCGAACGGGCAGAGCGAAGCCGTACACGCTGCTGCGAAGGCCGGTAACTGCAGTCGCTTCTCCCCTCCACGCAATCCCTTTCACTCTCACGTGTTCATTGGTGGAGCCGTGCCGTGTCACTACTCGCGCAGAGACTTGTTTTCGTTCGCTTGCTCCAGAGATAGCCGTTACAGTGTGTGTGTGTGTGTAATATATGCATATATGTGTGTGTAGATGATGTGTTGCTACATGCTTTAAAGGTTGGATTGGTTTTTTGCTGCGAGAGTTTTCCTTGCAGTTTTTCTCCATTACTCCAGGTACGTTACTCAACTGTTTTCAGCTCATTTTTTTCTCCCGTCACTTCCGCTTCCTCTCGGACACTTTCCTCATCATGCGAAAGTCCACGTGACACCTCGTTTAGCGGAAACAAATGAGAAACGTCACGCGCCCCGAGTAGCAAGTATTTTGCACCGGAGCGAGGCCTGTGCTAAATGACAAGGAGCTCCCCGTCACTAAATTATAATTGAAGTTGACCCGATTTTTCCTAGCAAAGAATAATGTTACACATGGGAAGTAAAGTGTCCTTGGATAGACCGAGGCGCAGTACTCTTTACAGCAGCAATTTGTTTATATTACCCAAAACCTGCAGTTGCTGCTGATTATTGGAAGAGAACATGCAAAGTTATCCAGGCTTTATTTAAAGCTGACAACGAAGAAAATAACGTCGAAAATTGATGACTTAAAAAGTCTCAAAAACGACCATAAAATAATTAAAATATGACCTTAAATTTTAAAAAAATGACTTACAAAATTGCAGTAGTATTAGAACTTCAATGCTCAGTAATCTATTGGTAGGCCTTGGTACTACTTTACTATACCTGAGACACCTGGGAATCATTTCTTTCGCACTTTTTTACATTGCTAACGTACTATTCTGCATTCCGGAACACTTATTTAGGTGAAATAATTGAATTTGTTAGGAAAGTAATGTCTATTTCTTACATTTACGAGTACTTACTGTTCTTGTTGATTTCCACACACAACATGGAGATAGCTTACCGTTGATCGTTCCTTGAGCCAGAAAAACCATTGACGTTAGCCCAAAAATTCACGATAGCCCCACAAACCATCACGGGGACGAGGTATGCCTACTAGGTTAGGTTAGGCCTGTTAGGTTTGGTTCCATTAGCACTCCTTTCGTTCAATTTAGCATATACGGACAATACGAGAGCGTAATGTGCTCTCGTGCAGGAAGCAAATGGCGGCAGCAGCAATAGCGCGTCGGAAATAGATTTTCGTACAAAACCACATGCATTCGCATTAAAATGAATCAAAATTACATTCCCGAACATCAACAACGCTACAGAAAATGATTTGCGTAAGTACTTTCTCCTGTAAATTTGAAGAAATCTGTATCAGGTATAGTAAAGTGTTACCTAGATTTTTTTCGATTGTTACTTGGCTCACGCAAACAGTACGGTCGATATATTTTATACCGGATCAGGCTGGGATCAATCGAATGATCTTTTCCAGATAGCTGGTTCAATCCAGATCATTGGTATCGTATTCAACTAAAAGTTTGAAGGTTTCGAACTCCAATAAGTTTTATATCAATATCCTCACAAATTACTGAGATATCAAGATGACATGTAATGTTCATTGTTGCCGATGCTTGATGAACACACTATAACTGGTATTTTAATGTATACTTATGCATAGTGAATTTGCGAATACGGTCAAGAGGGAGTATTCTCCGCATAGCACCGGACTGTTATATGCTTTACTGTGAATATATGTAAAGGCAAGTTATGTGATTTAAGGTTGACCGTATCGAAAGGCACTCAAATGGAAATGTGTCTTTCACTTAGTACTTCCTGAAAACTACATGTTTGCAGGCAAATTAATCTCTGGCGCCTGGGCCCATAGCCAGTATAATCTGTCAGTGTTCAGTCCATATGCGTTTCTGATGATCCCTTCGTCAATCACAAGTAATTATTCATCGTGTCGATTACTCAAAATAGCAAGAAAACGTCGATAAATAAAGCAAATACGCACAAGAAATTCGATTTAATATATTCACAAAAAGTTTCATTCTTTACTGTGTGTCCTGTTTAAGTCATCAGAATATGACACTAAATCTATATTTTCCCCTTGTCTATTCAGTGATTTCTGAGCTTTGTTTTAAGTCTACCTCGTACACAGGCTAAATGGGACTGGACCAATAGTTTAAAGAGAAATTCGAAGCACTACGTGAATAATTTTTCCCCTGTCGATTCAGTGATTTCTGAAGTTTGTTTTAATACTTTATACAGAGATTAATCGGGACTGGACCTATATTGTAAAGAGAAATTCGAAGCGCTACGTGCTTCCACTGTGTATCGAACCCGGGGAAAGTTGATTACAATCAACGACGAATCACGGTGATTTGAGGTGATAGTTGGCAAGTATGGACTGGAATTTGTTTTTCTGTTCTGATCAGTACCCTAAAACTAATCTATTGCGGTTAACGTTTCATTACCATCATATCGTCCTCCGTCTCGGAAGTTATTTTCTTCCGCTTTTAAAACAAAGCGAGGTACACAGATAGCGCAGTAAATAGAGGAAAACGAACAGGCCAGGTTAATGGCAAAGGTTCGCGTGCGTCAGAAATCGAACGGGGGAGGTTGGCATGTTGCTAAAATAGGGGCAGGGGGCGGGTAGGCCTTCTGCTATCACGGCAAGGCTTATTGATCTCGGGTCGGCTCAGGAATCGATTCTGGTCACAGCAAGATTTCAGCTGACGCCGCTCGAAACGAATTAGCCCGAGAACGGACGAGTGGAAAAAAAAGTAACATAATCGGTCGGGTTGAATCTCGGACCCAAAGTGAAACATTCCGATCAGAGGAACTAAACAAATTCATTTTATTGAAACATGTATTTTAAAAATATATATATAGTAATGGGACATTCTATTGTAACGGCTGCCGACCACCGTGGCGGAGTGGTTAGCACATCGCGCTACGACGCCAGGGGTCCCGGTTTCGAATCCTGGTCTGGGCATGGACGTTTGTGAGTGTCCATTCATCAATTTCATCATATCATCACTTATCCTCATCTTCGCAAATTAGCCAAAAGTGGCACAAAAGGCAAAGAAAAGCAAGTAAGTCAATCAATCAGTCAATTATTGTAACGGCTGGGACGCAGAGACTACATTTTGATATTAAAGTAACTATTATACTGATAGTTAAGTAACACTTTTCTTACAGTTTCTGTGCAATGAATTATGAAACTTATCACTGCTGACTAAACATAGCATAACATAATGATAGTTTACCAGGTTTATAGCTACAAGTGAACAATTTTGTGTCACGGGTGGTACATATAAAACACTGTCTTTTTTCTTAATACATTTATTTCAAATTCTGCGAATTTTCAAATTGAGAAAAGGCAATTTATCTTTTAATATTCTAGTGGAGCTGAAGGGGAAATGCAACAATTAAAGGAGAAATTAACTGTTTTTTGGTGTCTCAGGTGAGACACAATAGTGAAAACAAAACTAAATAAAAAGATAGCCTCCCCGATGGCGCAGTGGTAGCGTCGTCGCCTTGTAATCAAGGGGTCCCGGGTTCGATAGTGTTTCGGATCCCACTTTAAACAGTAGGTCCAGTCCCAATTAGCCTTACTGTGCATAAAGTGTAATTAAAACACCAACTCAATCAATCAATCCATCAAAAATATAAAATAAACGAACAATATATAAAATGCCTTCTACATTCCAACTTAATGATGTACAATACTTGAATGATTATTGAAATAACAATTTTAGATATTTAAACTCCAAGACAGAATAAAGTTACATCATTGCATTTAATTTTGAGTTTCAGACTCATTTTGATATGGAAAGCTCCTTATATACATTGTACTCGTATAGTAGGACAATTGAAACATTACTTCAAAAATCGCATTCTGATGGAAACTTAAAATGTTTTCTTGCACAAGAAATATTTAAATTTGTGACACAAGTACATCGGGACAATGAGCGTAAAAGGCGATTTTGGTGAAATTAATGACAAGACAAAGGAACACCAGTTCTGATGCTTGGACTCGAATCCAGAAACTTCTTTGTGAGATAGTTCGACACGCTCCGTCTGTGAACAATTTGAATATCACTGTAAAATCACTTGCGAAACCGAGTAATGTATATCTCTGCACCAGATCCTTTGCGGAGGTGATCACTCCGATAGTGAAGTGGTGAGAACGTCGCCTTGAAATCGGGGGTCCTCCTTTAGGTTCCTGAGAATATAGTGCACTAAAATCAAATTTTACTTGCTTTGAAATGTTCGGACGTGCCATTGCTCAAATATTCGTGATAATGTGAAGTTAACATAAAGAATTGATAAAGATGGCTAGTGTCCCCATATTTGACAACTCTAATCATAAATTGGTTCAGTTCCTCTTAAAATCTGGTGACGTGAATGCAAATTTCCTGCTATGAACAGCACGTTTATCCTAACCTTCACCGCGTTTCGGACATCAATGAAACTTTGTAGCCAATATCACCGTCGCGAGGACAAATCGAAAATCAATTCGCTGTTTCGCTTACTCAGCAGCCTTGAAAGCGACCGATATGAATATAAATTCCCGCGCGTCGCATTTTGTTTGCAAAGCAGTGTATAACATCGATTAGTATGTGTCCAGATAGGATTTTGGACGTTATTGCATGCTAGGGATTTTCGCCAAGCACGTAGTACAAAATGTAAATTTTTGTAAATATATTTCCCTTGTAAATTTTTTAACGGTAATGGAAATTACTATGAAAGTAATTTGATTTTCTTTATATTCAAAATTGACAGTTAATGACACAGGATATCAATTTCGAGTTCGTGAAAGACACGAAGCTTGAGTTTGAATTCCACTTACGACGATACACTTATAAATTTGCAAACATTTGCTTACAATAATTGAAAACAAGGCTGAACATAAACTCTTTTATCTCTCTCAAAATAATTTTTAAGCTTGTAAAATATTGTTGTTCTTTATTTTTGAAACCTGTCTATGATCTATCACCTGGTGTTGTTATTGAATGAACAAATTTCAGAAAATTTCGAAGTTACATAAACATTTTTACATTTAGATGCTTTCGTATCGTTTGCCAAGTGTTGTTGTTCAGATGTAGTTTTACTTCATTAATACGAGAAACGTTGGTAGAAATACTGCAGATCGCAAGCTTGTAGATCATTTTTCGACTTTATTAATATATACTCACAAAATGCAGGCTGCAATAAATAAAAACAACATGTGTAAATTGAAAAAGGAACTTGAATTAACACATGAAAATATTTTGGATGTTTTTTTTTTTATAACTTCCTTAGAGAATAAGCCAAGTGCACCGTGCAGCGAAGTATTATTAAAGATGATCGTTTCAGTTTTCAGCACTACAACATTGCGTTACAACCTGTAATTCTGCCGCCGCAAATTGACTATTTATGATAGGCGTGGTTGTTTACGAATGACCTGACACAACTGGTGAGGTGGAAGGTAGTTTGCAGAAAGACATGAATGATAATACTATGTTCACACAGAAAATGGAAACAATTTAGAACTGTTATTAACGTTAACATACATGATCGGATGCTTATTTCAATTGATAATTTATATACAGGGATTTCCATACAATATATAAAATTTTAAATGATATTCTGTGAAAACTTGGTGGCTGCAAATGTTGTGTTACATGTTATGTGACTAATACACAATCGTTGGGTAAGTTGATAACTCCGAATAATACTGAATACTTTTACACAATACTGATGTTTAATACCTTTTTAATTGATTCATGCATGTGGCGTTCCTGTACTCTCTGTTATGCCTGAATAGAATTCTAGACTGTTAGAAAAAAATACTCGAGTTAAAAAATGCAATTTTACAGCAGACAAGTTTTCTTTATGGATATACTTTTCATAACAGACATTACAGACAGGACGTACATGTTGAAACATCACTATTTAGAATATGTATACATGCTCCATATAAAAATATATTTATAACATTCTCTGTAATTCATTTCGTTTGACTTGAATGAAAGCAACATAAACTTGCAGTTTGTGACTTAGTGCCTTTTCCCAACACCCTAGAATTGTAATCGTGAAAGAGAAAAGAAATACAACGTCTGTGTGTATATATAGCTACGTGCAAGCACGCGTGAGCAATGCTTATGCTGTTGAATAACTTATACTGAATCATCCATCCGTCAGTTGACTATAAAATTAAATGCGGTGACAGTTATACTGGAAGGATGCAATTTCCAGTGCATAGATGTTGCGTAGGTTGCGGGCGCCCAAGGATGCAGCATTGTGTAAGTTTGCTTTGTGTGTGTGCAAATGTAGCAAGAAGGGAACTGATACGAGCATACTGAAGCAGTCTCACTCTATGTTGGCGTAAAACACTTGTTAACGGGCTGGCATAGCTCTGAAAAGTGGTCTTCCTGCTCCCGTTTGGAGGACGAATTTCTACTCTTGGAAATTGTCTTTTTGTTACATTGCAGCTTGCACGACAGGCTCTTCATTAGGCAATTCGCTCAGATTCCCCACCACGCTCTTTGTGACGAGCAGCTCCCCCTGCCCTCCCTCTCTCTCTCTCTCGCTCTCTCTCTCGCTCTCTCTCTCTCTTTCTCTCTAGCGACCAGCATGTAGCGGCAAAAGCCAACAGGCGATGGGTCCATTAAAGTTCCAAAGTCGAAGTGACGAAAGAAAGGAAGAAAAAATAGACCTTCATTGCCTTGCCTTGCTTTGCTGTCGATCTTTCCTCAGCAATAACGAATGAAACCAAACCAATCATAAGTTCTTTTGTTATTAAAATGAAAAATCATTTCTTGTAGAATGCTAGCAGATATAACGATGTGACCAGATTTACATAATATAGTGGTCTTGACTGCCTTGTTTCAACCATTACATTTTACTTCAAAATTTCATGTAATCGATATGTGCGAGTTGAAGCGAGATGTGAGGAGGAGGTTTTATTACACTGCTATTCTACTCTCTTCATTTTTAGGGTACCGATCTGAAAGAACTGAAAAGGTACAATTATCAGACTGTTCTGCATGTCTGTTCGTCCTTCCTTACCTTTGTCATAGAAACCTTGGAAACTAACAGGTGCATAAAGTCGAAATGTGGTGTACCTATAGACCTACAAAATCAAAGCTCGATAGGCTCTTCTGGCTATTAGCTTCAAGATTCAGCAAAGCTACATAAATTATTTAGATTTTCTAAGACAGTAAAATAATCTGAAATCTAAAATCGATAATTTTTGTTATTGTATCTTTGAAACTAGTCATGCTAAAAGTACGAACTTTCGTAAATTGAAAAAATCGTGAACTTGATGCAATATTCTCGGTGTTTCCGTTCTTTTGTATGCTCTAGTCAATGATCGATACAAGGAATCACAACAACGGGCACAGATGAAAATATTAATCATCTTAAAAATGTAAGAAACTGACATACGAAGATAAAATTTAGTGGAAGGAAATATCTACATACTGCGGCATGTATATTTCCTGTTGGTAAGTTAGTATTTCTGTAAGGGTTAAACAATTACGTAGAAGCCAGCAATCGATTATGCGAGCATTTCGATACATTGAATACAAGTAAAGCTGCAAACATGGAACTGAGATGCTGAAAGACATAAATTGCGACAGTCATTCGAATGCATATATAGTGATTGTCCAGAAACTATTTGGAATATAAAACTTGGTGTGTGACCTAACATTAGTGTATTCCAGTACAAACTAATCTAATGGCTCAATCCGTTCGGTGATTAAATATTTTTTGCAGTTTTTTTGTTTAGTTTCCATCGTGGCTGCACAGTAAACCCAATCTAATTATTCAAGTGCATTAAACAGAACACCATTTACAGTGCTGGAATCAATTCAAGACAACGTTTATAAACATGTCTGAAATGCTTAACGTCACTTCAATTATTGTTATGAAACCACTCTAATTGTCATATATATTAGTATTTCAATTAGGTTACAAGGTTACTTTTCTGCTAATTTAGATTAATCACAATGAAGTAGGTAAATGATGATTGGATGAAATTGATGACAAAAGTCAATGAAGCGGATACTTCGGCAGTGAGCCGGTCCTCGTGGCGGAGTGGTTAGCACATCGCGCCGACGCCAGGGGTCCAGGGTTCGAATCCTGGCCTGGGCATGGGTGTTTGCGAGTGTCCATTCATCAATTTCATCGTATCATAACTCAAATTAGCCAAAAGTGGAACAAGGAGCGAAGTAAAATAAAGCAAATCAATCAATCAATCAAACTTCGGCATTGAGAACGTGAATACAGTTCAATAACTTATATTGTAACACAGGGTAATTCAAAATAATTCATCCGATTACAAGTGACTGTATTGTTTGTTTGTTAAGTGATTACATGTTCATGGAACGAAGGAAAAAGTCCATAATTTGCTTTTCATAACTTACAAATGTTGTGGGCAACTACTCCCCATGATCACGCTGATGAAGATTAAGCACTAACCCAATTCCCGTCATACGTGATTGAGTATGTCTATTGTTAACTCGATTACATTTGATCATAGTAAAAAGCAACATTAAATGCACGTAGCGTTGCAATAGAAACGCACCAGGTTTGGAATCTCGCCGATAGAGTGCTCCACATAAGACGTGTAACATGAGCTGCGCAAGGGACCATATGGAAATGACGAAAATGTGTTTTGCAAATGGTTCTAAAGGTCTCGACATAAATACCTACGATTTTTTTCTTGTGCGGTATGTTAAGGGTATTGCGTACACGCCACCGTTGCTTACAACGCTAGATGAACTCAGGTTCACAATCTTAGTGCTTTCAAGTCGGTGACGAGAAACACGTATGGCGGGGATTTTATCATTTAGAAGTCATCCGCGTGACCAAGTGGAGTCACATGCGACACAAAATTCTGGACTGTTTCTTTTATTCTATGAGCAGTTAATTCGCTGTATCTTATAAACACAAAAAATAAATATTTAAAATCGCATGAATAATTTTGAATAACCCTGTATTATTGAGATGAGAATTTCTCAAGTCTCCTCCGATCCTGGATAATAAAAAAAAAGTTGTGGATCGCTGAAGAATATTATTCCGATTGATCGATTGATTTGGTGTATTTTACTTCGCTTCTCTGTCACTAATAGCGAAGATGAGGATAAGTGATGATATAATGAAATTGATGAAGGGACAGACAATGACATGCCCCTCCGGGATTCGAACATGAAAATATTATTTTGTGAAAGAGTTAGAAATATTGTATTTTTTAATATTTTTTTTCAAAGGATACCAGAATATCTGAGAGCGTCTTATTTTTATTCTTTAGTAAAATTCTTTTCTACTGTATTAGCAGCGTATGGCTTTTCATGTATTTCACTTATACATTCCATTTTATATATATATATATATATATATATATATATATATATATATATATATATATAATGTGTGTGTGTTTTGAATCTGGGATATGGAAAAAGTTCATAAATACGAACGAGACTTTGTGTATTCTTGCTCTGCGTGTTGTAGAAATTGCTAAACTGCTTTCATAAACTACAATTTTTTGAATTATTGACAAGTACTGCAGTAATAGTGCCAGTTCAACTCAAGGATTTCTTTCGTCATTCTCCACGTCAAATATGTCATGATGGATCAGTGTTTGGTTACCTTTAACACACACAATTTACTATGCTCTTATTTTTCCGTTTGTCCTATATAATTCGATATTATCACACCTCACATCATGCATGAAGCACGTGGTGTTACTGGTGTTCTTATTTCCCTTTTGTGAAGTTTGACAAATTGCACTTTTCCATGCGTGTGGTTGTTCTAAGCGGAAACTGGCCAATCCTGAATCGAGCGACTAACTTTTATCGGTCACTAAACTCACACTGTTGGCCACGAATCTCTCTAGGTTGATCTAAACACACGTTAAGGAGATCGAAGCGGGAAGAGAGAACGTATTTTGTCGTGGATTATAACTGGTCGCATTCCCAGCCGGCGGCTTGGGAATAACGAATCAGCGATCAGTTGAATTCTCTTAGACTGACATCGGGCATTTTCGTGTAACAAGGCGCCGAAAGCTTCTGGTGGGACGAAACAAATGATCGTCGGATATACAGCATGTTGCCAAACGTACTGTAAAGCTGGCGAGAGAGGGGGGTAGTTGATCAGAACCATTACTGGATGAAAGTTGTACAATAGTACACAAAGCACCGAGAAAAAGTACAGAAATCTGGAGAGCGATGTTACTCCTACAGCTTCTACTTAGCGAGTGAGGTGTTGACACCCGTGAAGGGTAAGTTTTAGGCGACTCAGTGGTCGAGCGGGTTGAGTGCCGGACTCACGATTTTGCTACCGAAAGTCTCATGTTCCAATCCTGCAGTGGCCACTAGAGTTTTTTGTGAGCAATGGCGGCGATTGGGTTCTAAAACTTGCGGGGGCAAGGGCAATTTATTTTCCCTTGGTACATAAGGTTTAGCATAGTGCGGGGGCAAAAGTGGCAAAAAGTGGGTGGGGGGGCAACTGCTCCACATGATTGCCGCCACTGTTTGTGAGTGTCTCTTCCTCTAACTCTATAGCATCTTAAACCCGAACGTTTATGGCTGCAGCAACTCAATCCTTCAATCTGTCCCTATCATGGGAAAGATCAATCCAATGTTTTCCATCCTTGAAGATTTCCTTTAGGGTCATCTCAACGTTTTCCCTTCATCTTCGTCTTGGCCATCCTACAGGTCTCTTACCATCAGGTTTCTCAATCAGTTTCATATAATCGGCATCTTCAAAATTGTCAAGAAAGACTGAAAACCGACGTAAAATAAGACATTTAAAGTACAAGTATGTAATTGCGTGAACGCTAGACTTGTTTCTTCGTTCAACGAGGCTCCGTCAGACTGTGGAGGGGAATTTGGTTGGGTGGGGCAATTGAACGGCAGCCAGCATCCGCCACCTGTGGTGATGGACCCGAACCGGGATCTGTTGTGACCATCTCCCGTGGACTAATACATCTTCCGACCACTTCTGAAAGTCCTCTTTAACTTGCTTCTTCCCTAGAGGTAACCCGCGTCTACAAGACCTCGACTGAACATCGAGAGCTAATCCTTTCATCGTGGAGTGCTGTGCTTTGCGATATTTGGATCGCTTCTGTGAACTGAAAATTTTTGTTCTGTCTTCCTTGCAGAGAGAAGAGCGTGCTCTCAATGTGTTGCACCATTTTTAGGTTTTGGCAATCGTGCTCGCCCCGCATGGGTGGTCGATTAAAACGTTGTTTTTGACATCCTAGGCCTAAGTTTTAACTTTTGACTTCCTTGTGAGCAGGGTTGGAATAATTTACCCGATAGCTATTTTACGCGTAATATAGCCTACTAGTCAATTACTTAGGTCTAGGAATTAATTCGTGCGGTTGTTACGCACACATTGAAGCTGTAGTTCAAACACAAAATACATAAATACCTTAAGAAAAATTTTGTTCATCGCGAGCGACCACTTTCGCCCATGTGTCAGGCAAGTTACGGATTCCGTGGCGAAAGAAGTCCTCATCCTTTGAAGCGATCCAGTCAGAGACCCATTTTTCGATATCTTCTGAAGAAGTGAACCGCTGTCCAATCAAATCGTTATTCATGCAATCGAACAAGTAGTAGTCCGAAGGAGCAACGTCTGGTGAATACGGCGGGTGGGGTAAAACTTCCCATCCGACATTTTCTAAATAGGTTTTGACCGGTTTTGCGACATGTCGGCGAGCGTTATCATGTTGAAAAATACGTTTATCATGTCTGTTCTCCCATTCTGGTCGTTTCCTGGCCAGAGCTTGCTTCAAACGCATTAATTGTTGTCGATAACGTTCTCCATTAATAGTTTCACCCGGTTGCAGCAGCTCATAGTACACCACACCTTTCATATCCCACCATATGCACAGAATAACCTTTGCACAGTGAATATCTCGTTTCGGTTGCGATGGACCTGGTTCACCTGGCTTCACCCAGGCCTTTTTTCGTTTCGGGTTCTCGTAATGGATCCACTTCTCATCGCCAGTAACAATGCGATGCAAAAACCCCTTTCTTTTCTGTCTTTGAAGCAGCAATTCGCAAATGGTTTTTCGTTTTTCAACGTCTCTGTCTTTCAATTCATGTGGAACCCAATGTGACATCTTTCGAATCATTCCCATGGCTTTGAGGCGTTTGGAAACTGTTGTTTGATCAACGCCTAATGCTTCTGTAAGTTCTTCTTGCGTTTGACACGAACCCTGATCGAGCAATGCTCTCAATTCTTCGTCTTCAAATTTTTTTGGCTGTCCAGGTCGCTCTTGGTCTTCCAGGCCGAAATCACCACTTCTGACACGTTCGCTCAGCTAGCGCATGGTCACCATACACTTCCACCAAAATACGATGACTTTCGGTAGCACTTTTCTGCATGTTAAAGTAATGAAGCAGAACACCCCGCAAAAACACTTTATCTGGTACGAACTGCGCCATGTTCAGTTGACTACAAAATGCTGTTGTTGACGCGTCAATCAACTGCCCTATACTACGAACGATGCGCGCTGACAGGAGTTTTCAACGCATGTGTGGCTACACGGAACTGTGGGACGATACGCTCGTTACGGCATCTCTTGTCCAGGCGCACGAATTAATTCCTAGACCAAAATACTTGGCGTGGAAAGTATTATTCTTTAACGTCTGCGTGAAAAACTGTGTATTTTCTTCATTTATTCAAAACACCAATTCATTAATTCAACATGGAGATAAATACACAATATTATTATGAATATTACTTTTAATAACAAATAACTACAATAAAACATTCAAATATTGTAATAACTTTCCCGTAAGACCAATAAATATCAGCCTCTAGTCAACGCAGTAGCTACACCCTGGACTAAGGAGACACTAGCGTTGGATGGAATTGTTGTTTTAAGTACAGTTTATGCACAGATAGACTAATCGGGACTGGACCTAGAGTTCAAAGCAGAGTTGTTAAAGGTCCAGGAATTTTAAATAAATTCAATTCCGGTCCAGGAGAGAAAATAGCGTAAATGGGTTCTGGACCGTAAAGAACCTTTTTATCTGTAAAGTATTTCAATTCGGTCCAGGAACCTTTTCTCCGTATGAATTTAAATACGGTCCAGGAACATTTTTTTCTGAATTTAAATACGGTCCAGGAACCTTTTTTTTCCGAATCAGTTTAAATAGGGTCCAAGTTCCGTATTGAAATGAAACAATACGCAACTTGGATCAAATACGGACCTGACGATAAACAATTGTCCACTTGTGAGCATGAAAGATGAATCCAAGTGATCTCGAGAATCTAAGATCCAAGGCTGGCCATAACGGTAGAAACGCTGCAGTCACGTTATCCCTCTCCATGTAGCCCTATTCTGTCGAGCGCGTTCCATGCTCTCTGGCAGAACTGCCCGTCCCTGTTCTGATAACTGCAACTTCACGTTACCTCATCGACGGCTCCTATTGGCTGTGGTTCCTGGATCGAATGCCGGAGCAACACGTGACGGGTTAGTTTGAACATAATGTGACGTCACACTATTATAGTATATTGTAAAGGATATCCCACTCGTAATGGGCCCCGGAAAAAGTGTTATAAAAATCTTAATAAAAGAGGATATGAAACCAAATTTGTGCATGACATACCTTTATGGTTGGGAAATGGAAGGTACATTTCAATAAGTGCTGGAAGTGACCTCCCCCACCTGAAAACACAGTTCAACACGGCGCTGCATGTTCGTGAATGTTGCTGCCAGAGTATTCGGCGTGACTGCCTGGATTTCACGGCGGATGTTCTCACGTAACTCGTCGATGGTGCGTGGTTTGTTCTTGTACACACTACCTTTAAGGTGACCCACAGAAAAATGTCAGGGGGAGGGTCAATACCGGTGACCTTGGGGGCCATAATCCTTTCGAAATCACTCGGTCAGGGAAAAATGATTCAACCGCAGCCATACTCGCGTCAGACGTGTGGCATGCTGTCCCATCTTGCTGGTACAAACCAAGTGTCGGTTCCTCGTCATCCAACTGGTTCACAAATTCATGAAACAATACCTGGTACATCACTGTTGACAGTAGTGTCCAAAAAATTTGGCCCGATGATGCGCCGCTGTGATAACGCACAGAACACGCCCACCTTCTGTGAATGAAGGGGTTCCTCAACGATTGCATGCTGGTTGTCACTACTCCATAAACGTGTGTTTTGTGAGTTCACGAATCCTGACAAGTGGAACCATGCTTCATCACTGTACCACGTGTACTGCAATATCCCTGGCCTTTCAGCGAACGTACTCGCGGACATTTTTAGAAGGCAACTTTTAATCGGTGAACCCTGGTCCAGGAATTGTAAATAAATTCAATCCAGGATTTGGAGAGAAAATCAGCAAACGTAAATGAGTTCTAGACAGTGTAGAACCTTTCCATATTTAAAGCATTTCAATTCGGTCCAGGAACCTTTTTTCCGGATCAATTTAAATAAGGTCCAGGAACCTTTTCTCCGGGTGAATTTAAATTCTGTCCAAGAACCTTTTTCCAGAATAAATTTCAATTCGGTCCAGGAACCTTTTTTTCGGAAGACTTTGAATTCGGTCCGGGAACCTTTCCCCCATCACTTTAAATACGGTCCAGGAACCTTTTTTCAATGAAACAATACGCAACTTGGACCGAATTTAAAGTATGCGAGAAAAAAGGTTCCGATCCTGCAGCGGAAACCAATAGAACTCATTTGAATTTTTAGGTTCCTGGACCTTTAACAACACTGGTTTAAAGTGGAATCAGAGCTTCTGCGCAATGAGACTACACCGGGAATCGAACCCGGGACCTCTTGATTACAAGGCGACGACGCTACCACTGCGGCATCTGGGGGGGCCCATGCGTCTGGACTCATTGAGAAAAATCTGTATAGCTCGTGCTGTGTCCTGTCGATTTATGATCGTCCTTTCATCAATTTAATTTTATCAATTTTCATCCCCACTTCGCTATTAGCGGAAAGTGACAGAAAAGCGAAGTAAAATAAGAAAGGAAACATTAAGTGATGGCCAGCGCTCAAGTGGAGCTACCGTGGGTTTGATTCACTGATTTGATTTACTTCACGTATCTGCCACTTTTAGCTTTTTGCGAAGACGAGGATGAAAATTCATAAGATGAAATTGGTGAAGTGACAATCACAAACACTTACGGACAACACAAAATACAAGCTCCGCAAAGGATTGTCCTGGCTGCATGTCCAGACGCCAGAGCTTCGTTAGTCTGCTAAATGCAGTCTAGGGTGTACTACATGGAAGAAGTTGACATTTGGGTGTCTTCTGAAAGGATTTCCCCGTGGTCAACATCTCTTCAGAAAAAAACGACTCTACCTTGACTGTCCAGTTTTATAAAAAATATATTTGACAGTAGGTATAATATGGAATCATAATACAGGGTGTACACGATGTACCTCCGGGATTTTGAAGTGATGGGAAATTGAAACGAACACACCTGCATATTTGTATGTAATTTTATTGCAAAGAGCAACTCAAAAAGTTTCTTACAAGAAATTACCACACTTCTATGTGAGCACCTTTAGTGACACGAAGAATGTCCAGTCGGTATTCCACTTCGCGCTGCAGCACGTCGTCAGGGATGGTATTAATGGCAGCAACAATTCTGTCACGCAAAGCATTCACGTTTGGCACCTTAACATACCCTTAGAGGAGTGATATCTGGGCTACATGGTGGCCAGGGGATCCAACGATCTGGAAAAGTGGCGTTCCTCGCCCTGGCTTCTTCAACACACACACCCGTTTCCAGAAAGCTTCTGTACCATGCCCTGATGCTCTTGTCCGTTGGCGGCGTTTTGTTTTAAGACGCGCCGGAACTTACGCTGCATCGTAACAATTGATTTTGACTCCGCAAACCATACCACAGCCTGTGCTTTCTCTTGAGAGGACGCAATTTTCACAAAAGCGACGACATCGCTTCCAAGCATGACGCGCGCGAACTAAAAAAAAAAGTCACACAAACTTGAACGTATATGGCACCAAATGAGGTTCATTGTGCACACCTTCTATACCGTATCAACTTTCGAACTTACGAATTATTGTGTGCCCACTTCCAGTATGCCACTTGTAAATTAAGTTGGTGTCGCTACTGTCGATGAAATCAATCACCTCTCTCTTCTCCCGCTTTCTTTCTTCTTCTTGCACTCCTCGCATTATTCCTTAGTTATTTCCTCACACTTCCTCTCTCTCTGTCCAACCTCCCCTCCCTTCCTGTCTCCCTCACACACACAAAGAGAAGCTGACTCTATCGAATCAACCCTTTGGCTTTCGTGGCCTACCACTTCATCTTGACTGAGCAGTTGATCCAGATTGAAAAAGCTCGGCAATCAAGGGGCAGAGAACAAGCGGCATCTGGAGAGTTGGAAAGCAAACTTTCCGGAACAGTTTCTTGTTTCCGAACTAAAACTCGACAGATGGCGCGCACTATTTCGTTTTACGATGGAACTTGTTTTCGGTTATTTACCAAAACTCCGGAAGCGAAACGATAAGAAACTTTATCATGTAATAAATGGCTTCAAAACTATTAAATATTAGTTTAATATCTTATCTTGTCCACCACGTTTTTACTAGTAACCTAGACGTCTTCATACAACTTATGTTCATTTACAAGAAGTAATCAGAGTGAATGAAGAGCTAAAATACTGACATTTTTTATAGTGTCCGAACAGTTGCACCATAGGCTAAATCACAGTATGTGATCAATACGTACTCCTCCGAATTTCAGACAGGTCTGTAGACGAAATAGCAAGGCTTTGAGAACATTGGGGAACAACATAATATGTGACCATGGCATGCGACAACATCATCCACTGCAAAATAACAACAACAAAAACAGTCGATCTTACCATTTGATCTAGGGTGTGGTACTTTTCGAACACCCTGTAGTAATTGCAAATTAAATTTGATATTTTGGTGAAAAGTTTTCATGTACATCACGTTACTATATGTTAGTTGGTTGGTTGATTTGGTATTTTGAGGCTAATCGGGACTGAACCTACAGTTTAAAGTGGGATCCGAACCACTGTGTGCCTCCACCGGGTATCGAACCCGGGACCCCTTGATTACAAGGCGACGACGATGTTGTTATATTGGTCTGATTATTAGATACTCTATGTGATCAAAAATATCCGGACACCAGTCAAAATGTGTGTTGTGCATAGTAGGCCACTCTGTGGTGCCATCTACAGTGAGGTGAGGCAAGCAAGAGACCACTACAGGCAGCATAGTGCACAAGACAGCAGAATGGGTTCGTTGAAGGAACTTACAGACTTCGAACGTGGTGAAGTGATTGGGTGCCATAGGAGTATCAAGTCAGTGCGCGAGATATCCACCCTCCTAAGTATCCCGAAATCCACTGTCGCCGATGTGATAGTAAAGTGGAAACATAATGGGACATGTACAACCTCAAAACGTTCTGGCCGAGCGCTCATGCTGACAGACAGAGACCGCCGAGTGTTGAATAGGGTAGTACGAGAGAACCGGCAATCAGCGATCGCCACCATCACACAGGAATTGCAAACCAGGGCAGGATGTAATCCTAGCAGCATGACTGTGCGACGTGAGGTATACGAGTCGGTTACCATGGACGAGCGGCTGCCCATAAGCCCCACATCACCCAATGAAATGCGACGCGCCGCCTCGCATTGTGCAACGAGAAGCGCAACTTGTCGTTAGAACAGTGGAAATCCGTGATGTGGAGTGACGAATCGTGTTATACCATGTGGCGATCCGATGATCGTGTGTGAGTGGGGCGAATGCCTCATGAACAACATTTAGCATCCTGTGTTGTGCCAACAGTGAAATTCGGTGGAGGTGGGTTGACAGGGTGGGCATGTTTTTTTCCTGGAAGGGGCTTGGTCCCCTCGTTGCTTTGCATGGTATTATCTCGGCACATCATTACGTTGACATTTTACAAACGTTCATGCTGCCTACCATCGAAGAACAGTTTGTGGATGATGATTGCGTGTTTCAACATGACGATGCGCCCGTCCACACTGTGGACCGTGTGGGACAGTGGTTTCAAGAGAACAACGACCCACTTATGGCCTGGCCTGCGCAAAGCCCTGATTTGAATCCCATTGAACATCTCTGGGATGTTTTAGAACGCCGATTGCGTGCCAGACCATGCCGACCAATATCCACTGCTCTTCTCATCTCGGCACTCCGCGAAGAATGGGCCTCCATTCCCCAGCATACCTTTCGCCACCTGATTGCCAGTAGGCCTGCGAGAGTGGAGGCTGTCATCAAGGTCAAGGGTGGCCCCACGTGGTATTGATTGCCATTGCATCCGATGGAGGATGCTTCGAACATCACGCCCTAATTCCAGTGAGTGTCCGGATATTTTTGATCACATAGAGTATATAGTGCTTTCCGTTCCTATGTACCTTCTTCATTTGCCTGAGAAAAAATAAAGATATAATGAAACAACAGCTTCCATCTGAAAAGAAATTTTGAAATATTTCAATTTCCATCCAAAATAACACACAGTTTCGGCGAAATCTGGACCAGGTTCCTCTGCTTGAATTGATAGAACAGGGCAGATTCCGTGACATCCAGTGTCAGCTGACCTCACTCTCTTAGATTTATTTCTATAGAGCACGTGAAAAATATGATTTTACGGAACCAAAGTCGGTAACCTTGAGGATGTTCGTCAGTGGAGCATCTAAACCATCTCCAACGTGGCTGAGACATGTTGCAACGTGAATAGCAGGAGATCGTCTATAGCCTTGATGTAGTCTGTGCAACTGCTTTAATGCACATGAAAATGTGGTGATTTGTTTACGTACAGTTTGAAGAGTTGTTCTTTCAGATATAATCTTCCTTAATTTTCTTCAACCTTTAATTTGTCCCAGGTAACAAACTAAGCAGACAAAGCTTCATCATGGTGTATTTCGTCATTGCTGATTAGAATGAGTTATGGCTCTGGCGTAGGGCTATTATTGTCATTATGTAGGATTATTGCAATCTTGTGACGTAAATAACTAAATATCACACTGTTAATATTTATGATGCCTTGAGACAATTATCTGACAATTATCGACACAAGGATGATGAAGCATACGCCTACAAAATCGAATAAAAATTAAGACCTACTGTCTGGAAGTCTCCTCTCTATATTTTTATTTTCATTTACATACATATATATATATATATATATATATATATATATATAAGTAGTGTGATTTGTGGTATAACCAGCACAGGAAAGTATGAACCCCCCTCTGGCAGATTTGGCTACACTTAAAACTAGCTCAACATGCCCATATGAGTTTTTTGCTCAAGTGTGGAACCCTGTCTAATCCAAGATTTTTGTAAAAATGCCCTCAAAAATTTCCTGAGAAAGTATGAGCCCCCTCAGATTGATTTGTCTACACTTACAAAAGGCACTTCTGTGAGATTGTTGTCCATAATTCTGTCAAAAATATGCCCCTCTTGATATTTGTTTTTGGCCACACTTAAAACTAAGCCAAAAAACCACACCCACCCACACATATTTACTTCCGGTCCACTTCCGGTTTGAGTACTTCCGGTCCACTTGTGGCCTATTTCTGGTTTATTTATATTGCATCATGCTGTGCAACAAATTATTATCCAATAAATTATTAGATACGTGTTGTTTTCTGATTGGTTGCTTATGACATAATGTGATGATGTGTTTTTTTCTGATTGGCTTATTGTTTCAATGCGGTCCGTGCTTAGGGTATATAAAGAGATTTTGCATTGCATATCAGCCAGTATTGTGAGAGCTGTTGAAGAGAAAGGTTGTGTTGTTACAGTGCTGCTCATATTTTTTAAACACAAAAATATTGCAGATTTGTATAAATTGAATTACAAATCTATTTGATTTAATTGACAACCTGTTATAGGTTTATTAAGTATAGAGTTTTGATTTGAACCCCAAGAAATTTTATATAAATACCAAAGCCAAAAATATTAACACATACACACACACATACAAATCACACTGCTGAACCCAACTGATTAAGCATAGAATTTTGATTTGAATCCCAAGAAATTGTATATAATAAACAACAACAAAAATGCCGAATCAAAAACATTGTAATCAATGCAATAAAAATATATCCAGCCCCAATTGGGCTAAGCACCAAAAGATTTGTAACCCAGACAAATACAGAACTCCCACAAAAATATGCCCTAAATGCCATAGAAAATATAGCATGGAATATTTCACATATACACATAAAAATACTTGTTCTGTACAGTCATCAACATTGCCCCCACAACCATCCACATCTGGTCTGAAAAGAAAGCATGAAGCACCTGTTAATGCTGGACCTGCAAAGCAGCCACGCTATGAACCCATCCATAGCAGTTTTAATGCCCAACTTAGGGATTATCGGTTTGTATCAGAGCCAAGATGTGGCATTAACAATTTTTTGAACAGTATAAATTCTGATATGCAGGCAATTCTAAATGCACAAAATGGCTCTTATAAGCTGTCCCTCAAATTGTATACACAATATAAGAAACCAAATGGCACAAAATTTACACAGCCCCACATAACAGAAACTGTACCTGTATATTCAAATGCAAATTCAGACAAAATAATAAGCAGTTTGATGGATCAATTAAATATTAAGCACTCTGAATTTGCAGCAAAAGAGTCTGGATGGAGCCTATGCGGTTCTCCACACAAGTTATATGTTAATATTTCTGAATTCAACCCATTACAAGGATCTACATATCTGCCATTACCTGATAATATTAAAAACAAAACAGCCGTGGTTAATATAAAAAATAATGATGAGAAATGCTTTTTGTGGTGTATTTTAGCTGCTTTGTTTCCAGTTTCAAGGAATCCTCAGAGAATAAATTATTACAAACAACATGAACATAATTTTGACGATGCAATGGAGGGTTTAGAATATCCAATGTCTGTTCAGAATATTGATAAATTTGAAAAAAAGGCCAGGCATATCAATGGCAAACAATTATCTATTAATGTATTTATTTGTTCCACTGGTCGTGATAATTGCTTGATAGAACCTCTCAGAATCAGTACAATTGATGATGATTCTGCTGTTCCGATTGATTTGCTCTTAATTGAAGGGGATGGCACATATCATTACACTCTGATACATAATCTTGAAGCTTTAGTGAGAACACAACTTGACAAATCCAATACAATATTCAAGTTGTGTAGAAGATGTTTAAGTGTATTTGATGGTAGAAAAATGGTGAATGGGGTTTGTGAAGAGAATGCAAAAATTGCTAAAAACAAGTTAATTGAACATTTAAAATACTGTAAAAATCATAAACCTGTTCATATGGTGATGCCCAATCCAAGAGAAAATGCAGAATTTAAAAAGTTTGAAGCCTTGTTGGAACACCCAGCATATATTGTCTGTGATTTTGAATCAAATCTCAAACCTCTTGCATTCTGCAATCCAGATCCTGAAGAATCTTCAATTACACCATACCAGTTACATGAACCTTCCAGCTTTTATTATGTGATTGTACAGGATGGTGTTGTTAGTAAAGAATATTCATACATGGGACCAGATGCGATCAAAAAATTTGCACATAGAATAGAAAATGAGTGCTATGACATAGCATCTAATATCTTATTAAAATCAAAACCCATGTTGCCTTTAACAGAGAAACAGATTGAAGATTTCAACAATGCAGAAAAATGCCCGGTATGTGATTCTGAATTTTCAGATACAAAAATCAAGGTGAAACACCATTCTCATACAAATGGTAAATTCAAAATGGCCCTGTGTAATAGCTGTAATATTAAGATCAAGAGACCAAAATTTGTCCCCATATTTTGCCATGGAGCATCCAATTATGATTTTCATCATCTGATCAGATATGAGGGGTTTGACAAGCAGAATTTAAATATTTTAGCTGAAAATGATGAGAAATATATTGCTATTAGCAAAATAATTAAAGTTAATGGTGTTCCTATTCACATAAGATTTCTTGATTCTTACAGAATTTTATCGGCTAGCCTGGCTACACTGGCCACTCAATTATCTGATGATCAATTCAAAATCACATGTACCATGTTTCCAAATCAGGACCTGAAATTAATTAGGCGGAAGGGTGTATATCCATATGATTATGTTACAGATTTTTCTAAATTTGATGAGTGTTCTCTGCCACTAAAACAACAGTTTTACAGCAAAATCAGAGGATCTGGAATCAGTGATGATGATTATCACCATGCCCAGTTGATGTGGAACAATTTAAAATGCCAGACATTTGGTGATTATCACATGGCATATTTAAAACTTGATGTGACCCTCTTAGCTGATATATTGCAGGCATTCAGAAAATCTTCCATGCAAAATTATAGACTGGATCCAATATATTTTTACAGTGCCCCGGGCCTAGCATGGTCTTCAATGTTTTTAAACACCAAAAAGCAATTGGATCTGATCCAAGATCAAGATATGTATCTGTTTATGGAGCAATGTATAAGAGGGGGGATGGTGCAATGCTCTCAGAGATATGCCAGAGCAAATAATAAATATATTCCTGATTATAATCCAGCACTGCCATCAAATTATATACTGTATGTGGATGCAAACAACCTGTATGGTTATGCCATGATGCAAAAACTGCCATATGCAGGGCTTGAATGGGTTGAAGATTTTAATATTGAGGATCTTCAGGACTTTGATGACAGTAATTATGGCCTATTCTTAGAGGTTGATCTGACAATTCCTGATGATTTACACAACAAATTTTCTGATCTGCCCCCAATTCCTGAGGTTAAGTGCTCACCTGGCTCTAAACAGAAGAAATTGATGATGACACTGGAGCCAAAACAGGGTTATGTCATATATTACAAAAACCTCCAGTTCCTGATGCATCATGGTGTTCAAGTGACCAAAATTGGAAAAGTTTTGAGGTTCAGGCACTTAAAATGGTTGAAGCCTTATATTAATACAAATACAGAGCTTCGAACATCTGCAAAAAGCAATTTGATAAGGCATTGTTTAAATTAATGGTCAATTCTGTGTATGGCAAAACAATTGAAAATGTCAGAAAACATACCGATGTTAAAATAATTACTGACCCCAGCCTGAGCAAAAAATTGGTTGCAAAGCCCAACTTCAATTACAGAAGAATTTATGATGAAAATATGGCACTTTTCAACATGAAAAAAAAACAAAAATTAAGTTTGATAAACCTATTTATGTAGGGGCTGTGATATTGGAATTGGCCAAATTACATATGTTAAAATTGTATTATGATGTGTTGAAGCCTTTTTATAAGGATCGTGTAAAATTGATGTACATGGACACGGATAGTTTTGTTCTTGATATTCAAACAGAAGATGTTTATAAAGATATGTCCCAGCCTGAATTGTTGAAATATTTTGATACCAGTGGACATACAAGAATTCAACCCCACAACAAAAAGGTGCCTGGCAAGTTAAAAGATGAGACACTTGGTGATGTTATTGTGGCATTTGCTGGGTTAAGGGCCAAGATGTACAGTTTTGAGACATGTAGTGGTGCTGTTGCCAAAAAAGCCAAGGGCATTGGCAGAGTAACTGTTGAAAAAGAGCTCCAATTTGTAGATTATAAAAATTGTCTCAAATCATGTAGCACAATCAAAACATCAGAATCCAGAATTCAGAGTGTGGATCACTTATTGACTACAAATGTTGTAAGAAAAGTGGCTCTGGACCCACATGATGATAAGAGATTCATTTTATCATGTGGCATACATACTTTACCATGGGGTCATTGTGATTTGAAAAGTGGGAAACAATGCACAAACACAGAGCATGATTTGCAATAAATAAACATGCCTATGAACTTATTTGGGTTCAAAAAACAAGGTATTATGGACCTGCCAACACCACAACCCTCTCCTGATATAATATCTAAACTGAGTGGCTTGTTAATTATTCATCTGAACAGCATACTCCAGATGTTGATGATAAAACAGGCAAAATATTGTACATATTTAACAATAATTTAAATCATTACCAATTACCTGTAGGTGGGCAATTGCAATTTATTACAACCCCTGAGGGTGATGTTAAAATTTCAGTAGGGAGAAATATTTACAGAATTAAGCACTCAAACATGATTTCTGGCACTGTTTATACTGTTTCTGCTGGTGACTGCTTATATATTGAGGTCCCTGGATCATATGACAAACTTATACCCTCTTTTATAGAATTAAGAATCAGATATTCTATAATAAATAACTACTAAAACAAAAAAATGCCTAATGATATTTTTGGCCATACAAGACATGATGCTTGATGTCAGAGTCAAGAAATTAAGAAGTGATTTACAAGCTTTACAAACCACACTCAATGCCAGCCTTCAATTAGAAATTACAAATTTGCAATCACAATGCATGGACCCTCTTCTTAA
The DNA here is from genome assembly GCF_977018435.1 of Lepisma saccharinum. Classification (NCBI taxonomy): domain Eukaryota; kingdom Metazoa; phylum Arthropoda; class Insecta; order Zygentoma; family Lepismatidae; genus Lepisma; species Lepisma saccharinum. Next base: position 41,619,702 of record NC_139239.1, on the reverse strand, counting down.
AATTGATTCTGAACTCAAATTGCTGCTTCAGAAATATACTGACCTGGCCACATTAGATAATTTTCAAAGTTTAGAAGAGGCTGTAGCAGCTCTTCAAGCCAAATTTAAGACCCAGGCTAACAACTCTGAGCAATTGAAACAACAATTAGAAGAACAGATAAATAATGTCCAGACACAGCTCCAAACAATTGTCAAAAGCATAAAATCACAAGAAGATTTTGATCTTGTGATTTCCACTCTAAAGGAACAGATTCAGTCACTGGAGATACCTAATCTGGACCCTCTGAACAATGCCATAGCCGAGGTTAAAGAAAAAATTGAGACACTTGAAAATTTTATGAACAATTTGCCATCTTCTGATGCTTTGAGTGCAATAACTCGGAGTGTTGCAAACATCAAGCTGCAACTTGAAACATATGAAGATTTTGGAAAAATTCAAAGTTCCATAACCCATCTTGAAGGTACAATAGCAGCAGTGCAAAGTGATTTGGCAAATGTACTAGAATCCCGATTGCCCGGTATTGTAGATACCCTTGTCAGTGTCCAGCAACAAATCACAAAGCTTGAAAACCTCAACACTGAATCTGAACTATCTCATTTTCATTACTTGATAGATGATATCCAAACAAAACTTGAAATTTTACAACAATCAACACCCACTCAGGCAGATATAGCTCTGCTCCAAAATGCTATGCAAAATGTGGCTGATGCTTCTGAATTAAACAATGTAAAATTGGCACTTGAATCTTTGCAAAATACAGTATCAAATTTGCCTACATCACAGGAACTTAAAAATATTAAGAGAGCAGTGAATCGCATATTGAAATCAGAAGATATCAAGAATATCCAGGCAGAGATCAAACATCTCACTCAGACGGTGGCCACTCTTCCAACTAATCAACATATTAATGAATTGCATGCCCTGTTTGAGGATATCAGAAGACAGGTCCATGATCTTACAGCTCAAAATTCAAAATTGGCAGTTGTTGAAAATTTGCAACAAATTGTAGCTAATATCAAGCAACAGCTAGGGACCATGGAATCCAATCAAGCAAATGCTTTGTCTGTTTTTGCCACCCAGCTACAAGAAATTGTGCAACAATACAAAAAACTTGTTGTGGACATAAAAATCAAGCCAGGCCATGATGATGTTGTTAGGACTATCAATGAGCATCTTGAATCTGTAACAAGGAGATTGCTCACAGCAGAAAAAGAAATAACAGGCATAATTGAAAATCCTAAACATACAGTAATTCTTGAATTGTACAGCATCCCCAACAAAGAATATGATTCTCCATTTACACCAGGTGGCAAAATATATATGCTGTCCCCTGCACAATTGTATTACCAGTTTTTTGTTGGGGGCACATTGAGACCTATCAAGATCAAATATTGGCTTCAACCACAGGCACACCACTACCCTACCTTATCAATAACAAATGCTGATAACAAAGTGAAAATCACCAGTGTAGAATTGGAGGATTTTACAGATCCCAATACATTAGAAACAGCCTATGCTGAAGATGATGGCTCTTTGGAATTTAAAATACAAATAGGGGACAAATTATATTTAGAAAATCCTGCAGTCTCAGCTGCTGAACACCCTATAGTTGCAATATTCTTGTTTTCATATTATGTCTAGAAAAATTATTGTTGATGAATTACACAGACAAGCCCGACATAATTATAAGAGACTGCCAGTAGTCACAAAGGGCATAGATGATTTATGGCAGAGCGACTTGATTGAAATGGCAACTGGACAGTTGAAAAACTTAGACAAAATCAACAAGGGCTACAAGTATCTACTCACTGTAATATACACATTTTCAAAATTTGCCTGGGCTGTGCCACTCAAATCCAAGACTGGAAAATATGTTACAGAAGCCATCAGAACAATCATCAATCAGAGTGGAAGATCCCCGCGCTATTTGCAAACAGATAATGGCAAAGAATTTTATAATTCAGTATTTCAACAATTTATTAAAAGCCAGGCAATACAACATTATTCGAGTTACAGTGATCTCAAGGCCTCAATTGTAGAGATATTCAACAGAACCTTAAAAAATCTTATGTATAAACAATTTACACTTCAAGGTAATTTTAAATGGATTAATATTCTTCCAGAACTTCTACAAAAATATAACAACTCGGTCCATTCCACAATCAACATGAAACCCTCTGAAGTAACTTCATCTGATGAGCAAAAATTGATCAGCACTGTTTATTATCCTAAATATCAGCCAACAACAAGAAAGGCCAAATACAGGGTGGGTGATCAAGTAAGAATCAGCAAATATAAGCACTTATTCAAAAGAGGCTTTACAAGAAACTGGAGCACTGAATTATTTACAGTGGTTCAAGTTAAACCCGGGACCCTTAACACATATATAATAAAGGATCACCGAGGAGAAATTCTCAAAGGCAGGTTCTATGAACAAGAGCTCAGCAAAACTAAACAGCCTGACACATATCTCAGAAAAAATCATCCGCAGAAAAGGCAACAAGTTACTTGTCAAATGGCTAGGACTTCCAGAACACAGCTGGTTCGATGCAAACAAAGTGATAATATGAGCACCTGGGATGTTATAAAGAGGCTGCCAGAACCTGAACAGCAGAATAAGAGAAATGGAAAATTGCTGCCTGAAAATATTAGGTGTCTTATTGTTGGGCCATCTGCTTGTGGTAAAACTACACTAATGGTTGATAATTTTTTATTGGCACCCAACTGGTTAGACTGGAAAAACAGGCACTTCTATATCTTCTCTAAGAGCTTGGAACAATTAAAATATCAGCAGCTGATGAAGCTATATGATGGATTGGATATTGCCACTTTTGAACCAGATGTTAAGCCACTTCATGAATGTCTCGATAATTCTGTTGTTGTGTTTGATGACATTATACTGGATAATCAAAACAAGGTTAGAAATTTTTTTACACAGGGCCGACACAAAAACATTGATTGCTTCTACCTGGCACAGACTTTTTCAAAAATACCGAAGCAACTGATCCGAGACAACAGCAATTTTATATGTGTGTTTCATCAGGATCATACCAACCTCAAACACATACATGATGAATATGTAGGTGGGGACTTGAGCTACAATGATTTTTCCAAGTTTTGCAGTTGGTGCTGGAACCAGGACAGTTATGGGTTTGTCACAATTGATATGACAAGAACACCCAATAGTGGCAAATATAGAAATAAAATCAACAATTTTCTAGACATTGAAACATAAATAAATAACCATGAAAAGGCCAATTATTGATGATCTTAAATTAAGAGATTATCTTGTAAAAAGATTTAAGGGATGGAAATCAGAGAACCGTGGATTTTATGAAAAACACAAACAAACAGAACAGCCTATTATTGACGCTATTAGTGAATTAGGTAAAAATATCAAAACTGTTACAGAGCAAAATCAAAATTTGATCACAGAGCTTCTACCTGTAGCTGCAAGAAACATATTAGATTATCCATTCACCCCACTTTCCAGTATTCATACACCTAGTCCTATTGCTCCTAGAAGAATTGAAGCTACTCAGGATCCTATTGAATTGGGTCTTCTTGCTCAAAAATATTTAACCACACCTAAAGACAACAAAGATGAGGTGTTTGGCTTATATGCTGACACAGAGCTTGATGGTAGCATCATACATAGAATTGGCAATTTCAGAGTAACATTTATGGGAGATGATCTGATTGTTTATTCAGAATCTCATCTCGGAGAAAAAGGTGCTTTTGTTAAGTATCCCGGAACACCTGGATTGTGGGAACTGATGACTAGGAAAAGGCCTGGCAGCTATACAGATCAAGATTATGAACATTACAAAGAAATATTAATAAAATCAGGTGCTCTGTACCAGAACAATGATCCCACACAAAAAAGAGTCAAGTCTAGCAGTGGAGCAAAATACAATAATTTAATCAAGCCCATATGGTCACAGATCAAGACTGGCAGTGGAATCAAACAATACAACACCCTGCCCAAAGAATTTAGGTGGGTTGATGATATCAGGAAACTTGTAGATAGGTTATTGGTGATAGCTGGGGAGGAAAATGCTGGCAACAACAATTTTTACAATGAAAAGGTTGGAATTATGGACATGATAAGCACAAAATTGTCTAATTTTATAGTAAATGACACTAAGGGGATTGGATATCTTATAAAAATTATCAATACTCTACCACCTAAATTTTGGAATATTTCTGAGGGTCGGGGCCTTGTTAATGACATTATAAACAAGCTGCCATTTGAACTACATATTCCAGGCTATCAGTATTGTGGTCCAGGCACAAAATTGGACCATAGATTAAACAGAGGTGATCCTGGTGTTAATCCCCTAGATGCTGCTTGTAGAGACCATGACATAGCATACAACACACATTCTGATCTTGACAAGAGACATGTTGCAGACAAGAAATTAGAAGAGGCTGCATTTGGTAGATTTGTAAGCAAAGATGCTTCTTTGAGTGAAAAAATAGCAGCATTGGGAACCACCATAGCTATGAGCACCAAACAAAAACTGGGGTGGGGGTTGTGAATATGTATATAATAAACCTACAATGAAGGCCAAGGGTGTTATGTATCAAATACCTTATGCAGGTCTTAAATCTCTTGGGCCTATTGATAGCCTTTTAACCAAAAAGCAGCGCAAGAAAAAAAATTCTTGTCTTGCAAAGGGGCATGGTATGAAATTGTTACTTAGTACCCCCCCAATTAAAAAAATTACAGCAATCAAGAAAAAAATCACATGTGGGGGGATTCATATTTACCATCCCTGCCATCTTAGCTGCTCTCGGGGCTGTGGGGAGCTTGGCTGGGGGATCAGCTGCCATAGCAAAAACAGTAATAGATGCCAAGAAAAATAAGGCAGAATTAGATGAATTGAAGCGCCATAACCTGGCCATTGAGAAACAAGGCAAAGGTGTTAAGAGAGCCGTGAATAAGTTTAAAAAAAACAAGAGCCGCTTACAAACCAAGATATTGAAGCTTTAATCAAGCCACTGGGCATCAAACATTTTAGAGGTGTGTACATGTCTGATTCTTTGCCAGAACAACCACTCAACAAAGAGTGTGGCATTGTTAATTTGGATAAGTACAAAAATCAGGGCACTCACTGGATCTGTTATCTTAAATATTTAAAAAATGAGGCATTTGTGTTTGATTCATTTGGAGGTGTTCCACCTGAAAATTTAATAAAATATCTAAATTCAGATAATCTTTATTACAATAATGCCCGTGTTCAAAACTTCAAAGATGTTAATTGCGGACATTTGTGTTTATCTGTTCTTAGATATATGTCTCAAATAAATAAACCATCAATTGAAGATTTTCAAAAAGCCTTGTGGTATTTAAAACATCATGGCGGTATTCCATCTCACCAGCCAAAATTCAATATTGAAACTCAAATTACATGATGACATAGTGTATCCCAAAACAATAGCTCTCGGGGCATTTTATGGCATGTACTTAATCCCTAATATTACACACCACAACAACACAATTGCAGTAGGGGATCAAAAAATTGTCATTACTCCAGGGCAATATAATCTGTCCACTCTAAATGCTCAATTACCCAGAGGTGTAGTATTAAGTCAAAATTCTGTCACTCACAGAGTAGAGATTGTATCTGCTACAGAAACAGTGGATCTGGGTACTATAGGAGAGCTGTTAGGCTTTGAGAACAACACAAAACTTGAACCAGGCATCAAACACACTGCTATGAATATACCTAAATTCTTAGCCATAGAGACTCTAAATATTCACTGTAATGTGGCAGAGGGTATGATCACCAAATCAAATGGCATAGGCACTCACAAACAAACTGGCATCATTGCAACATTCAAACCTAATTCTGAATTTATGGAGCCCATCATCTACAATCCATCCCCAACATTATATTTTCCTGTGTGCCATAATAGAATAGATTATATTGAATTGATGGTCACTAATGAAAAAGAAGAATTAGTTGATTTTGCTGGAGCCACAACAACTGCTATCATAGAGATTAATATTTAAATAAAAATACATACAAGAAAAAAATGGAAAATATTGAGAGTTATGAGCTACAATCATTCCCTCCAAACAGGAGGACATTTGCATATTTAAATCAACCCAACACAGAGATTGAGGTTGATCTTGATGTAGGGGATGGCTTTATACACCCCCACAGAGCAGATCTATACATCAAATTTGATGTTGTAAAGCTCGATGGAACAGATTATCCGGCAAATTCAAATATAAGACTTGTAGACAATTTTGTGCCGCATCTTTTCTCTGAAATTGAGATCAGAAAGCATGGTGTTGTTATAAACAGAATAGATTATCCCGGCATTACCTCCACAGCTTTGGCCACATTGAAATTATCCAAAACCGAGGCTTCTTACTACAAAATAGGTGGATTTGAGGCTGGTGATAAGATATTATCTAAGAGCCACACAGTGCTGTTCCCCATGCGCCTGTTGCCAGGATTCTTCTCAGATTACAAAGATATTATGTGGAAGGGTGGTTTAAGAATCACATTTAGAAGAGCTGCCAATGATAATAATGCTTTGATGAGGTACAGCACATTAAACTCTACAGGGGAACCTCTGCCTAATACCCTACCAGATGCAGGCAAATGCATTATTCAGACTATGGAGCTAAGAATCCCTGTTGTTGAATATGATGCCAGTTATGCTCTTAAATACAAAGCAGATATTCTAAAAATCCACAAATTCCTCTACAATTTTATACATATCAATGTGTACAGAAGCCCGCATCTGGTACCTATTATGAGTTTGATGCTACAAATTCATTCTCCAGTATACAATATGACATGCCGGATTTTGTGGTGGTACTGTTTCAGACTGGAAGACACAACAATCAGGAAAAAAATTCAAGTAAATTTGATAGCTGCAACATCAAAAACATATATCTTAAAAATGGCAGAAATGAGGTATTTCCTAGAGAAAATTATAATTTAGACATGTCCAAGGATGATTTCCTCAAATTATATGAGGCATTTTCGGCATTCAAAAGGGTCACTACTGGCAATACTGACATGTATTACACACCAGATGAATTCAAAGCACAGAGACCCATGTTTGTAATTAACACTTCAAAAAGGAAACAAGTTGTGGTGAATGACAGAACAAATATTAAAATTATCTGTGAATTCCATGAGGCATTACCTGATGACACCATATGTAGTGTTATTCTCATAGGTGAAAAATCATATGTTTATGATGTAAGAAATGAGAGAGTCACAGAGCAATTCTAGAAGAAATACATTATCTTAATACTAAATATACAAGTTGAGCCTGGTGCCCAATTGAACTTAAACCGGAAGTAAATATGTGTGTATATGTGTGTGTGTGTGTGTGTCTTGGCCTAGATTTAGGTGTGGCCAAAAAAAATATCAAGAGGGGCATATTTTTGACAGAATTATGGACAACAATCTCACAGAAGTGCCTTTTGTAAGTGTAGACAAATCAATCTGAGGGGGCTCATACTTTCTCAGGAAATTTTTGAGGGCATTTTTACAAAAATCTTGGATTAGACAGGGTTCCACACTTGAGCAAAAAACTCATATGGGCATGTTGAGCAAGTTTTAAGTGTAGCCAAATCTGCTTGAGGGGGGTTCATACTTTCCTGTGCTGGTTATACCACAAATACAACTACTTATATATTACGAGCCCGAGACGAGCTGTATACTTTATTTTTAAGGCCAAGACATTTCCTTTGGGACGTGTCGAGAGTCTTCCATTGACACCGAAACAAGGTTGATGGCGAGATTTAGATAAGAGACGAGACAAGTATCTGTCAAGTTTTGTCTCGTCTCGTTAGCATCCCTATTTGCAAGTTCAAACATGTCGGTGTAGAGTTTAATACGAGGGCTGGGGCGTAAGTCATGGCAACTATGTTTTCTCTCAACGTTAAACGGTGGTACCACAGTGTGATCAGATGTCCCGGAGAACATGCCAGTCGTAGTAGTAGCCCCGTTCGGCGGGCCAGACAACTTCAAGTCGGCTTGAAGATCTTTCACGTTTAGCGTTCGGCGGGCGGAAGTTGACGTCACGTCTTAAAGAGTGAAAGCGTGCGTCCATTCAGATGGCTTGCAGCCATCTTGCAGCCGGAGGAAGTCAAAGAAAAGTTGACTCGTTTCATCTGCACAAGATCTTGCAAGATGGCTGCGTCCCTGGAGATATATGCGGTTTGGGATAATGTTATTGCGGAGATGGCTATAGTTATACTTGTCAATGTCTGACAACATTCTTTGTACTCAAGATAAATAAATGATACTTTGAAAATGTTGAACTATTAGTTTGTTTTATATGAAGACCACGTTCACCGAATATCTCGTCTGCTTCAAAGAACGAAGAGCGTGACTTCGACACAAGATTTGAACAATACAATCTACTTTATGAATGCTAAGTATATATCCATAATGAGACCTAACGTGCTAACATTTTTTCTATTCAGGACAAATATTTTGATTGAACTCGGAATATTATGAACCTGAATATGAAAATGAACTCAAAATTGATTTTAATTACTTAAATACAATTAATCGTATGACCAAAGATGATATACCATGTTTACCCCCTTTCCGAAAATAGGAGCTACTTTTTTCATTCTTTCCTAAATATATTTATTGTCCGTAATTTTCCCTTTACAGCTTGTATGGTAGTTGTTGCATTGACTAGTTTCATCCACAGACCGCGTGTTATTTTTTTTTTGTCTTCCGGCGATTCAGCTAAGATGATCTTAAGCCGGAAGATGGTAGTCACGTGTTTCCTCTCAGATGAATCTTGCAGTTGTCTGGATCGCCGAATGGGGCTAGTATGTGGACACGTCATTAGATGGCAGTGTGATGAACGGTTATCGTGCAGAGGGCAGTGGTAATTCATTATTAAGTCAACCTTCGTGTCACGGCGTGAACAGATTTCGTGTATCAAAATAGCCTTTCTTCAGGAAAGATATGCCAGAAAATGTAACAGGGAACTGGTGGAAACTGTGGGGAATTGTGCCATGCCGCAGTAAGCCAATGCTAATGTATGCTTTCTGAATTGTAAACACATGCGGCACGATGCTATCTTTAAGGATATTTTACTATCCTACACCTGGTGCACACGATCTGTATTATCCGTACATTCCACATTACTGCCCCCTTCCATTTGTATATTTCGGATTTTCGTGCGTATCCTCATTTTTCCGAAAACGAATAATAGTTGCTATGACTTATGCCGCAACCCTCGTATATAAGTGACCTGCGCGCTGCTGAACTAGGGTCTAGTACATAAGAACGCTAATTTTACTTCTGTGTGCTGTTAAGAGAACTTTGTGCAGAACACAATTTTAAAGACGTTACGTGTTTTTTCTCTCTAAAAAAGAAGTTCCTCGTCTCTTAAGCCCTTTCCTTCCCACTTCATTTACCTGGTTTTTCTGTGAAGGTAGTCAGTCCATCTAGAGTCGTTTCGTTTTCCGGTGCCAGGAGCCGTACTCAACGCCTCGGTTCCTTTTGCCCTTCTGCTACATCCTTCTCGATAACGAGGTTGACGTTCTGCGGTTGGTGATCTCCCCTTCCCTCCTCCTCTACTCCTCCCCCTAGTTTTCTTACATTAGCTACGTTGACATCACGCAACGGTGGATACCGTCTTCAGTGTTGCCATCTGAGAAGGATTTCCTCCAGCAGTAGGGAAATTTGTTCATCGCTAAGAAATTTATTTCTCGATCATAGCAAAATAAAAAATATATCAATCAGTGGAAAATAAAAAGATGCTAATATGCAAGATTAGCCTAAAAGTGAAATCAATTTGTTAGTATTACTCCTAAGTACTTGAATTTGGAAACTGGTTCAAACTAGTTGTTATCAATAATTAGATTTTGATTATTACCTAACACTTGGTTTCGGCCTGTAAGCATATATTTCGTTTTCGCTTTGCTAAATTCCAAACCTATCTATTTAGCTGCTTTGAATTTTTTTTTAGCATTATCCTTAATTGTATTTACATCATCCCCCAGTAAGTCTACATCATCTGCATATGCTAACAGCTGAGTCACACAGTTTAATTTTAGTCCTTCGTTAGTTCCTTTTACCTTCCTAACAGCTTAATTAAACAGCAATGGAGATAATGCATCTCCTTGTTCCATATATCTCAAAGCAGCTAAAGAGATAGGTTTGAAAGTTAGCAAAGAGAAAACTAAATATTTGTTTACAGGCCGAAACCAAGTGTTAGGTAATAATCAAAATCTAATTATTGATAACAACTCGTTGCAAATAAACTTTAGTACTCTAAATAAATACCATTTAGTACTAACGTTTCCCATATATATTGCGTGCAAGGAACTTCATTCACCGCATAGGAATTTCTCCGTTGTTGCAAAACATTTCTTTCTTCAAAGCAAAATAAAGAATTTCTATCAATATGACATACAAATTCTCAGTCATTTCACAATAAAAATTCTCAACCAATGCAATTAGGCCTAACTGTCCTCAAAATCAATAAATTATACTCCTGGGTGTGAAATTTTCTCAACACATATTCCTCAGAAAATTCCATCACCATAAGTACTTTCAGCCTTGATAGTTTCCTGGAAAAAAAATGAAAAGAATATCGGAAATCGTATAAATTTGGGAAATTGAATATTGATATATTAATATATTGCGCCGATTTAAAAATACATTTTCATTTAACATTATATATTTATATTTCAGGTTCATTTAAATCTATTAGTCGTCAGTTTTGTAACATATTTAAAGGATATTATGATATACATTTTTATGTTGCGTAAGGTCAATATTCGGTAATTGCGTAGCGAAATAGTTTTCGCTATCGTCTTTGGTTCGAGCTGTCCTGGGTTCGATTCCCGATGGGAGCCCTCAAGATGTCGACGTTTACCTAGCGTCGTGGGGACAATTGGGAAGCTACTTGAAAAGACTTAGATGACTGCTGTCCCGAAAGCCAGGAAACAGCTGCGATTGGATTAGATGCGGTCTACACGCGTCACTCAATGTAAAGCCTCTTAGCTGGCTGGCACTAGTCATGGAGTTTAGTTGTCTTCGTTTCAATCATCCAGCGTGGAATTTGACAAATTTCCAGCGAAGAGGATTCCAGTAACTTCCCTTGAAGCATCGAGTGATTGACTTCGTTTATTTTACCACGCCTTTTGTGCCACTTTTGACTAATTCGCGAATATGTGGATGAGTGATGATGTGATGAAATTGATGAATGGACAAGGACAACAATTTATTGGCCTTTAGAATGTATACACACATACATATTCATACATATATACATACACATATACACATACAGCACATATACATATCTAAAGGGGGAAACCTCCCGAAGTAGCCAGCCTCCACCCGCGTACTTTCGAGGGTATGCTCTCAATGTCCTGGTACCTTTAAATAAACCAGGACGTGCGTTTCCTGAATTTAAACGGTTCCCCCGCCTTTTTATCCTACTTCTTCTCATCTTTATTTTCATACATAAAATACAATTACAAAAAATAAAATAAAATACATGGAGATTCTATACATAGCTACATTTAATAATTTTTAGTTTGTATTATTTTAATAGACCGTTCTGGTGACCGGAACAAGTCTTAAAGATTTCTTGTAAATTTACTGTGCATTTGTATGATTGGTAGTTAATTAAATTTGTTAATAGTAGTTATGGATTAGTTTATGTTAGTTTATTGGTTAGTTTTAGTTATCGTATAGATAGTACTATAGGAAATGCTATGTACAGGAGGGACAACCATTCTGGTATCCAGAACTGTTTTAAGCTTGAGGGGAGAGTATGATGGGGTGAGAGTTTACATTGGGGTGAATGATTGCTTGGATTAGTCTGCACGGACGCAAGTTCCATGTCTGGTTTCCAGATCAGGCTTTATTGTAGTGTGTGGGGAGAATTTGCTATTTGGAAGTTAAATGCACTGAAATACTGGGCTAGTTCATTAATTTAGTGGATGTCGATTCCTAATATACACTTACTGTAAGATGTTTTGTAGTTCCTTATTTATCGCGCCGTTGTTTCATTTATGTGTTGAGGACACACGCCCGATAAGATACCGGCGTCAGCACTCCGTGTCAACTTGGTTATGCGACATGAAGCTGACTCTGCATTCCACGGGAGCGACAGTGGCCGTGCGAGGTTCAATGTCCGTGCAGACTGAGTCTGCTATGAGATCTCAGAATGAAATCACAGCCGCACAATTTAACGTGAATTAACGGGTACTAAGTTTTGATAGAATGCTAATTATGCGGAAACTGTAATTGTTAGATATGTAATAGATAAATAAATATGACATAAAAAACGCAAATAATTATAGACTTGATAATAATAATAATAATAATAAAAAATTTAAAAAGGAAAAAGATAAACAAACTTTTATATTAGATTATATTAATTAAAATAAGTATATAAATATATGTTCATGGTTTTTACTACACTTACATTGTTAAAAAATTAATTTTAATTTAATTTGTTTGTTCGAAATTTCCTTTTATATTAAGTCTCTTTGGTGCCTACTGGATTCCAGCAGATTCCAAGTCTAGCAATTTTCAAGTTAAATTTTTAATTTTTTAATTTTTAATTTATGGCCCCTCATCTTGGATGTATTATTAAAGAAACTTTAGTCACGATTTAATGTGGGGTTCTGATATTACTTTTAAAGTTGTTGTTTTTGTTGTTTTTTCGTTATTATGCTATTGTATTATTTTATCCCTAGAGATGGTTTTTATGTCATTTTCATCTTCGACGACTTCTCTCCGGGCAACCTTCATGGCTCTCTCCAGGCTGATTGGACGGGGGTAACCCTCTCCTGGCGGCGGCTCCTCGTCTCCCAGTTGACACTCTGAAGTTTCTCCTTCGGGTTGAATCTTCCGGTGCCGACTCCTCTTCTTCCTGTGGTATCTGCTCCCGACGCGATTGTGACGGTCTCCGGGGAGGGGGTGTGGGGACTTGGTTTCGTATCCTGCTGCTTCTGCGGGGCTCCTGTTGAGGAGGGGTGGCTGGTGGGCGCCGGGTTTCCGGTTCCGTCAGGTACCTCCGCAACTCGATATTTGACACTAAATCTGCGAGGTCGCATAACTTATTTAAATGTTCGCTCCTTATCAGTTCGAAGATGATGTTATTCGGCAGGTCTCTTCTGGCCGATATTATGTGTTCATCAGAGGCGGGGCAGGAAAAAACTCTATGTTCTGGCGTGTCTCTTTCCATCCGGCAGTCTCGGCATACGTCGGTTTCCCTTTTACCTATTTTTGTGAGGTAACTCCCGTATGGTCCGTGCCCTGTTAGAAGATGTATCAGCCCTCTGGATGGCGTGACGTCCCTGTTAAAAACGTTCTCCTGCGTGCAGGGGAGGAAGTTATACAGTCTTCTACCCTTCTCGCACTCGTCCCATTCTCGCTGCCAGTCTCGATGAATCTTCGCCTTGATCTCCTGGACGGTGGGGAGGAATTCTCCCATTTGTTCGGTTATCTCCCTCTCGTTCCCATGTTTGAAGTGATAAGTCATTGCCCTCAGCTTAATTTGATAATCAATTGGCAAAGTTCCCATCATGACAAACAGCGCTTCCGGCGAAGTAGTTTTAAAAGCCCCGGTAACTCTGAGAATTACTTTCCTGTAAGAAGATCTTAGCTTACGAACGTACGTTATTTTATGCAATGACGATGAGGCCCACGCCGATGCCCCGTAAGTGATGATTGAAAAGTAGATGGACACTAGATAAGTTTTAATAACTGACGGAGGAAGTCTGTAGCTGTTGGATGCAATGGTAGCTATTTTGTTCATGAGAGCTTCCCCTTTGGAGGTTATGTTCTCAATGTGGCTTTTGAAAAGTAAGCCCTCTTCCAGCGTCACTCCCAAGTATTTAATCTCAGTTACCCTTTTTATTGATTTGCCTTTCATTCTTATTAATGGATTCCGATGTTGGCTAAATTTTCCTTTCAAAACTATGTATTTGGTCTTTGTATCCGATAAATTTAATTTAGCTTTATCACACCATTGTGTCAATTTTTGTAACGCGGTGGTAGTATTTTTCTCGATTTCTGCTCTTGAGTTTCCTGTGGTGATAATTATCAGATCATCGGCGTAGGCTATGCACTTAACTACTTCCAGTGTTTCTTGCAAGGTCTTGATGCAAGGTTCGAAGTTCACGTTCCATAGATGGGGTCCCAAAACGGAACCCTGTGGGCAACCCTTTGTCATTGTTTTAGCGATATCTTGGTCCTGAATATGTAGGGTGACTTTTCTATCCCTGAAATAGTCCTCCAGAATTCTATACAGGGTGCCCGGGCATTTCATTTCTCTGAGAGTACAGAGTAAGTGAGGCCACCACAGATTATCAAACGCCCCAGTTATATCCGCCAGTGTTGCCACCACGTATTTGTTTTCGTTCGAAGCGACCGTGTTTAATAAAGTATTTACTGCATCCTCCGTGCATCTCCCTTTTGTGAAGCCGTATTGGAGTCCTGTATTTGGTTTCAAAGCAAGGAATTCTAATAGTCTTTTTGTTATCATTTTTTCAAAGACCTTTCCAGAACATTTATGAGACAGATTGGGCGGTACGATCTCGACTGCGTTTCGTCACGATCAGCATCCTTTTGTATTATAATAACGTTAGCCTCCTTCCAGGGCGTGGGAAATTTTTGAACTTCCAAGCATCTGTTAAAAAAGGACGTTAGGTTTGGAATGAGCTTCTGCGCCGCCATCTGGATTATTTCTGCTGGAATGTTATCCGGACCCGGCGATTTTTTTCTTTTCAACGTCATTATCTGGAGAGCTACTTCTTCCTCCGCGAAAGGCAGAATTGGATCGTTGTTGTAAGTCTCCTGGAGTTTCAATCTTGTATTTGTGTGGTAGTCGTCCTCATTCTCCATCGCATCGTCCGGCAGGAGTCCATGCAGTAATTGTTCTGCCGTCTCTCGCAAATCTATTGTGTGTGTTCCATCTTCCTTCTCTAGTGTTGAGAAAGCTTTTCCTAATTTAATTTTCCCAGACGCGATTTTATACGGCAGTCCCCATTTATCAATTGTTAATTTGTTTGTAACGAAATTTTTCCAGTGTTTACATTTGTAGGATCTTAGTTCATTTTCATATCTTTTTTTGGCCGCCCTGTATAATTCCAAGTTTTTAATTCTCATTTCATTAATATTTGTTTTTTGATAAATTTTCCGTGTTTTTCTCATGAATGCTCTGAGCTTAGTTAGCTTCTTGTTCCACGGCTTGTTGTTATGTTTAATCTGTTTTTTAGGCGTTGCAATTTCTATTGCGTTTTGTATAGTTTCTGTCACCACTCTTGCCCATTCGTTTATCGTTTTCGTGGAGTCCGCCTGTTGGGGGAGGTGTATTGATTCAATTAAAAGTTGTTGATTTGTTCTTCCCCAGTCATATCTTATTTTTGGTGATCTTTCTTCTTCAGTTGAATTTTTGGATATTTTAAAAGTAATCACATTGTGATCGCTGGTAGTTTTCATGTCATTCACTTTCCATTCTTTTACTTTTCCCAGTAATCTATTGTTGGACAAAGTTACGTCGATGTTACTGGATGCCCCCGCCCTGCCTCTATAAGTTGGAGGATTGTCTGGTAGATTCTCCACAAACAGATTATTTCCTGCCACGAATTCCTCCACCAGCTCTCCGTTGGGATTCGTCTCACGCCCGTGCCACCACGGGGAGGAGGAATTCGCATCCATTGTTATTAGGAGACCTTTGTTGCTATAGACGTTGCACGCGTCGCCCATTTTTTCCAGAAACTGTTCGATATTATGGCTATATTGGCAATAGCAGTTTATAATTATGAATGATAAATTTTCCAAGGATAATTCTACACAGTTAATGTGACTGGTAGAAAATTGAGCGATTTTAATTGGTACAATCTCTCTGTTTAGAATAACTATTGCAGCTTTGGCATTTTGATGATGCATTATAATTCTCGCCCCTATCGGTGCAGATGGAATTTTGTTTTTAAAAATATATGGTTCCTGCAAGGCCAGAATATCCAGTTTTTTGTTTTTAGCGAAGTCAAAAATTTCCGCTTTTGACAGTTTTGCCCCCATTAGGTTTGCCTGTGCAACGCTTACGTACCTTTCCATTAAGGGTGTCTCGCTATCTGAAAGCACTGCGGCCATTCTGTTCTTGGGATAAACACCACCCTCCCGTGAGCCCTCGCGAAGTCTGAGTAAATTTCGTTTATATCCAGGGAGACGCCTCGGCGAGGAAAAACTTTTTCCAGCAATGATGATAATTCCTCCGTTTCAGTAGGAATATTGTTAGACTTTAGAGTTATCATGTCGACCGCCTCCGGGTACGGGAAGGTGATAGATTTTCCCTTTTCGTGCTTATTTCTAATCAAAATCCTCAAAGCCGTAACCAAATTTTCTTTTTCCTCGAGCCTGCTTAGTCTCAGCGCTTCTTCAAAGTTGTTGTAGATTTTTGCTGGATTTATTTTACATTTCTCTTCCACGACCAGACCCGAAGGCGGTTCAGCACTCGCCGGAGAGAATGGCGGATGAAGAGTCTGCGGTTTACTGAAATTACTATACTTGATCTCCGGATGAAAGGCACGGGCGTTCGGATTTAATTTCGTCGTTTTCTTCTCTGACATGTTAGTGTAAGTGGGGCCTGCGTCGCTCACTCCTGGATGTTGATCTCTCTCTGTGCTTGTTACTATTATTTCCTCAATTTCGTTTTCAATTTCGTTATTGAGCGGGAAGGGTGGTTCGGGAACTACTGGGTATCTAAAGAGTCTTTCATTAAGAGGCGATTCTGGGGGGGTTACAAAGGGGTTGTGCAGAGTTATGCCATCAGGTAAATAGGTAAAAACACTTGGGGGAAGGTTGGGTATTTTTGAGCTAAGTAGAGGCTGTGATGGTTGTACTGGTGTTTTAATGTGGTTCGAATCTAGATATATTTTGTTCTTTAATATGAAGTTTATGGTTCTTTCATTTCCCTGCGTCGTGAAGGCAGAAGATTCTATATGTTCGAAAAACGTTTCTGGTAGTTTTATGTTTTGATAATTGTCCATTTTATTCTTCTCTATTTTGGCTAGCAGTAGCTTAATTTCCTTTATTTTCCTTTCCCTGTAAGCTGCTGCTCTAGCCGCGTCGCGGCGAAGACGGCTGGGAGTTTTCCTATTTTTGTTTTTCTTTGTCATTCTAAAATTCACAGTCGATTTACAATCCATAATCTGTCCTTTCTATTAACCTTTGTAACTGTAACTTGTAAGTGGGGCAGTCCTTGCCATTACATTCTTTTTTTCTTTTCATGCAAGGAATGCATATCTTTGGACCATCTTTTTTAGGACATTGCTCCTCCTTAGAATGGCTTTCCAGGCCACACTGGGCGCAGATTTCCTTTCCTTTACAAAACCGGCTCAAATGTCCATAGTCGCAACATTTATTACACTTTGGGACGACAATGTAATCTTTAAGGGATAAGGACAGGAATGCGACGAAGATTTTTTCATTTTTCAAAAGGATTTTTCTTAAATCTGGAGCCACCTCGAAAACACAGTGGCAGGTTGCCCTATTTCGTGGACCAGTCTTGAACTTCAAGTGAAACTTTTTAATGAACTCCTCCCAGGACATCTTGTCTTTTAAGTTTAATAAATATATCTCCTCGTACAGATCAGTTTCTTCCTTTTGTGCAGGGACTTCGTATAGTATTAATAATGGGTGCCTTTTTTTGGGGAGCTCTGCCCTGATTTTATGTTTGGCTAGTTCCCCATGGTTAATTATTTTGTCCGCCTCCTCTTTTGTATCTGTCTCCACAATCAGCATTTTGTTTGTTTGTCTCATTTGTTTAATCCTTATCCCGTCTCTGATGGGATTTATCACTTTTGTGAATGTTTCTTGAACCTTTTTTGCACCTTTATTTCTGTTCTCATCTGAAATGAAGACAGTGTATTTCAAATTTTGAACAGTTTTTTGAATTTGAGCTGCCCTTCCTGTTTGCACGATAGCTGGTGACGCCGCTGTTTGTGCGTAGGATGGTTTAGCGTTACCTTCCGTCTTTGCTGCACTTTGAAGTAAGTTGCAGGCGGTTTTTAACGATTTGTTTTCAGCCACCGTCTCTTGATGAACCTGACCCATTTTGGCTACTATTTCGAGGATTGTTGATTTATTTTCAGGAGGAATGTTTCTATCTTTAGCTATAATGGTATTTAATTCGAGGGACAGCTTGATAAACAAGCCCAGTTGGATATCAGCTGTATCTGGAATATTATCCATTGCAACGTTCATTGTATCTTGACCAGCAGGAACACCAGCACTTGGGGATGGGGGGGGGGGGGGCTGGGAGCCGTCACTCCTCAATAAGTTTTTTCTCTTCCTGGGATCCTCTAGAGTTTCTGGGGATCGTTTCCTTTTATCGTTTATCGCATTACACACGAGTAAGTTCAAACCGGATCGGTCCGAAACCGGGCCTCCTATTACAAACGAGGGAGTGTCATTCTGTTGTGATTTCTGACTTTGGGATGTTTGATGCTTCAAGCCCCCTTCTTGGGGCATTTGCAGTTTTTTCACTTTAGTAAAATTCAGAATTTATCGTCCTGGTTCAATAAACCGTATCGCATAACAGCACGCGGCTGTTTTGCTGACTGTTCAAAGTGCTTCGCGTTAGCTTCCTCGAACGTGGGAAGATATGGAGGGCAGTTCACATAAGTAAAAAGTGTGTAAAAACACAGTACTTACCAGAATTCTCTGGGAGAGTATCCCTCCATGGAATGACACTCACAAACATCCATGCCCAGGCCGGGATTCGAAACCGGGAACCCTGGCGTCGTAGCGTGATGTGGTAACCACTCCGCCACGGGGGTCGGCTTTGAACCATCGAGATTATATAAAAATTGTGTATATATAGTTCCTCTACAAAGTACCATAAATTAGAAACCATACGAGAAATACTGCAACTACAGGGGCGAGGAATTTCACTCATCCCACTTTCAGATACCACCCTGCATCTAACAAGTATATTACCAGATGAGTCGGTGGACGCTTAGTGACTGACTTACGGTCTTGCGAGGGAAGGTTCCTGATTTCAGTTCTGGCCTGGCCATGGGTGCTCTTTGCGAACATATCATTATAATTTTCACCTAATCATCATTTATCTGATAGTAACTATTTTAAGTATACCTTTATGCACATAAGTGACACGAAAATTATGTAAACTAAGACAGTACAAATAATAACCGAGAATTGTGTAAATACGATAACATGACATTAGGCAATTCATGTCATCAGTATATTAACACCACTGGAAGTTTTGTGTACACTCTGTCCCTAGAATTTCTGGAGCAGGCGAACGAAAACAAGTCCGCTGCGCA
Source organism: Lepisma saccharinum (assembly GCF_977018435.1). Classification (NCBI taxonomy): domain Eukaryota; kingdom Metazoa; phylum Arthropoda; class Insecta; order Zygentoma; family Lepismatidae; genus Lepisma; species Lepisma saccharinum. The sequence goes on along the minus strand of NC_139239.1, from coordinate 41,600,383 downwards.
AGTAGGACTCGAGATGATTAGTGAGAAGTGAAGTGAGTGCTTGGAGAAAAACCGCGGCTGCAGCTAGCAGTCGTTTGCAGCAGCAGCATGCACTGTTATGCTCCGCCCACTTGCTTTCTCCCCTTCTACGCGAAGCTGCTCCACAGATTCCCGAGACAGAGTGTAAGTCAAAAATTTAATGAAAATTTTTTTTTCCTATTTTGTACTCGTTTACAATTTTCCACACAGCCATTTTTTTCTTTATTTTTTCATTTTTCCCTCTGTAAGTGTCAACACGTCCAATTTCATTATTGCGGACAGGAAAAATCCCTTCTGAAAGGGAAGGGATTTTAAAGAGCAGTGGCAACACTGCTCCGGTGACTTCCCGAGTAGCTGCAGAATGTGCTTGCTTTCTAGAGGCTGGATAGGAGAAATTTATGTATCGTCTGGAATTTATACCTTCTCAGAAAAGGGGAAGAGGACGGAAGTTTTTGTAGACCTTGCGCTTTAATGACGTAATATTTTATGTATACACCTTTGCCTTTTGAGTTTGTGCAATATCGCCGGTTCTTGTTTCGCTATTGTACACTTTCCTTTACGACGCCTGCTTTGAATATGCATATATGACTTACCTTTTGCAAGTTAGAACTTCTTAAACGCTCATTCAGCGTAATTTCGCTCCATATAATTTAGAATTTCCAGCTTTTCGTGTAGTAATAATATGGCTGTGTGGATAGTGATAGTTATTATATACTGGGCCGTCCTCGAATGTGGACATATTTAATAGTAATAAAACCCAAGTTCGCTGTAGGAAAGATAAAGTAAAAGTTTTTCATGATAACGGGACATTGCCATGAAGGCCCGTAGAGAGATGTGGAGCTTTTTAAAAAAGAAATTGGACATGGTGTGATCATCAACACCCTCTGGTCACTTTAATCCCAAAGTAACGATTTATTAGAGGATAGGTGAACCTAGAGCCGCCTTAGGAGAGGATCGCTCGCCTCGGGGATCGAACCCCGGCCGCCCGTGTGGCAGTCAGACGCCATATCACCGCAATTCTAAGCTGTCATAAAGAAAATGGCAAAAATGTTTTAAGTAGGCCTATACTTTATGCACAGACAGGATAATCTGGACTGGGCCAGCAGTTTAATATGTAATACGAAACAGTGGGAATCGAACACGATTACAGGACACTACACAATTTGGAGGTCCTGGGAACCGTAATATAATTCTATCGATCAGAATGGAACGAGAGATGTTCACCAATCACGCTCACAGATTGCGTTCGTTACGTTTAATGATTGTCACCAGAAATAACAACGTATAGAACTTTCCAAATACAATATAATAAATTTGAATGATATAAATGGATGTAGAATTACAAGAATCTTTAAAATATTTGTCTTGAGGAAACTTTTAGATGTTCAGTGTTCAAGATGGAACAAGCAAAAAAGAACAAAGCACCGCCTAATCTTGTCCAAACTCGGTCCTCTGTAGTTATGAGGATAATTTGGTGCGGGTTTGGAACACAGGACAAGCAATCTTAATATCATAGTTATTGTTTCCTTATTTTGTATACTTCTAAAAGAGCGGCCACAAGCCATGATATTGTTCAACCTTTACATTACTTGAAAGTTACGAATAGAGTTCACTTCAGTATGCTACATGGAAGAAATTGTGTGAGTGAAGACCCCTCAGAATGAGCACTTGCTTTGCAGCACCTTATCCCGAGAAGATTGCCTTGCTTCTTGGCGGAATATGTACTCACTCTTCTTCTCTTTTGCAGGCATACCTGGTCAACTGTAATCTTCCGATTTCTCTCAGATACAACGCTATGGTAGGGAACCTTATTTTAGCCGTGCAGCACCGCCTTTGGTTCTCCTGTCTCGTTTCAATTCAAGCAGTAGTATCACAGTTTGGCTTATTAAACGTGTCTTTTGTCATAATAATGTACACAATATGTGTCCAGAATCGTAGGTCATAGGAATCCTTCAACAAGAGTAGCGTGTGTGTTGAAATATGTTCATCTACTATGAAAAGTTGATGCTGAAAGCATATTTTGGTCCACTACTCTAAGAAATATTGTATGCTCTGACATCTGAAGCAAGTTCTCTCTATAGAAGACAAAGCAGACATATGGAAGCAAAGGCTGGATCCTTGGAAAGGTGAAAAGGCTTCAATTTGAAAACTGCATGTGGAAGAGATTGTCAGGAACAAGTCGAGTCGCAAGAAAAACAAGTGAAGTATTAAAGAAAATAATTGAAAGAAGGAAAGTGAAGTGTGTATGATGAAACATAAACTATTAAATAACATACACTTCTAAGATATGGAAAGCCTAAGAAGATGAATTTTAGGAAGATATGATGGAGATGCTGTAGTGGGAAGTCGAGGTTTATTCACAGCGACAAGACTTGGTCTTATTTATGTATGAAAGAATTATAACTTTTGGAACTATCAGATAGTTGGGTCGTTTTATGCCTCATTCGTTCGAATGACGTTTTGCTTATGAATTTCGCACATAATCATAATGCACTGTTTTCTCACAGAGTTTAAATGATGCACGATTTATGCTGCTTCACCTGCGTGTTACACTACAGCTTAACTCTAGTGAGGCTAATAACATTCCTGTAATTTTCTCTTCGAAGCTATTCTAAAAATAAACTAAGCTTCCAGTTTTTGTCAAAGAGTAGCAATAAAATAGATATTGATAGAGTAAAGTGTGGAGACACAAACATCTAAAAACAGCAAGACGTGAGTAATCTCAAATCAGTAACGGACAATTATATTAACAATAACACAAACTAATAATTTTAAATATTAGGCATATAGAAGATACTGAGATTACGGGATATGAGTATATAGTGACGGTTTGAGGTAGAAATGATTAGGCCAGCTGGTAAAATTCTGTGGAACTTGTGAACGGAAATCGGTAAATGTAAGGGCTTAAAGAAGCAAAAGATATTGGTGCAGCATTTTGAAAACTGTAACAATCGTTGATATTAAAATAGAAAACAGACGTGTGGAAACCAATCAGAAGCCACATCCAGTACGATCTTAACTATTATGTGTTCATTTTTGAATGATATTAAAAGCACAAAGTTGCTAAAGCCTCATATTGGTACTGCTTCTACTACCACAGATCATAATTAAATTGCACTCTAATGGCAATGGCATAAGATAATTATTTTGGTATAATTTCCATTTGTCCATAATAACTTTTAATAATATTAGGACGAAAACTTAGCAACTGATGTATAAGCGAATGAGAAACATGTTGTAATCACGTCCCCCCTTTTTCTTGATTCACATGTAGAAAAATAAGAACGACATCTCCACAAAACATAAAAACTAGACAAGATCATCCAGAACAGATATACCTAAAATGTGTGTGACACTTTGAAAAATGTTTCTCGAAAGTTCTATGATATGATCAAAATAGCAAAGTATTGCTAAAGAAATTGAGTTCACAAAAGTTTCTACAGCTTCTCGCCACTGACATATTTTTGAATTGCCTCGATAGATTGTCAAATGTTATCAAGATTTCCAAAACGTTCGAGGTATCTGGCCTATCGATTTATACTTAGTTGATCCCACCAATCGAAATTTCCCTTGGGAGAAGTTCCGGTCCAACTTTGGATTCCCGAGTCTCGAAAAGACATTGGTCATCTTTAACGAAGATGGACTCTGCCAAGAGTATGACATAAGATCGAGATCTTCCAAAAATGCATTTTGTGAAGACTATTCCATACAAGTCCCAGGAAACGTTCGTTCTCATTGATTAGCGCTGGAAGTACATCTAAATTAAAAAGCTTATGTGGTTTTGCGCAGTAAACAACACAGTCTGCAACCAAACAAAAGAGCATTATGATGATTTTTAAGTAGTTACAAATTTTTTGGCATTCCAAATAAAAAATAAGGTTCTTGCACAGAGTATATAAGGATGGAAAAGCTGTTGCACGAGTAGCGTGCAATAGGTTAAAAGACGAAAAGAATTTCGACCATTAAAATCAAGAAGGGAAGATGAGATTGTGTGAAGAAATTACAGCGATAACACCAAAATAGTTTCTCAAGTAGCCAAGAGATTAGTGGTTCGCTCAACTTTGAAAACTCGTTGAGCTTGAAACTACATTGTATGAAGGCTTTGCAAAAGGCAATGAAACGCTATGGGAATCAACGCACTGCTAATTTCAAAAAGCTAGTAATCCATTTGGACAGTCATATGTACCTCCTGTTAAGAGATTTTCTTGCTTCCTACACGTTGGTTCCACGCTGTTCATGGCTTGTTTCTTATTTATTGAACACCGTATTTTTTGTTAATGTCTAACTATATTTCTTTCAGAGAACTTGGAAAATTATAGAAGAGCAATACATCTTTTTGTCGAATAATGTTCTTGTGCATTGGGAAAGAATTTTGTGTAAAAATAAGCTATATTGATCGTGGTATAACTGATGGTGTTAATTGCATCCATTCATGACACAACGTGTTATATTGAGAAACAATGGTGTGGACCTCCTCGAACCACTCTCTGGTATCCTTATGGTGTCGTTTTTTCCACAAAGTGTTGCGAGTGTAAATTAACAAGTAACAACGAGGCGGATAACAGACATCAGGCTTGTCCAAAGAAATAAATAGATTGATCCGTAAATGATTGATTTATTAATGTGATTACTTCACCTTACTTTTCTTCCACTTTGGCTAATCCCGATGATGAGTATGAACGTTGATAAGAGGAAAGTGATGACAAGAAAATCAGAAACACACCTGGAAAAAGAAGAATAAGGGGTGAACCTTTATAATAACACTCAAATGTCAATGTCTCTTCTGCTATTTTCAAACTAATGAGGCTCTGGTGTCTGGACTCATGTCCAGTTAAATCCTCTGTGGGACTTTCCATTAGTGTTTGTGATTGTCTATTCATCAATTTCATGTTATCAACATTCATCTTCATTTTTGCAATCAGCCCAAAAGTGACCTAAATCCGAAGTATAATAAATCAGTTCAATGAATCAGTTCCATCAAGCTTAACAGGACACAGCACAAGTCTCTGCGAAACTTGGACTGACTGTAAGTTCAGACACCAAGGCCCCGTTAGTTTGCAACAATGCACTCCATGGTGTACTACGTGGAAGTGGAGATGACCATTCAGTGACTTCTCAAAAAGACTAGTCCTTACGCCTCTGATCCGTAATGATATATTTCGTTAAGGGACATTTATTGACCTTTAGAATGTATACATTCATAACTTTATCATACATTTCATTAAATCACATTTTCACTACATCTCATTACAAAGCTTTTCCTTATGAATTTAATTGATATACAAGATACACTAGTTCTTGGAATAAATCATGATACAATACTTAATTAGAACATGAAGAAGACAGTAGTGCAGAACATATTAAGTGAGTATAAAATAATACTTTTCGAGACACTTATACATATCTAAAGGGGGGGGACCTCCCGAAGTAGCCCGCCTCCACCCGCGTACTTTCGAGGGTATGCTCTTAATGTCCTGGTACCTTTAAATAAACCAGGACGTCAGTTTCCTGAATTTAAACGGTTCCCCCACCTTTTTATCCATTTTCATACATAAAATACAAATACAAGTACAAAAAAGAAAATAAAATACATGGATATTCTATACATAGCTACATTTAATAATTTTTAGTTCGTATTATTTTAATAGACCGTTCTGGTGACCGGAACAAGTCTTAAGATTTCTTGTAAATTTACTGTGCATTTGTATGATTGGTAATTTATTAAACTTGTAAATAGTAGTTATGGATTAATTTGTGTTTGTTTATTGGTTAGTTTTAGTTATCGTATAGATAGTAGGGAATGCTATGTACAGGAGGGACAACCCTTCTGGTATCCAGAACTGTTTTAAGCTTGAGGGGAGAGTATGTTGGGGTGATGGGGTGAATGATGGCTTGGATTAGTCTGCACGGACGCAAGTTCCATGTCTGTTTCCAGATCAGGCTTTATTGTAATGTGTGGCGAGAATTTGCTATTTGGAAGAAAGTTAAGTGCACTGAAATACTGGGCTAGTTCATTAATTTGGTGGATATCGATTCCTAATATACACTTACTGTAAGAGGTTTTGTAGTTTCTTATTTATCTCGCCGTTCTTGCAGTTATGTGTTGAGGACACACGCCCGATAAGATACCGGCGTCAGCACTCCATGTCAACTTGATTATTCGACATGAAGCTGACTCTGTATTCAACGCTAGCGACAGTGGCCGTGCGAGGTTCAATGTCCGTGCAGACGGAGGCTGCTATGAGATCTCAGAATTAAATCACAGCCGGATAATTTAACGTGAATCAGTAATGCAGGGTACTAAGTTCGTTAAGGGACATGGAATACTCTCCTAGAACGTTCATTTTGTGGTAAGAATCTGCATACAATAATGCCATTAGAATTCAGGTGTATGCAACGTGTCGCGACACTCCAGAGTGAAAGTTTTTTTTTCGTTTTGCAAGAAACATGACTGGCGACGTGTCCCTTACAACATATCACTTCCAGAACGCTCTTTTTTCTTGCATCAGCTTGGAAGATTGGTTGAAGCAACAACAATCACTGTTTATTATTAGGCAATTTAATTCGTCGAGTTGATGTACATTTACAACAGATTTCTCTCAGCATTAACGAATATTTTATAGCGCCTGCATTTTACAAGAATACGATAAATGATTGGAAAACTCGGGCCATGTTTGGTTATACAATACAGACTTAACGAACTGTGAAGACTGAGATCACAATACTCTCGACCGTGACTTGAATGTAGAGAATTCAATCCAGAATCCCCGCTTGGAATTTTTTTAACGGAGCGGAACTTTCTCCTCCATAGGAAATTTATATTCTGATTTCCTTCTTTCTGACGTAATTTGTCTGCTTCGCTGACACCCGTAGCGATGTTAACATTCGGTTACAAGATCGACCGTGTCGATTGTCGCCTGAGATTTATTTGACGTTCATCTCGGCGACGTGACATGGTTGGTGAATGGAGCTGATGAGCAGAGCGAGAGATGACTGCTCAGTTGATGTTCGAAGGCATAGATTCCTTCTTCTTTTCATACTTAAACTACCTTTTCCATACGTACGGTAAGTATATGATATTCTTTTTAAAGACCACTCAACTCCTTGAAGCGAGCCTTGCCGACTAATTTGATCCTCACGACTGTTCTCAGTTTTAATACAGAGATCACTCAGTCTTAAAACAGAGATCACTCAGTCTACAGTTTAAAGTGGGATCCGAACTGAACAGAGATGGGTTTCTACCGGGATTTGAATCCGGACCATTTGATTACACGGCTATAGCGTTACCACGTCATTGGAAGGCGTGATCCATTTGGAACTGGCGTGATCCATTCTTAGATCAATGGTTTTTAATTTTTTTATTACAAGTGTAACATCAATTATTTTATTAATTAGTAGAATAATTTTATTATTATTGGGGATAATATTTTTAATTAGGGATATTACAGTTTTTATTGAGTGAAATATTATTAATTTGAATAGTTCTAGCATTATCATAACAATGTTATTTGATTGGATATCTTTAGTTTTTATAGGATTAGTTATATACATCTCTTCTATGGTTATTAATTATAGAGGTTCTTATATAGAGGGGGATTATAATATAAATCGATTTATTATCTTAGTTTTATTATTTGTTGGATCTATAATATTTTTAATTATTTCTCCTAATATTATTAGAATTATTTTAGGATGAGACGGTCTAGGACTAGTTTCTTACTGTCTAGTAATCTATTATCAGAATGTTCGTTCTTATTCTGCTGGAATATTAACTGCTTTGTCTAACCGAATTGGTGATGTGTTTATTTTATTATCTATTGCTTGAATATTAAATTATGGTAGCTGAAATTATATTTATTATTTATGATTAGTTTCTGATTTTGATATAATATTAATTACTAGATTTATTATTATTGCTGGGATAACAAAGAGTGCACAAATTCCATTTTCTGCATGGTTGCCGGCAGCTATAGCTGCGCCAACCCCAGTTTCTGCATTAGTTCATTCTTCTACCTTGGTTACTGCTGGGGTTTATTTATTAATTCGTTTTGGAGATATACTGATATATACCGTTTTTGGTAAGATACTTTTATTATTAGTTTCTGTCTCGAAGGGCAAGTCTCGGTCTGTGTACTCTCAAGTCTCAAGATTTATACATGGTGTGTCAGTAAAAAACTTTCACAGTCTATAGAGATCATTAAGGCAAGCAACTTTTCTAAATAAAGTTATTCAGTTTGACACCTTATTTCGACGCTACAAACCCTTGAAAAACTTAATTTTTTTATCCTGAATATATGCAACTAAGCAGCACTGGCTCAAAATTTCCACTGGTGGATTGGCTTTGTAATTACTACAGTCATCATTAATAAAAAGTGGAACAACTACATCCTGATATACTCGCTTCACTGCAATGCGTTATGCGTGTTCCCTATCTGTAGGGCGAACAGCGAACTTCAATAGTAAGGCCAGCCGCACACCGAATGCGACGCGACACAACGCAACACGACGAGTCTTTTGTTTGTTAGCTAAAATGTAATTGCAGATTTCGGTCATTTACGCAGTATGTCCTTTATTATTTGAGAAGCGGATAAAGATGCGTCACATTCATGTGCATGTAGAATTGATGTATCAATTTATAGATTTTGAATTGAATCTGCCCTTGCTCTACTGCCATGTTTATGCGGTGGCAACAGGGGCTATTGAAATAGGATCAGCCCCATTCAGGTCTGTATTTAGAGTTCAGTGACTGAAGTGAATAGACTCGCGCATGCGCAGATCGTTTTGTCGCAAGCCGCTCCACGCGATACCAAATTCCACTGTCTTTCGTTTTGTTGCAAACCGTCGCAACGTAACTAGAGTAAAGTGTTTCGTCTGGTGTATGTCCGCCAATGAGGCAATAACATTAAACCTTCCCTGCGACGGTTTACATAAAAAATGTCGCGTCGTGGCGGACCAGCTGTGCGGCTTAGACTATCGCCTAGTTATGCAACACACATAACGCGAAGTGTTTCAAGATATAGGTGTCCCATTTTTACTTGTAATGATATTCGCTTGATATCTCTGAAGTCTTACAATAATATAAATTTAGTGTTCGTAAATTTCTGAAATATCGCCAAATTGTCGAACGACATTTTTCGTCTAGGACGCTAACTCTCGGTCTTGTCTCGATTTTACAGAGGTCGTTCTTGTCTCAATTTTTACAAGTCCTAGCTCTAATGCGGATGTCTGTTCCTAAAGTTGGGCTGAAAAGTTCGTAGGCTAACATAGTAAAAAATATTTTTTTTTGACAAAATTCGATTTTATTATTCAATATAGTTGCCTTTCAGGGCGATACAACGATTATAGCGGTCATACAATTTTTCGATGCCATTTTTATAGTACGATTTCTCTTTATCCTCAAATAGGCCTCAGTTTCGGCGATTACCTCTTCATCAGTGCTAAATTTCTTTCCAGCGAGCATTCTTTTAAGGTCTGCAAACAGGAAAAAGTCACTGGGGGCCAGATCTGGAGAATATGGTGGATGGGGAAGCAATTCGTAGTCTAATTCATATAATTTTGCCATCGTTTTCATTGATTTGTGACACGGTGCATTGTCTTGATGAAACAGCACTTTTTTCTTCTTCAAATGGGGCCGTTGTTTCGTGATTTCATCCTTTAAACGCTCCAACAACGCTATGTAATAATCTCAGCTATCTCGATCAACTTCACTTTACGATCATTTAAAATTATTTTGTGGACTTTTTTTATGTTTTCGTCGGTAACAGCCTCTTTGGGGCGTCCACTGCGTGCATCGTCTTCGATGCTCATTTCGCCTCGTTTAAATTTAGCAAACCACTTCTCAACGGTTGATTTTCCTGGTGCAGAGTCCGAATAATGTTTATCAAGCCAAGCCTTGGCTTCAACAGTATTTTTTTTTCGCCAAAAAGCAATGCTTTATTAACACACGAAATTCTTTTTTATCCATTTTTTCACAATAACAAAAGCTGCTTCACTCACAATGCTATATCTCACGAACTAATTATCCGGCAGCTGTGAAATTTATACACGTATCTTTTGAAGGTTAGTACTAAGTAAAAATCACATGGATTTAATTCTAGTAACGCCATCTATGAGTCAGCCTACGAACTTTTCAGCCCAACTGTTAGTATTACACAGAGTAAGGCAACGTGATTCAGAATGACTAAAGCAACTGAGCAAGATCCGCTGTTCCTCTGGAAGTCAAATTGAACTGCCCACCTGCCGTTTCGAATTATCACAACTAAATCAAACAAAAGCCTATTTGGTAAGAGGTGGGACTGTCCATTTAATCAATTAATTGATTCGATTAAAATGTAACGTCAATTGGAGGAAATTCTGTGTATTATGTGTAAGGCAAAATCTGTATACCATTTGGTAAGGTAGAACATTGTATTATTTATATAAAAAAAAGTATTAAGTTTCTTTTGTCCCAAGTTATAAACTCCTTGAAATGGATTAAAATTAGTTTAATCAATTTAATGCGTCCGGTTAACCGATTTAAACTTATAATCGGTAGTGAAACTAGGTGTCGTCTTACGTTTACATGTGTTTATAGTTTCTGAACTCTGAAAACAGTTAATATCGTTTCAGCGGCCACGAACATCTAATTCCATCAACACTAGTTTCCATGTACTCTTCTATATACTTCAGTTTTCTTTTCAGACAAAATATATAAAACACCAAGGCAAGTATCTAGAAATATATTTCTGGGGGGGGGGTTCCGAACCAAGTGTCTCAAAATAATACAAATAATAATTATTATTATGTTTAAACTAAAATGATTACAATTATATTAAATTAATTAAAATAGTATTAAAATATTTTTATTGCATGAATAGGTAAAAGGACGGCATAAGAATAATGATATAACAGCACGTATTTATTATATAGCTTACGTGTAGTTAAGGCCGGAAAAATTTGTAAAAATAAACTACCCTGGCAAGGAAATTAATGTGAAATAGATAAAGAATTTAATATTTATTAAATATATAAAAGGATGTTAGATTCAGTTGACGAAAAGTAAAGTTCCTGGTGATATTTTTGAAAGTTACATTGTAAATAGTAATAAATCTTGCATATACGTATATATTCTTTTGTACTGTCATTCAAAGTCGTATGATCACAATACACCGTGTCCATAAATATACTGTCATACTTTAAAGTGGTATTACGTCGCTTTGGATAATCGTATTTAAATGAAATTGGTGACATTTGAAAGAAAAACTCAAATATTTTTGTGCATGTCAACAATGGACACCAATATCAGCAATGGACAACAATGAAGGAGATCAAACATAGAAACTGAAATAAATTCACTCCTGACAACAATGGACGATGCGGGTTCATTGTTGGATATTTAGCAGGCAGGCAGGTTACATGTGAATGTTTTCCTTTGAAATTGTGTTGTTATTACAGAAGATTTAAGAACGTAGTTGGTGTGTTTTAGAATATCATTCTACGCAGAGTTTGGTGAAGGTTCAGAGTGCTCATAGGCGAAGGTTTCAAAATCAGGCTCCTTCACACACGTCAATTTTGAAGTGGTACCGGGATTTTGTGGATCGTGGCTGCATATGTCATCAAAGGAAAGGCCATTCAGGGAGACCATCTGTCAATGCGAGAATTGTGGAACAAGTGCGGGAGGCATTTGTTCGTAGTCCTAAGAAGTCTGTACGTAGAGCTAGTCAGCAGTTGAACATCCCTAAATCCACCGTATCTAAGATCCTGCGTACGCGACTGAAGTTTCACCCCTACAAACTGCAATTAGTGCACAAGTTGAAACCTGATGACCTTGTAAAACGGTTAGATTTGTCTGAACATTTTATGTTACTAATGTAGGATAACGTAAATCTGTCAGGAAAAATAATTTTCAGTGATGGGTCAACATTCCACGTGAAAAGTGAACAGACATAATGTAAGGATTTGGGGGAGTGAGAATCCACATGCAATTTTGGAAGTTGAAAGAGACTCCCCTAAAGTGAATGTCTTTTGTGCCGTATCGAAACGTCAAGTCTATGGCCCATTTTTCATTCGAGAGGGCACTGTGAAAGGTCCAGCTTATCTTGACATGCTCACTGAATGGTTATTTCCACAATTGGAAGAAAATGAAGGCAATGAATTTATTTTTCAACAAGATGGAACACCTCCTCACTGGCATTTACATGTTCAGAAACACCTGAATGAGCGGCTTCCAGGAAGATGGATTGGACGTGCCTGAAATGATGATAATGTATTCTACAATTGGCCGCCGAGGTCACCTGACTTTGGGGGTTATGTATCCCCATTGCCTCAAAACCTGCAAGAACTGCAAATTCGCATCACTTCTGCAATCCAGTCCATCCCTGTGGATATGTTGGAACGTGTGTGGCATGAATGGGAATATCGCCTTGAAGTCTGCAGGACCACTCGTGGGAGCCACATTCAATGTCTATGAGTTGTAAAATAAAATATTTGAGTTTTTCTTTCAAATGTCACCAATTTCATTTAAATACGATTATCCAAAGCGACGTAATACCACTTTAAAGTATGACAGTATATTTATGGACACGCTGTATAATCCTTGCCTTCCAATAAGTTTGGACAAAATAAATAACTCTCGATTAAGCAACAAGTATATTTTCATTATTTAATTTTAGTTATTTTATTATTTCCTTATTTTCATTATTTAATTCTTGTACTAAGTAAATCTTTCGCGGGGAGTACGAATCTCCTCATAAATACGTCCTTGACAACACCCTCCTATTAATCTTTATTTTACATTGCTATTATATAACAGTTTATGTATTCATGTATTTTCTTGCAATTTACTTAATATTCCTTCGTAATATGTTATTTTTACTATATGGGGAATTAAACCATTATCTGCATTATTACTGTTTATACATAACTAATGTATGCCTTAATTGTTACCATATTAAGATGATGATAAAATAGGATTTACAATATTGATGTCATAGTTAGCGTCTCGTAGTGCTGCAGGAAGACGATTTCGCTAGAGCGCCAAATAGTTCGCACGGACGACGCTAGATAGCGTACAGAATCGAGAGCATCTTCGGTCGAGCGAATAACGCTCAAACAGGCAAAACGAGCGTTATACGTTCGAAGCACAGTAGTACGTGTATAACGGTAATTTGTCTGAGGTAGTGGCCTCTCAAATATGGATGGTAAGTTGAAAGAAGCAGTGAAATTTAAACTTAAGTGAACTTAGTTACCATCTGCATGCTAAAATATAGTTTAGTCTACCTTACGAATACAGTGATATATGAAAATGAAACGGATGATTGTTGGCTGAAACTGCCAAGACGGATATTTTACATAAATGCGTCTAGCATTATTGTCATTAAAATGAGAGAGGTAGCCTCGAGCGAGTACCAGCGAGCGAAAGTGATTCCATACAGTACTTTTTCTACAGATGTTTATACTCATGGATCATATCGGGATCATTCACAAACTATTTTCCAGCATGGACTACCCTTTCGTTCGCTCGACAATTTGTTACGTGGGAATTCACCAAGGAATAGAACGGTAAATATTTTATTCTCTAACGGCAATATCTTCTCCGCTGCGGAAAAAGTCGACGAATACCTTCCTTTATTTCGCGTCTCGGTCAAAGATTAAAATGCAACGCACATTCCAGAGGCCTTTCAAGCAAGAGAAACTGCAAGAATGGATGTACACTCCCCTCCCTCCCTTCCAAGTGATATGTTTGCACTTCAGTGGCTGATGAGGAAGAGTGGTTAAATTTTAATGCGCTAAACCTTGGAATTTCTGTACCAATATTTGAGCAGCGCCGGGCAGAAGACTTTGTTTGCATCTGGCTGCAAAACAAAATTACTTTGTGTCCACAAGTAGGGCAGGGAAGGGGGAAGCCAAAAGATATTCACCATGTAGGAAGAGGGTGTGGTGAATACATGCTCTTTTCCAGGCTTTCAAAGGTCTTGTGCTTGTAGTTCCAAACGCAGAAGGTGCGTAATGCGACCAATGTATGTTCTTTATTTACATACACAGGGGTGCCCATCCCCCCAAGGCCAATGGCACTTCCACCCCAAAAGCATGTTATTCGTCCCCCCAAATTATATCATGCGTCGTCCCAAATCATATCATTCGCGCCCTCAAACGTTCCAAATGATGTATACTGCTTTAAATTAAGCAGTATACCAACGCTAAGCATTATATTTTAAGAAGAGATGTTATTAATGAATCGAGAATATCGCTTACATCTTGTAATGCAGCTCTATAGCTACACATTCACCTCAGTAAAGCGCCAAACACCCAGTCTCGGATCGAAGCGAGCAAGAAAATTTTTACATCCGTTTCTTTGCAGGCTTTCAAGAATATTAATTTAATGGGGGGTCAATACTTCTTAGGATCCCGCGATATTTACTCTTGTCCAGCTTCTCTTTTGGCACGTTCGGAGTCGAAAACGTGTGGATACCATATCGCTAAATACAGTCTCCAAAATTTAATGTTCGAACTCTCTCTCTCCATCACAGAAATCCACTGACAATCTAAGATTTAACACTTTATCAAGAGCTTCATATCTCCCCTTTTAAATGTAATACTCAATCCTAACACCAAAATTTCAATGCCAATTTTAGACTTAGTATTGATATTGAATAGTGGATATTGCCTCCTCCAGTCTAAGGCAATAGTAATATACAAGAATTTGATATCCTCCTCAATTTAATAATGCTCAATCCCTCTCTAACTAAAATACCCACCATAATCTAAGACCTAGAGTTGGATACTGCCTCCCCCAGAACCCACGTGTCAAATAAGGCCTAATATGTGAGAATTGTATATTTATCCCCCTCTCGAAAATACCCTTAAATACTTCCTTTTCTTCATCTAATGTAAATATGGTGCATTTAAGGTGTAAAATGTTTACATATATTTTGGAAAAATATATAAACGTTGAATTAATTGAAGGGGAAAAATTCCCCCAAAAATATCGATGGCGCAGCCTGCGCTATAAATCTCCCTGTCGGCAACCTGTACATATAAGAAAGTAAAGCATAAATGTTGAATTACATTCATCATGCCGTCTCAGTCGTGGATTTTGTTCTATTAATATGTGAAGTATCTAGTTTTCGGAGGGTCTTCCCGATAGCGTAGTGGTTAATGTTGTAGCCTTGCAATAAAGGAATCCAAGGTTTAGATTCACGGTGGAGGCACATTTCACACTGACTCGGATACCAGTGTCGATTAGCCTATCTGAACATAAAGCCAAAAATTGTCGCAAAGTTTTGTGATTTGGAAAGCACAAACTCATGCGATACAAAATTCTCAAGTGTGCAATGTCAACAACCATAAAGCTGACGTAGGTTAGGTAACATTCTGCTTGTAGGCACTGGTATAGGTTCTCGCAAACTGAAATATGTAGGCGTTGAAACGTATAAATCAAACAACTTCGTATCCGATTAGTTTCACTTAACTCCATTTACTCACCACCACATGAGAAATTTCGCAGCATAAGTGATGTAAAACAAAAAATCGTACTGCTAGTTTAACATTAAACCAATAGCAAAAACGTAGTTGATTTTTGCGGATGTTGAATCTTGGTGTGGGTGTATATAGAGGATTTTCATGGTACGTTCGTGTATAAAATCAACACTCAAACCATTCCCTCCCAACATACTACTTTTCTTGTGTAAACACAATTCCATAACGGTGGTTACTCGTGTCCCTAGGAACACTCGCTTAAATAATCTCCCTAAATACCAAGTTCGAGGTACAGGTATTTTCGAATAAGAGATCTGATACCATTCTGTAAAGTACCCTATTTGATATGTTAATCGTACGGACATGGACACTTCTGTGTTGTAACGATCGCATTGAAAGTTAATGGGATTGTTACAACCCAGAAGTGTCCGTGAATGTACAATCGGCTCTTGGGGTTGAAACACACATTTATCAAAGCCTAATGCATTGTAATGCATTAGCCAGGAAATATACTTGTAGGGAATCCATGCCTTATTTCCTCACACAAACCTCTCACCTGACTACATACTGTTTCATCAAAATTTCATTTTAGAATTTGGCACCACTTTATCTATTTCTTCTGGTTCTACCAAGACGGAATGCAATCAAAAAATTCCTTCGTGATTGGCCCTTTATCAGTTTTGTTCAATCATCATTAATCACCAATTGCATGATTATTCAGGGTAGAAGAAATACGACGTAGAAAAGAAAATTGCAAATATTTGACAGATTCAGTAACAGTGACAAGAAGCAAATGTTCACCGCTACTGTTAGTGACGAGTATTCTCCTTGTGTAAGGTAAGTTCCTACCGAAGCGACACGCGACACATCTCAATTGGGAACGAACAATCGACGGCAAGGTTTCACACCTGGGAAGGTGGACAGGCAATACAAACCTGAATTCGATTGGTAAAATCCTCAAGTGACAGGCGTCGCTTCTCGTTTCGGTGTGAAATATCCCTAACATTGGCTTGGGGTGAGTCAGCCTCCATAAGCCAATGATCTTGCACTACCCCTGATGTATGTATTCTACCTTACCTTTGATTGGAGAAACATCGCCCACAAAGCAGAAGATATACGGACATTCCAATACACCATTAGCATAAGATTCGATCTACTTGCCCAGGAACTTTGCATAGCTAGCTCCGCTCGCCCACACAGCATAGAAATCGCAGCCTTCACTGTGCAGCAGCAAAGAACCTCGCAGTATCATTTGCAAAGCAACGATTGACTTCCAAATGTAGACCATCGGATAAAAGGTCGCTCCGCTTTCACTCCGCTGGGTTGATCTTGTGCCAAATGAGTTCCATTTGTTCCCACGTTTGAGGAAACGGCGCTGTAATCGATCTTTTCGCTCTCCGTTCAGGCGATAAGCGAGGCCCCGGTCGAACATATTGGCTTAGGCTTTGAACCGAACCTGCTTAAAGACCAAATACGAATTATCGCATTCCAATTGGTGCGAATCATTTACTGCTTCGCATATTTCACCTGAACGTAATTATCTTAGAATTCAGATATTGCTTACGATTGGTTACTCTATATTACATTATTGAGGTCCTGGACCAGGTCTATCGTAACGAGCGCTACGAAACCAAGGACCCTGGTTTCGAATGTCTGGTAATGGCTTCCTTACACAATCCAATATTCCTGGGTACCCTGTAGAACTGAGCATGGTGGCGCTGCTGCGAAACCAGAGAATCTTATGTTCGATTCCTTGTTAAGTCACGCGTGTATTGTGCTATTGGTTATGCAGCGTCATTTTCAGTCTTCTAAGGTTTAATCTCCATAAACGAGGATGAATGATGCAGCGCTAGTGCAACACTTACGTAGGCTCTGGCTAGTTATCGAACCTAGAAACTTCAGTATGGTTTGTTCCTCATCTAAGTCTGATCGATTCTTTCAACATACAAAACAACCGCAACTAGGGAATAAAATCCTGATTAGATTACAAAATCCATGGATTTCTGGACTAGCCACTCGAAATCCCGATCTTTTATTCTGAAAAATCATTTATCCCCTCCTCTTCTGGCCACTTAGCGCCACCTATGCCTGTCTATTCTTAACTTAAGTGACACATTTTGCTATGTAAAAATTAATATGTTCCACAAAGCATGAAATTTAGGAATTTCTACAAACATTATACAGCTTTATCTGCATACGTGTGTCGTTGGGTGAAATACTGAAAAAATCAGCAAATCCTTTTTTGGTTTCAATCTCGCTTGCCTGTTAAGTGATACGGTAATAGGGTACTGTGAAATGAATGGTCTAAAGTTTGCCATAAAGAAGGAAAGTACTATCAAGGAAAAAATGTGAAATTTATGGGACAGTTTATGGCCGTGATATTTACCAAAGGCTGTACCGTGTAGATAAGCTTGTAATGTAGGTTTCGTAGGCGCGAGCAAGCAAACTGCAGATTATACGCACAATACCCGTAACATAAATATGACTTGTGACAATGGAATTATACATAGACACTGTATGTTAATATATTTTAACACAGGCCTAGTTTACATCGCAAATATGGTTTTGAAAGTGTAGCCGTGGTCGTTTAGTCACTACTGGTATTCTTTCTTAAAGCTGGATGAGATTTTGTCTCGCCAGCTCACCACTATGTTTATTGAAGGTGTAGCCTAATGTTATGTACCAGTGTTTCGAAATCTGTATGCCGCGAACATTTACTACCTGCAAATAAAATGTAAATTACACGCTCTGTATCGTAGTTTTCTTCGTGTGCTTGTATTTTTCGCTTCGTCAGTGCGATCACTTACACTCTTCTCCGGGGAATCTGTGGAGCAAACGATTGATTGATTGAATTGTTGTTTTAAGTCCACTTTATGCACGGAAAGGCTAATTGGGACTGGAAGTTCAGTTTAAAGTGGGATCCGTACCACTGAAAATCAAGTCTCTGCTTGATTTCATGACTACTTGTAGTCACTTGAGAGGGCTCGACCAATGTACACGCTAGAGGGAAAGTGAATGCATGGGGGAGCCGATCGTCATTAATTTATTGTTGCTTTTAGTCGCATCAGAAAAGGGCTTGATGGTCTAGTCGATATGGCGTTTGCCGCACACGCGGGGATCCCGGGTTGCAATCTCGGCGTGGATAATCTCAGGTGGATATGCATCGAGCGGTTTTGTGGGACTCACCCAGCCTCTGATCAGTGGGCACTTGGGGACAAACCTGTTAGGTAAAGGTGGTCAGTGTGTGGTGTTGACCCCGTCCTCTGTTTTCTTTCATGACTGTCAATGCAGCTTTATACAATCCACTAAATAATAATTCAATTCCGTTTACTGGCTGTTAGCGAAGGACTGTTCTTAAGTGCATGTAAAGTTAATTGAGTTAACTCACTACAGCCTCCGTTATGCATGTAAGTTATATATTGTCCCTGGAATCTGTAGAGCGATGGGGGTCGAGTGTGCAGAGCGAAGCTGTACAAGCTGCTGCGAATACTGGTAACTGTAGTCGCTTCCCACCTCCACGCTGCAAGGTCCCTCTAGTGCACTTCTTAAAATAAACTTATACAACAGCTACAGATATCTTAATCTCAGGGGATAGGTTCTTTATTCGAGAATTCCAAATAAGAAAGCGTTTTATAGCCAAGAGGATATATTTAAATGCGGATCTATATTCTGAAAACTGTACACAATACAGAGAAAATTTATATAGAAGCTTGTATATACATTGAAATATATATATATACAGTGCTGTGCAAATTAATGTGGACAAAGAGAGAAAAATCATTTTTTCACAGTTTTTTACTCCTTATTGGAGATGTACGTAACATACACTTACACTAGTATGAAATATGTCCTCCTTTGGCTACTATTAGCTGCTTGATGAAGTTTGGCATTGATTCAACCAAATTTGAACACATAACTTTGATATCACTGTCATGAAACCACACGTGAATCACATTGGTAATGACCATTTGTTTCGTTGAACAGTCCATTTTTGCAACACGTTTCTTCACAATACCCCATAAGTTTTCAATGGGTTAATATCTGGTGAATTCCCTGGCCAATCTAGAATCGTTAAATTGTTGTCAGAAGCAAATTTACGTACAGACGTTGATGTGTGGCAAGGAGCAAGGTCATGCTGGAAAATTTCTTGCCGTCGTTAGTAGATTTTGACCGAGTGTGAGAATTCTGCGCCTCAATATCTCAATGTATTTTGAGGAATTCATCATTCCATTCACTGGTACAAGGCCTCCAGGTCCACTGCAAGTAAAGAATCCACAAAACATTTGCTTGGGGGTGGGGTGTTTGACTGTCTGAATGCAATGTTCAGGTCGTAAAGATTCACCTGGACTTCGTCGCACAACAGAAGCTTTGTAGCCATGCACTTCAAAGTGAGACTCATCTGAGAATATTACCTTTCTCCAATCAGCTACTGTCTATTTCTGGTATTTCCTAGCCCATTTTGGGTGTTTTGTCTTAATTTTAGCGGTCAACAATTGCTTTTTAACCGGTTTCCTGGATTTTTTTCGAACTTCAAGCAAGCGACGTCGAACAGTTGATGCATCAATACTGATCCCAGTAGAAAGCAAATCACGTTGCAGGTCCATATTTGTTTTGTATGGGTGAATTTTACTGTTTCTTAGCAGTAACGTGTCAGTTCTAGGTGTTGTTTTACGTTTTCTACCATACTTTCCTTTTCGTTTTGGAGAAAAACTACCAGTTGCCCTGTAGTTTCTAATATTTTTTGACACCGCTGATTTCCCAACACCAGCCACTTCAGCGATTTGTCGCACAGTCATGGATGTGTTCTCACTCAATGCAATAATTCTAGAACGTTTTCTGGGTGTTATACCCATACTGAAAACACGTAGGAACACGGAGCATAACAAATGCGTGTTTACTACAGCCAAGCACTCACAGAAGTCTGTTGGTTAACAATTGGCATTGCACCACAATGACAGTAATGAAACAACAAAAATGCTTCAAACCTTGCAATTGTTGTAAACATTATCAAGTAGGCATCAAAAAGTTAGCTGATACTACTAGTATAAGTGTATGTTACGTATTTATTCGATTCTCTCACATAAAGAGTAAAAAACTGTAAAAAAATTATTTTTCTCTCTTTGTCCGCATTAATTTGCACAGCACTGTATATATATATATATATATATATATATATATATATATATATATATATATATATATATGCTGATTCCAAATTTACGTCGGTTATATTCTTCTTAATTATATATTAATAATTGAAAGGAAATCTTCTTTCTTCTCGTAATTTTTGGGAAAAAGGCTTCTTCTTCTTTTCTTCCTTCTATTTTGGGAAAAGGCTTCTTCTTCCTTCCTATCTTTGATTTGGGAAAAGGCTTATTCTTCTTTTCTATCTTTGATTAGGGAAAAGGCTTCCTCTTCTTTTCTATCTTTGATTAGGGAAAAGGCTTCCTCTTTTTTTCTATCTTTGATTAGGGAAAAGGCTTCCTCTTCTTTTGTTCCTTCTATTTTTGGAAAAGGCTTATTCTTCTTTTCTTTCTTCTAATTTATTTTCTTTCCTTTTAAAGCGTAATCTTATTTATTACATATATGCGCTCGCTTTCCCCGCTTCTTTGGCATTATACAAACGGCACATGCTATACTTATAGAAAGAGTAGGGTCGACTAAACTGACAATAGCACCACCTCCTATGTAACGACCAAAAGGGGAATAGCCTAGGATCGCTAACAGCAAGCGCTGCCTATGGCCCAGTGCGTCTAATAAGAAGCGCAACCGTAAGTGCTTCGGGGCGTCTAATTGAACACAGCGCCACCGAGGGACGGACAAACACAAAAGCTGACGATCTTCTCCTCGTCAGAGGTATTAAATCAAATTTTGATCACTAGGATCAAAAAGGAGATACATTTCTGAATTCATTTGCTCACTTATTAACTTTCCTAATTATTTCATATACGAGCATATTCTTAATTATCTTAGTTGGCTATATACAACTTTTTATTCACTCCTTCTATAATTTTTATACTCTTCCTTTATATATTTTACATTTACTATAATATATATAATCACTCTTCTCCGCTCCTAGTTTCTACAATGAGCTCTGCTCTTCTTTATATGACGGGCTGCCATCTATCGTTGCTCTCGGGAAACAGTTCTTCCTTGCATTTTTCATTGTGTCGTCGGAACTTGCACGTGACAACCCAATTCCATTTCCTCTCAAGTGTTTATTGGTGGAGCCGTCTACTTGCGCAGAGACTTGTTTTCGTTCGCTTGCTCCAGAGTTAGCCGAGACAGAGTATACTCCTGAGGAAACTGCAACTTGCAACTCGATTATCTTACAGAATACACAACTGTAAATTATTTCCCATTATCAAGAAGTTTGCTTTTCCAGTACGTACGTACTTCAAGAGAAGCAGGTTCCTCGTTTAGTTTATGGAAGTTTACGTAGATCCAACTTGGATTTGAGACTCTTCTTGGGAATATGGAACAAGCGTGAGTTGTAGCTGGATTTGCAAACACTGAGCGAAGTTGGTCGCTGAAATAAGCAAGGATCAACACGAGGTTAATATACAGCCGCCTCCTTCCCGCTTGATGCATGGGGAACCGCATCCGACTTCTTTCGGATTACGTCTCAATTGATTTGTGCGGACGGCTTCCGTTTGCTGAATACAATCACTTGGGTCCAGGAGTCGGCGGTGTATATCACGTGGAGACCACTCAGAAGGATTCCAGCGGTAAGTTGAGGATTTACGACGCATCTTGCTCCATATTTCTTCATTGGAAGGGAAGGACTTGGTTCGGTCTGCGTTTCTCATCGGAAGCCTTGTTGGAGAGATTGTTCGGGGCCTCTAAGATGGCTGTACAAGTCTGTGGCTCAGAATTTGAGAAGTTCTTTCACGCGGAGTTAAGGGGGACTAGCTGTATCACTGGATGTTACCTCGGCTTAAGTTTGGAAGAAATGATTATATGCTGGTGTTAAACGTGTCCATAGTTCTTGCGAGATTCTACTTCGCTCATCATGAATCCTACGCAATCCACACTGCCACATATCAGCCACTGTTAATCTCAAGCTGCGAGGGCAATGCAGAAAGATTTATGTATTCACAGAGGCTTTCTAAATCTCTTTCAGAACGAACTGATTTAGTACGAAACTTTGTCATCAGCTACGTTGAACTTACTCTGAAGCGAAATCATACTTGGCTCTACGGATGGAAAAATTATCCGGATGGCTTATGTCTGAGGGCATTTTTCCACTTCAATATCGATTACTAATGTGGATATTCATTTTTTTCTTATAATACAAACAAATTTTGGCAAACTTTGTTCTGAATGCTTGATTTCAAAAGGTCATAATCCTAACCCTGTGTTTTTCAGATAGAATAGTTTTTCTTACAATCAAGATGCTCTTTTATTCCCGCATTCCAGTCCCGATTAGTGTTAGCAAATAAATTTGAACAAATTTGGTAGTCTTGATTAATGCCGGACCTCTAGATGATGGATATATATTTTCAATATAATTTCCAGGTACAACATCCAAAGGTTTTTTCCTCCATAACTTTGGTCCATTCAAATAACAATTTTCATACGATTTTCGTACAACTCACTTGTCTAACCTTTCTTCAGTTTAGCGACTTGTTATAAAATCGTTCACTATGGTATATAGTGTTGAATTCAGGTTTATTGTTTTTGATTGACAATTTTGTTACTCGAAAGTGTTCTTTTTTAATGTTAGGTGGAAATTTCTTAGTATTACTCTCGATCCGTGTAATAAAAATGTATTTCCACATTCACAAAATTATAATAAATGTTCTTTATGATAATTTGTTTGCTTGGAAAACTTGGATTGTAGGAATTTATAAATGTTATGAATTTCCAAATGCATCATGACGTAAAGTTTCCTACGTCTTTTATAGTATCTAGGTATATTTGCACAGAACTATTATAGTCTTACACGCAAAGAAGTTAATTGGTTCTGAATCTACAGTCAATTGAAATTAAGAGATGCCCGTTGGGAACGAACCCCTGAAGTTTTAGCTTCTGCTGTATTGAAATCTTAATTTACCATCAGCCATGACATTTACCTTCCAGTGTAATGGAACTGTCGAACCTTCATCAAGGATCGAACCTGTAACTGACTACAAAACGATACCCATTATCGATTATATCCTGTCTTAATTATAGAAAAGCTACTTTTATTGTTGAAAGTACTTCCGGTTAGTCTCTGCGACAGGTAGTTTGCGTAGCTTCAAAGCCAGAAGTCCTAGATTCCAACCTTAGATAAGACGCATATGAGCTGTTATGTTTGTCATCCTCATTGCCACGACAAAATTGAGAAGTAGAAAAGTTATGTAATGTAAGCAAAGAAGGCATAATGTACTCCCACTAATTCATGTCCAGGAGTCAGCTCTCCTTATTTGCCACAACTTTCACTCCATCAGCAAACCCACCTCTTCGGAAACGCGCTTAGTTGCAGGAGTGTTAGAAAATCAGCAGAGGAATTGATTACCCGTCAGCTGACGACTGGTTGTTCTAGTTAACGTCAGAGGCCGATGTCAGCGGTTGGCTAACTAACGAGTCAAGTTGTTCCATTCAGCAAAGTTCTGAAGTCAATTTGTTCGGGACAAGAGCTCGGAATTGGACTGACGCGTGTACGATCGAGGAGGTACTCGCTGTTCTGTGGAGGTTCGGTCTTTACACCGGATGCATTCTCCCCCTCATGTAATTGCGTGAATTTTATATGTTTTTGTTACTTTGCTTCATTTTTCCATCGCGACGATGAAAGTGAATGATGAAATAGTGAAATAAATGAGGGAATAATACCAAATAAAAGTCTATGTTAGATTCATGGAATACTGGTTATCGTGTAGGAAAATTTAATTTAATATGGTTGGTTATTCTTTGCAGAATAAAATTCACAACGATTCATAGTAGCAAAGATTTTAAAGCAAAACTTTCATTATGGAATCAAGATGTGAACTTCCATTCTAACATAGGAATAACTTTACAAACAGATAAATGTCGAGAATTAAGCGTTACACATCACAATTCAATGACCACCGACTTCCGTGGCGCAGAGGTTAGCATAGTGCGCTACTATGTCAGGGGTCCAGTTTCGAATCCCCGCCTGGGCATTGATTGTCCCTTCATCAATTTCATCCTATCATTATTCATCCTCATCGTCGCGATTAACAGAAAAGCTACGTTAAATAACCAACAATGAATTAAACCATCCAATGACCACCAGCACTTAACAATTGCCTGAATGCTACAATGATTACAACCTTAACTAGTTCTTTCCGTTGTCTGGTGCTCTACTCTGTTATTACCAGTGTTTTCAACTTGATGTGAGCTTTTCCTGTTCAATTTCCAGATGATAGCAACCGAACCTGTGACTGACCCGCAATTACTATTGACCAAGTGCACTAAAGCTCTCGCCACGAAAACAGTCCTGTCAAGGTCGGAGCTTCCCCTTGCCTCCTGGTCCTCCAGGGTTGCCACACTTCTTCTAAGATGGCCGGTCGATACTTCGCGCTTTCTACGTATGCGGTCGATTTCGTCGGTTGAAATTGTTGCTCGTTGGTAACACTGTAGGTGGGTGGCGTGACCTTGATTGGACTGTTTTTGTGGCGAGAGCTCTAATTACTAATCTACCATTCCACTCAGAAGTCTATAATAATTTTCCCCTGTTGAGTTGCCAATTCTTTTTTCTTTTTTGATGATTGGTAGCCATACTATAAGTTTTACAGTGGGATTGCTTATCGGGTTTAGTGTAAGTGTTATGCACGGAGCTTGGCAGATAATGGTTTTCTGCCATCGATCACTAAAATGCACAGGTCATTCGGAGATTCATTCCTCATCATCAGCGAAAGGAACATGACCTAAATAGTCAACAGAAGAATAGATAGGAAGTCAGGGTGGAATTAATATGCAATTTTAATTGAACATTGTCTGATAAGACCTGGTGTTCAAAGGTCTTGAATATCTCTTGCTCTAAGTAGGAAGGTATATTCCAGGAGTTTTGCAACTCCATCGTGAGTCCGTTATATGTATCATTTATACGTTTTAATTGAGTACTGAACTGTGATTCCCTTGGCTCCAGTTTTTAATGGAAATGTAAACACACGTATTGAATTTACTAGTTCTACAGCCCACGCAGGCAGTGCTTGTATCTATTGTTTTAAACTATCTTAGGGTCGCAATTCTGTTTAATTTTTATCACGTACAATTGGTCCACTTTATTATATTCACCAATATGTTTCGGCTGTTACAATTGCGATATTTGTCGAAAGGTATCCCAGGGTAATGTGAGCCAAAGATGTAATACTAATCTCATTGAACTAATCTCGTGGTCATCCAGGACCTTGCTGTTGATGTGTAGATTTTATAGCCTGAAAGGGTCCATCGCCGAAACTCGGTCAAACACCTGGAAGAATTGGGGCCTCCCAGATTGCGTAGTGGTAACGTCGTCGCCTTATAAACAAGGAGTTCCGATTTCGATGCTCGGTAGAGACACACAGTGGCTTGGATCGCACATTAAACTGTAGGTCCAGTCCCGATTAGCCTTTCTGTGCACAAAGAGGACTTGAAAACCAAATTCAAACAAAACATGAAACAATTACAGGTATACCAGAGACACAGGTGGGACTTCTGACCATCCATGTTTGTTTTTTTCTCTCGCAAACAAACTTTTTGTGTAAAGCTACTGACGTTCAGTGGGCAGGACTGCCACAGTCAATTTGGCATGGTCAACATAGTTCTAGTCTACAAATTTCCTACCATGCAAATTTACTTTTGGTGGTGTTTTCCAGTAATGTAATAATTGCAGAAACCTCATAAAATATCGAGTAACAGCATTGGACGCTGTTGGTGATTCTGCACATGGACGCTTTAAAGAGGAAAACTTAGAAAAGAGTGAACTTCCAGCCAGAAATGCCATTGCATTTTGCTCCCTCCGTTCCCGGGTTTTACTGGTGTGTTCGTTCAGCGTGAATGACATTAGCCTGCTTGCATTTGTCGGCCGCAACACTTTTTTTTTTCATTCCTATTTTTCCCTCACGCGAGGAGTAATGGCATTAACATCGGAGATCAACGTCCAGGGAGGAAATTATCCTCGACTCTCCAGAGAGTTCCTGCTGTCAAAATTCCGACGTCAACTGCCCCCGTCCTCCCATCCTCGGCTCGCTTCAAAGGCAAGGGATTACGGAGCCGACTGGTGAACTCAAGTTTGTCATTTCGTTCTCCGTAACAAAAAAAACAAAGTACTGTCACTAGGCTATTTGTAAGTCGTAATGTGACACACTTTGGATATACACCTTTCAGGGCTCCTGTTGCGTTTCTTAATACTGATAGGTTTATTTATAAACCTTATATTGTATCTCATATCACAGGTTATTTGTAGAGTGGGACGCACAAGTATTACCAACGGAATTGTTCATCTCCATGTGTATTCACTTTGTTTACCCAATGAGTCGGGACGTGAAGTTTCTGTTTTATTTTTCCCTACATTTCAGTGTTATTTTTTACTCCAATTCTTGTTCTAGATTTTCACATTGTTTTAGTTGTGGAAAATGAAGTGATATTTTGGTTTTAATGCAAAAAAAAGCTCACCTTTCTGAGAAATGACAAAATTTCTTCCATTTGGAAAACTATTTCATCTCATCAGCCCACTAAATATGGCAATTGGCAATAATAAAATAGACGAGGTAAAAAGAATAGTTGATGAGAAAGTTGATAAAAAAATAAAGTCATCCCAAATCTTTGAACACAGTCAGACACATCATATTTCCCTAACATTACGAAAAAATTCCTGTACGACCTCAAAATACGGTTTTGTGTACACACACACACATATACGCCTCCCCCCCGAAACAAAACAGGTGCTTTTACCTGAATTTTCCCATTCATACGAAACTTACCTTCTCGGAAGATTTCACCGAGCGAATTCTATTTCAGGACGATGTTAAACACTGTCAGTCATGTCTGTTCCAGACAGCAATAAATCTCTTTTGAATCGAAATATCACCAGCTAGACTACAAATGACAGATCTAATATCGCTTCAGGTAGTTCTTTTTGAACAGAAGAGGTGTTATCCCCAGTTTATATTGCATATTTAGAGACGTTTTTCGCGTTAAAGAGCAAGATTCGGTGTTATTCTTTAAAATGGCATAATTCGTGTTATTTCGTGATTGTGAAGCACTGAAAAACCTTCCTTCTTTACCTACCCAAATACATTTTAAACAATCTATTTTGATTTTCTCAACTTTTCGGTGTTATCGTTAAAACAAAAACTTCACGTCTCTACCAATGAGTGCTTCAGGAATTGAAACAAAACGCCAATCAAGCTAAAGACAACTTCTACGCCAGCATACATAAAAACCATCCCTTAAAGACACGTAGGATGAAGAGAAAAATTCACGATAATGGTTATGAACAATTTACCTAGCAATGTTTGTGTACCCCACTGTGTCCATATAAAACGTGCGCGTTTTTAATATGCAAGAATAATTGAACAGGAGAAAATAACTATTGCTTAAATAGAAACTGTAGTCAATATTTTGGAAAGAAAATACTTGTAGCAGTCCTTGAAAAATTATATTTTCAGCAAATGTTATAGTTGCTAGTGGTAGAGGAGAATGCATAAATACTATTACGAAAACTATCCAACATGTTCATTCATTTAGATTACAAATTTTAAGATTTTCAGATGATGCCTCTGCATAGATAACAAAAAATCTTTAAAAAGATCTTGTAACATGTAACAAAAAAGGAATTAAAATAGTGATAGACAATTTGCCTGGCTTTATTTATGCAGTTGACTGTACAATTATATTTTCCCCCCTCTTCCGTTTTCCAACTTACACGAATAACACTTTTGGCTTAGATCCACAGTTCCACGTGTAATGCGAATCAATTAAACATGCCATGACCGAAATTCGAACTCGCTGTGTCTTTTTAAGGGTGATGGTCTCAGGCAAGTTGTAAGAAGTAATTTTTATTGGATATTTCCATTCCGAGTCTGCCACAACATTCTTAAGCAATCTGTGACGTCATTGATGAGTAAACAGGAAACTACCAAAGTGAATAATATACGAGGTGTGGCTAGAAAAAAACCGGACTGATGCTAGAAAATCATTTATGGGTTATTTTGTACAATCAATACGAACAATATCTCCTTCAAAGTACTTTCCTGCACTATCGTTACACCGCTCCATACGAACCTTCTATTGCTGGAAGAAGTGCTGGAAATAATTTTCTGAAACTATGTTCATGACTTCCGTCGCTTTTGTTTTCATAGATTCTACGGTCGTAAATCTGGTTCCTTTCAGTGCGGATATGACCTTTGGGGAAAAGAAAGTGGCACGGAGCTAGATCCGGCGAATAGCGTGGATGTTCTAATACTGGGATCCCATGCTTGGCCAAAAAAGCCTTGACTGACAATGGTGTGTGGGCAAGAGCATTGTCCTGATGAATAATCCATGACTTGCTTTTCCACAAATCAGGTCGTCGTTTTCTTACTCGCTCACGAAGGGTCGTCAGCACCGTAATGTAATAATGTTGGTTGACAGTTTGACCTTCGGGTACCAAATTCGAATCAATTCACCGACATTTGCAATGTTTAATTCAGTTTTTGACGTGCAAGGCCGTCCAGGACGCAAGTCGTCCGCGATCAGTTCTCTTCCCTCTTTAAACCTTTGAGACCACTCAAACACTTCCGTGCGTGATAAACATTCATCTCCCTACACTTTCTTCAACAAACCATGAGTTTCTGTGGCAGATTTTCCGAGTTTCGTAAGAAACTTCACATTGATACGCTGTTCCACTTTCACACTTAACAAAGTTTCCGACGAAGCACAGATGTACGGTTCACTTCATCGACAAGCTACAGCGGAACTGAGCTCCGCGCACCCTGGGGCAATCACATAGTCGATAGGCAGGATATCACGTTATTCACTCATGCACCTCTCGACCTTGACGCGCTTGCCGTTTGTCGACAGCAACATCAATGCGTTTTTTTTTCTAGCCACACCTCGTATTTCCTTACCCTGCTGTTTTCGAACACTGGTCGATATGTTAGGCAGCCAATTTTCGTCTCATTACCACAGTTCACTATGGAAAGATAATTATTGTGGGTAAACGAAACTCTGGTGTGTGTTTACATTGCCCTACGACAAACATCAACCGTCTTACTTGTATTCTGTTGAATTATCTTTATTTGTGATCAAAACTCCTTTACAATCCTTGTTATTATGACATAAAAATATTACATATCTCGGAGGCTCTAATACGATTTGCTTTACATGTTGTTCATCTGAGCAAAATGATTTTTGATTAAAGAAACTATTTAAATAGGAAAGGCTCAAGTTCCGGCGTTCCTGTTTCTTAACCTATTCAATATGACGAAACGTACACAGGACACAGACAGCTTCCTGTTTAAACATTCAATGTTCGAAGTAGAAATTCTTAGATAAAGGAATTCTTGGTCGAATTTAGTATAGATACCTGTGTGGTTCAAAATAGAGACAATAGACCAGGTAGGAGGATGCTCTAAAGTCGTTTTCACGTTCAGAAGACACAATGGGCTCTTATGGGCAATGCTTTCCTTATGGGAAATACGAGCGCGCTGTTGTCAAATTTCTGGATTTACATATTTAGCTTAAGTAAAATCGGTACCTGCAGTTTTGCAGGAAATTTTGTAGAGAATACGATGGTGAACACAAAAAACCGGTAACTTGCTAACATAATTTTAGATAAATTAAAAACGCAAATTTTCTGTGAAAACACAATTTTTACATTGTTTTCATTCCTAACGTTGAAACATGCCGTAAAATTAAAGCTTTCATTATGAAAAAAATTGACACTGTTTTTTAATTGTCATAGGTGACGGTGGTACTCAGAATTTATCAATACTTTAAAGCATATTTTCATTAAAAAATATTCAAATAAAGTATGTGGAGAATTTTTATATTCGTGCAGTAGAAAATGTCGTCGCTGGCCATTTTTTGTTCTGTAATTCCAAGTAAAAACTTCCAGCGACAAAGTTGTGGAGAAAATAATGAAATTATTTTTTATAACCACTCAAATGTTCCCAGAAATATTACTTCCATGCATTTGGAGTTTCTTTTTAACCCGAACCGCGCGCGAAGTAAGGAGACGTTGTCTGGCCATCTTGAGCTGACTCACCGCAGCATTCCGGCTAATCACCACCAAGTTCTCGAGTTATTTTATTTCCATTTCAGTAAAAATATTAACTTCATGCTGTTTGTTATAATAGAATTGAAATTACTTAAATTTAATAATTGACAATTATTTCCAATGCTGTTGTAATCAACATTAGTGCTGTCGCAAATACACGTTGTTTTCCTTTACATTACTGTCGACATTAATACTGAAATGAAGATCACCTTTCAGTTTACAACGTACACATAAATTCATAGACACCATATTAACCCTTGAAAGGCTTTCCAACACGTGACAAAATATGGGGGTTCAAGATAGAAATATGACATGCCTTGCTTGAGTCATTCACGTCTTATCAGTTCACGTGGGCCATAACTCATTTGTTTGTTTGGGTTGCAACTTAATCTAACCCATGTGCCAGGTTCCCCTTATTTGAGTGAGAGATCTGCTTTGGTCTGTTTAGACTTTTTCCCTCTCCCGAAAAAGTGTTTTCAGTTGTGTGAGCTCTCAGTGATTTTTACTTTTTTAAGTGATTTCTGAAGTGTCATATTCGTGCATTACA
The DNA here is from genome assembly GCF_977018435.1 of Lepisma saccharinum. Classification (NCBI taxonomy): domain Eukaryota; kingdom Metazoa; phylum Arthropoda; class Insecta; order Zygentoma; family Lepismatidae; genus Lepisma; species Lepisma saccharinum. The sequence continues at coordinate 41,569,175 of NC_139239.1, read as the reverse complement.
CTCGCGTGTGTAGTGATTGCAATGGATCATAGTAAAAAGGGTAACTGTAACGTTCACAGTATAATATTAATATTAATAATTACATATAATTATCATTATATATACAAAATATGTAACACCTTCATTGTGAAGGAAGGTCATAATTTCCTGGCGACATGAGCTAGCGCTGTATTGGCAACACTGTGCGGTTTCTCCATAAGCGCCGTTGTCTCTTCTGAACGTGAAAACTACTCTAGCTGGGGTTGCTTTATGCAGATTTTCCTCTCCACTTCCTTATTTTCTGGCCATTATTGCCTTTCATTCTCCGGGCACAGCTTTACCAAGATAAGAATACGCCAGACAAACTCGTGCACAGTCAAATGTTTTCGTCTCTTGCTTCCCCGTCTCTCGTACAGTGCTGCACAATTTGGCAACACGAAAACAATACAAGCGGCCGATTGCATCGCTCTAGCTCGCACCGCTCGCTTACAGTTGAAAATTCGACTACAGCGCCACAGGAACATTCTTATCTTGGTTGAGCTGTATTCCACATGATTCTCCTTGCCTCCACAACTTTCTTACAGCTGCATCTCGATAAGGACTTATTTTTGTTGCCTTGAGTATAACTTTTTTCTTTATTATTTACTTATTTATTACTCCCTCTGTCCCATAATTATAGTCCGGTATGCCAAAATGGTAGTACAGGAATTACAAACGAAGAGGCAGATGGAATGCACACGCATGAGGAGAGGCACAGTAGATCAGTATTGAAGATTGTGAAGAGGAACAACGTGACCTTATCGCAACGAGCAACAAATTCCGCCCAGACGATTTCCAAAAGGGGGTGTTAGGTTGCAACACACCGGTGTGGCACTGCATGCAAACCGGTCTAGCAAGGCACGCTGCAAATCGTTAGTAGACAGTGTTGCCAAGTTGGCTCTTTTGGGGCCAGAACTGGCCCTTTTGAGTACGTACTCGGCCCCAAAATTCAGCAAGAGCCCCAGGGGGCTTTTTAGCCCTGCAGAGAGAAATCTTGCTACAAATCTAGCCCTTTCTGTAATGAAATGGTTTTTTGGTATTTCAGTAAACTGCAAACAAGAATTCACTTAACCGACGGTCCTCTGCACCTGCAAGCTTGTCCTGCGACTCCTCCTGGGGAGCAGGTAGCAAGTGCACATTGTCACTTTATCCCCTTGTTTCTGGTTTTGGTATGCTGAGTAGCCCGAGGCGAATTACGGATAACGTCGATTCAAGAAAATGCGAATCTTTGTTCAGTTGCATTGCATCTGGTCCTTGAAAGTTCACAGAAGTGCGGTGCGGAATCGACGAATCGCTCGCCCAGAGACTACTTCTTGCGTGCGGCCATGTGCGTGTGTGAGTTTAGGTGTGCATATATGTGAAGGAGGAATCTGCCTAAAATGCGTAATGCTTTTGTGTAATCTACTGCACCACAATTTACGGGGAAATAAATTATTTAAGTTAAGAAAATTTAATTTAGTTGAGCATATGCCCCTCATCTTGACAGTTGGTTAGTTGTGGTTCTTGAGTTTCAGAAATTTTGCACCAAAACACCCAATAATGAAGAACCAGATTTTTTTCAGTGGGCAGCCGCACCTTTGTAAATCTAGCCCCTTGGATGTGAATTTTAGCTCCATTTTGGGTGCGATTTAGCCCGTCTTTCTCTCGTGCTGTTGGCAACACTGTTAGTAGAGCAGTGAGTACATGTGAGAAGAACAGCCATGAACACACAACCCATGATAGGAAGCGACAGGGGTAACAAGAACCTCACGGACAGTGAACGACAGGCAGTGTACAAGTTTCTGTTAGAAAACAGTACGGCTGGCGTATTGAAGAAAGGTGCCATGACATGCACGTCCAAGGTGGGAACGACTACAGGATTCCCAATATGCAAAAAGCACACTTGAACCGCCGCAACGTCCTGCCATCTCGCTTGGATTGTCCTCGGAACATTTACCACGAGGCTACAACAGCACTAGATCTAGCTCGTTGATGGGATGACAACCTTCCTGGACCAACAATCTCTTTCGTCTTGATGTTTTATTTTGTCGAACTTCTTGGTCACTTTGTATTGATCCTGGATTGATTACTTTTTATTTATGTTCTTTTGAATACTTGATCGGCCAATTTGTACTGATCCTTGAGTAATAAAGTTGTATGACTCATTCCCGTGTTTCATTATCTTCTTCTGTATACACCAACGTCACAGTTTGAATATCGGACAATTATTATGGGACAACAAACAAAGGCGTACCGGACAATAATTATGGGACAGGGAGTATTTATTATTTGAAGTAGGGTTACACTTAAGCTTACAGTTTACTTTATATTGATTCTGTAATTATCAAAACAGTTTTTGCCCTACAAGAAATAATATACAGTTATGCTATTTGTTTATGATTGATTTGGTTTATTTTTTTTCGCTTTTTCTATCACTTTTGTCTAATCACAAAATGCATGAGTGATGATGTGATGAAATTGATAGAGGATTCGAACACGGGTGCTATGCTTACTGCTTTGTCACGGAGATTGAACATTATATAAATTGTTTGTAATTTCATAATTTTAATACTTTTCTTTAAAAGCCGTTCTCTTTGTTGTGCAGCCTTCTCGTTGATTTCATTGATTTTTTTACGTTTCAAATAACTATTCATCTCGTATTATTTTCTCCACGACTGTTTATTTCGATTTTATTTAATTCTCTTGTGCAATATTATACAAACCGCGGAATTTTTTTCATCTTTCTTTTTTTCTGGAAATGCGGCTCGATTTTTCCTGCCCTGTGAGGAAGATGCGATTGACGGAGCTTTCCATGGCGGAAGCTGCTTTCTCAGGGGAGAAGCCCGCAGAGGAAAAGTGTTCCTCCATTAACGAGAAATGAGCTGGGAGAATTTTAAAGAGAAATCGCTTGTGCATACAGAGTAGCGGACGATGTAAAATTTGCAGGCGGTCCCGAGACATTCACGTCAGCCGAGAGAAGCAACATCCGACAGAAAGAGAGAGGAGGATGAAAATGCGTGGATTAAAATGGGAAGGGAAAGAAGAAATAAATGGAAAACAGAAATACAAGAAGCAACTCTCATGGCGGAATTAAGTTCGAATCATAAGTGAGGTACGGAGTTTTCATATTCATTGTATTTGTTCATTCTTGTTTTCATAAATTCAGTCTTCATTGTATTACCCTCATCTCTAGCTCGCCACCGAATATTCCGGTTTGCAGTCTCAGCCTGCTGTTCCTCCACCAAGTTCATCTAATCGTCGTTTTCGTCATCCCGATTAGTATTGGAAGATAGAAATGTGATGTAAAATAATCTGAGAAACAAGATTAGCTGAATAAATAGCAGACACGAGAAATGATGCCATATTTATGAATATGGAGTTCTTATTCGTTCCGTCCCGAATGTAAAAGTAAAAACTTTGGCAGAAATTGCTTGGAAAATTAATTGGAATTCTGCCCGTGACCTGACTGTTTTTCAGATAGTTTGACACTTTGTGGGAGGGGGCAGATATAATGCTATTAAGGCAAAGCACGCAACCTTCATGCATTTGAGGAGGGATTACGGAAGTAATCAGTAGTATACTTCCGTATGTTGCTGGTGGAAGTTCATAACACACTTTCATTGCCAGCGAGCGAAAACATCAATTCTTTCTACCTCCGGTGTGGAGAGCGTGCAACTCTTTCAACACAATTTCTAGTTCACAATTGATATTTTTGCAATGAGTTTATACAATTTTAAAAATACAATTCCTGGAACACTGAAGTGAATCTATTGTAGTAATATTAATATTATGTAATTATAGCACAGGTGGCCGCGGTGGCTCAGTCGGTAACGCATCTGACTACCATGCTAAAGGTCCCGGGTTCGATCCCCGGCCGGTTCAAATCCGGGAACTTTTCTAACTGTGGAAGCGGACCCGGCGCCCACCCAGCGTCGAATAACATGGGTACCTGGGGGAAACCCTGGGGGGGTAAAGGCGGTCAGGGGCGTGATGCTGATCACATCACCCCCACTCACGACCGGATCAAGAAAGTGTGGGGCGTTACCCCCACACCCCCTATACACCTTCATGGCTTTGTGCTATGCACAGGGGAACACTTTACCTTTTATGTAATTATAGCACAATAATTGGGCTCATCTGGGCTCTATCAATAAAATAAAATAAAATGTTTCAGATTGTGATGTTGTTTCTTAAGATATTAAAGGAATCTGTTTAATTCTGAAACCGTATTGTCTTATGATCAAGGAATAGATTTACATGTAAAACCTTTACATGTAGCAAAAAATGTTAGATACGTAAATATATACTTATTTTATTCAAAATATGGAATTAAATATGGTCTTATCATTGTGATAAATAGCAATTTTCATTAAGTAATGTGCACACGAAACTAAAAAAATGCATTCGGCTTGCATGATTTATTATAATGCCAAATTCAAATATATTTATATAATATATTACATTAATCAAAACAATGGACCACAAACTTTCTTTCAAATGCTGAAACATAGATCTTTTCCTGTTGTCTCTAAAGACAGATTAATTGAACCTGCGTTCAACATCACATGAAGTAATTGCAGTGTATTTAAAATGTGCAACGGATTGCACCGCAAAAGTTTAAGATTACATTCTCTCTTGTTAGATTAATAGATGCATTGTCTATTGTCAAGATTTAAAATAAACATAGTACCGATGAAGTGAAAATCTTTAACACGAGAAGAGAAAGGCCTTGTAATCAAAGTCTCCCGAGTTTGATATCCGATGGAGTCACCTAGTGGTTCTGATTCCAATTTGAAACTGTAGGTCCATTCGCCGATTAGGCTTGAATCACATCTATACTCTGTCCCGGCTATCTCTTTAGCAAGCGAACAAAAGCGGGTCTCTGCGCAAGTAGTGACGTGAGACTGCTTCACCAATGAACACGTTGGAGAGAACGGGATTGCGTGGAGGGGGGAAGCTACTGCAGTTTTTTTTCTACCATCCTTCACAGCAGCATGTACTGCTTCGCTCTGCCCACTCGACCCCTCCCCCACTCTTTTTCGACCGCCATGCGCGACTTTGCTCCACAGATTCCGCGAATAGTGTGTGCACTGAAGCAACGCTCAGATCATGGTCCGCTCAGGGCGAGGGAGTATTCAATATCCATACTAGTGCTTTAGTTTCGCTCCGGCGAAGGTACGAACATCATCAGCCTGGTGTTGGGAAAAGCTCGTAGTATGTCTGAGGTGATAAAAATTCAATTGGGCTATATAATGCTTGTTTGTTACTATCCTTGAGACATACTAAATAATAAAACAAAAATAGCTACAAAATTTACAAATACAGTAAAACCTCGTTAATTCGGACCCCGATAAGCGGACTTCGCTTAATCCGGACAGGCAAAAGGCCCAAAAAAAAAGCAGAATGCAAGGTTTTAAATGTGGCTAGAAGTCAACACGAGAACTTCCCAAACAAAAGGCAGTCAACCACTGATGACATTCTGTTTCCCGCAGACTTTGTACTGTACTGTATAGTGTATTTAGGCCTATGCCCTTTAAATATACCATAATAAACGTGTCTTGTTGCTATAAACGGAGTTCTAATGCACTTTCTACTGTTCTTTTGTGTTATTTCAGTTAATCCGGACTTTCGTTAAACCGGTCAACATATCCCCCCATTAGTCCGGATTAAGGAGGTTTTACTGTAACTTGAAAGTATTCAAATTATGAAAATTTTCATAATTTTTTGCTTTCTAAAATTATCACAAATACACAGCTAAGGCATAAAACAACGAATAATATAATACGGGATTTTCGTAGTTATACACTTGCACGAGGTTCGTTCCGATCAAATATTTTTTTTTTAATTGATCGCGACTGAACAGTGATCTGAGCGGACCTTGATCTAAGCTCTAGGTGTGAATGCTTATATTTAAGAATCATTCAATAACACAGGCCCGCATGGGTTTAGAAGACTCACAGACGACTATTGTCCCTGAATAATTTCAGTATGATGATTCCAAAAATAAAATCCATTCTTACCCATCACGTCTAGGTTTTTCAGAAAATTGTAATATATTAAGTGCCTTTATTTCACAATAAAATGTGTAGTTCCATGATTTCCTCAATAGATGGCTCTGTTTAAAAATTGATAAAATATTGGTTTTCTAGAATGCAAATCCTTTAATTTTGAATTATAAATGCACAAAGTATTAAGCATTTAATCCATCTTCTATTTTCACACGACACATTGACATGAAAATTGTAAACTTTGAATACATAAGTTCCATTTTCGAAATCCTCCATGAAAATATCCTTCACAAATGTCCAAAACTCAATGTTATATATTTATTTTATTGCTTTCCGTAATAGGAGTAATATAATGGCTAATATGATAGTTTTGATTGTGAAATTGTGGAAAATCCTGACGTGATGGGGCAAAATGGATATCATGTGCAGGATTAGCATTCAAAATACTTCCAGAATCACCTATTGGTTTGTAAACAACCGAAGTTTAGCTTGCTTAAATTTATTTTGATGCTTTCTGTAATAGGCGTAATGGAATGGCAAATATGATAATGTTGATTCTGAAATTTTGAAAAATTCTGTAGTGATAGGAAAAAATGGATGTCATTGCCGTGATTAGCACTGAAAGCATTTTCGGAATCATCGATTAATTTGGAAACAACCTAAATTTCTCTTGCATAAATTCTTTTGATACATTTGTTGCGTTAGGTAATGCATGTAATGTAATGGCTAATATGAGAATTTTGATTGTCAAATTGTGAAAAATCCTGACGTGATGGGAAAAAATGGATGTCATTTCCGTGATCAGCATTCAAAATACTTCCAGAATCAACTATTGATTTGAAATCATCCGATTTTTTTTTTTTTTTCAAAAATGCAGGCTGGTGTGTAATCTTTCACAGGACCTGAGCGTTGCTTGAGCGTAGATGTGAATCAAGACTTCTAAGTAAATAGTGGATTTAAAAATACAACGAGAAAGAAAAGTGTAATAATGGTATGAATATGGAATATATGGCGGAAAATATTTGAAAATCTAGAAATTCTATGTAAAAATAACTAATAAATGTAAAATATATGCTAACAGTTAATATATTAAAAATATAGAAAATAAAAATAGCATTTTGCGAGCTTACATATCATAATTTGCAAAGATACCACAAAATAACTTTGATTTTAGCATCATATAAATATATGTATCATACATAAATCCGTTTTCCGCTTATGATTTTTTTATTTTTTTAAACTCTTATTTATTAAATTCAGCAATTATGATTTGACCGTCGGCACACCTCTAGCTTCCCTATTCCGGTACTGCACCAAATTAAGGCAAATGAATCCAGATTCACCAATTTGTGCACTAATTGCACTTGAAACAATATTTACTAAGTACTGCTTTTCCGATTTCCCTTCTTTTCTTCGACACTGTGTCATTAAGATTTGTTTTCTTCGTTAACCTTTCTGTTTGAAACCTCTCTTGAAATCTAATTTACTCCTTAATTTTTTCCTCGTCCTGTAGGAGACGTGTCTTTTCCCTTGCAACAACAAAACTCCCATCGTACATAATGTAGAGATATGGAGACCATTAGACCGAGAAAACCTCGTCATGTTAATATTCACACTTGTTCATTTCCTGAACTTGTCCGACCAGCGAGTGATCCCAAGAATGCGCTAGCTTGTAACTTCCGTAAAACCAGGAACTGGAAAGGCAAACGCGTGGATCTAAACAGGATCTACCGCGTTTGAAAGGTTTAACAACCTTTCGACGCCTAGAATGATAAAAGCAAGCTCCTACCCGGAGCTCGCTCTCTTTTGATTCTGACACTCATCGACGCTACATGGATAACTAGTCCGATTACTCTACAACACGTTACACTGCTAACTACGACGATGGAACACGGAGTTACCGCTGCCTAGCATGCTACAAGGCGCAAGGGATCGCTTGGCTTGGTGAACTGAGGATCGCTGGATAGAACCTTGGAACTTTCACGATTCGGTCTGCGAGAAGCATTAGGACAAGACATCACACACATCTACCAGGTATGAACAAGCGTGAATAACCTTTTACACCAACTTTCCATATCTCTACCCTCCTACGGAGCAGGTTCAGCCATCAAACATTATTAAGCTCTACCTAAATGTTTAAATGAAACTTCCCTGTACCTCAGAGCCCAGGTAAAACGGGCTTACAACATGGTGGAGTTGCTTCAGGCCCTTTTTGCAATTAAGTACCCTCCTGTACGAATTGCTTTACATTAAATTATTCCCTCCCACCCCTCCCTCCCACTTTGGGAGCATTTTTAAAGTAAATTTTTAGTAATTCCAACTCATACTCCCACAAAACGCTTAAGATGCGTCAGACCCAGTGACAATTTTGTGTATTACCTTATGGAAAACAACCCCTCTTTTTCTTTTATGCCGAGCCCCCCCCCCCTTTTTCAACAAAAATCTAGTTCTTCTGCATAACATGTATTCAAGCATCATTCACACAGGAATGAGAACATTTGCTTATACTTATTTGACCAGCGATATATTAATGACATAAATAACTGTATAACCATACTTTCCTTTGTTCTTTGGTCAGCACGACGAAACCTTCGTTTATGAATACGTCACAGATAGCGTTGCACGAACACCTAGATTCCTCCCTCGACCAAATCATAGAGTTAGCAACTGCAATCACGGCAAATCCAATAAATTCACGACCTTTAACCCCAATTCCCTCCCCTCCACTAACACGGTTAAGGTCTGCTAATAGAAATTACCCTCAATTTGTCCTTGGACTACAAACACCCAACAAAAACCAACCCCAGCCCTTGGCGAGTACCCCGGCTCCCGTTTCAACTTCCTCTAACACTGTTAATAACTCTGATCACTTAACTGTAGAAATTCCCACGACTAACATGGCTACCCCAATTCCAACTGCATTATACCCGGCACCATTTAGCGGAAATGACCCTACGCACATTGACTCATTTTTCCTTAAGTTTCAAAATGTAGCACACGCCGCAGGATGGTCGGAAGCTAAGCGTAAAGAAATGTTACCTTTATTTTTGACGGACACCGCTTTAACTTATTTTCATGACATACAGAAACGACCCAATTTTGTAGACTTGACATACACCCATATCAAAGACGAGCTAAGTACGCTATTTAAGGGATCATACTTGTCAGCAGATCCTGTACAGATAATTCTCCAAAGAAAACAGGTGGTAAGCGAGCCCATTCACACCTACGTTATTGCTAAAAAGGCATTAGTCCAGCAATACTTCCCGAACGCCACTGAAGAACAAACTCTCTCTTACATCATCACGGGACTGCGAGCCAAATACATTGGCTGTTTAACCAACAAGCATTTTGCTAGAACAGAAGAATTAATTGCTCACCTACAGAATTTCGAACGCCAGCAGTCATTAATTCATTCCCGTATGTTGGAAGAGAAATTGGAAATTGATCAGGCCATTGCTCAGGCGAGCTTGCCCCAGACATTCAATCCGTCACCATTTCACAGCTGTTCGCATGCACAGGTCTACTCCCCCCTCCCAGTTAATTCTCACCACCCGAGTCCGCACTTTGTACCATACAACCAGTGTCCATCTCCTCTCCCACCATTGACACATCAAGTCCAAAGTCCGGCTCTCGTAAATAGTTCCCACACAGAGTATCAAGGAATGTATCATATAACGAGTTCTGATAATGCCCGCTGCGCGGCGACACCAGCCGTACCCAGAGTAGAACACGCTCAAAATGCCGCCTCTGGTGACGAAATAAACAAACTTTCGTCACAAATCTCGACCTTAGCTCTGCACTCAACCGAAGACGCGAGTTCTCTCTTCAATTTTTGTTCAAATGTGTTGGAATTTGCGAAGACGGCTAATCAAAACGCACATAACAGAGGTTTCAACAAGGGGAATAATAAGTCCTCTTCCTACAGAAATAATAATAATTCTAGAGCTAATCACAGAGGTAACTTTCGATCGAACTCAAGAGGCCAGTTCAGAAGTAATGGTAACAAGAGGTTTCAACGTCGAGATCAGGCTAATCGCGACGATGCAAATACCTCAGCCTGCAAGTTTTGTGGTCGTTATAATCACGAAAGCGACAACTGCTTTTACAAACCACAACGAGACAGTGTTTTAAACTAAAATCGTCTTCGACTTGCAGGAACGAAATCGAAGATAATACCAGATTAGATAAAGTTCCTATAATTGAGAGAAATGGCCTATACTTTATTAATAGTAGCATACAAGGAAAACAGGTAGATTTACTTATTGATGTGGGTTCCCAAATCTCAATTTTTCCCTCCCATCTTCTCCCTACTGAAAGAAAAACATACAAAGTACAATCCACAATCCAAGGTGTGTCCGGATCGAAACTGAGTGTGTCTGAAATTGTAGTTCTTCCTATCATAATTGGAAAGCGTAAATATTCGCACCCATTTAGAATAGTAGATTCAATTAACGTCCCTCCCCTTTTAGGAAATGACTTTTTACGAACGCAGAGGTGCGAAATGTCATTAAAAGACAATACAATAACTCTTTGTCATTTAGGACGTACTCCTAATTATAGTATTTTAAGATCAAAGTACAAGACTCACCAACTGTCCCATGACATATTTACCCAGATTGAAAATGTAAATGTGTATGAGGGAAAAGCTACCCTTTCAAACACAGTTCAGTTAAGTCCACGAACAGAAACTTATATCAATTTGAACATTACCACTACGACACCTAACACCCCTAAGCCTGTACTTTGTACCCCATCTGCTTCCCTTATGGCCCAGCATCCAGTAGTCCTTCCCAATGATACAGTAAACACTCAGTCACCTGTAATTCCCAAAGACAAGCCTATAGAAAAGACTAATCATGACAAGAAAGATGATGATGATGATGATGACTTATTCTTTTATCAAGTATTTCATGCACAAGCAGCAGATTTTGATATTAGTTCAGAACAACGTAAAGACCCCTATTTCAGAGACATTATTGATGTATTAGAAAACAAAGATAAAGCTAGTGACCCTAAACTAGAAAAGCTTTCGTATTCTTATGTACTCAAAAATGGAGTCTTATACAGGACTAATAAAATCAAAACTGGTATTAGGGATAGACTTTGTATTCCTCATGCATTAAGAAATCAAGTTTTCGACCTTATTCATGCACACAAAATGAATGGAAGTCATCAAGGTGCACAAAAGACATATAATTTAATGCTTATGCGCTACTTTTTCCCCAATATGAAGAAATTTGTGTACGATAAGGTTAGACATTGCATCCCTTGTCAGATTTCAAAGAAACCACAAGGTTCTAAACCGCATACGCTGCAAACATTTCAACCAGCCCAAATTCCTTTCCAACGAATCCATATTGACGTATGTGGTCCTTTAGTCTCTTCAAAAACGCACAAATACAAATATTTCCTATCAGTAGTCGATAGTTGTACAAGGTATGTAATTACAGCTCCTTTGGCTAATCACGATGCACAAAACATAGCAACAGCCCTAGTTGAGAAAGTCTTTTTAGTCCATGGCATCCCAGAGACGATCTATTTAGATCGTTCAACGCCCAATTCAAGTTTACTCTTACGAGAGTTAGCCAATATTACAGGTGTACAACTAAAATATGTAGATACTTGTGCCCATTTCACGAATGGATTAGTTGAGAGTTCATTTAGTTACTTAAAGAAGGTTATGAGAGTCTTTGTGTTAGAAAAGAAAGCTTCGTGGTGTGATTATCTAGCTAGCGCAGCGTTTAGCCACAACGTTACAATCCATTCTGGATCCCTCCAGAGCCCGTATTTTACTTTGTTTGGCTACAACCCAAGGATCTTAGCTGACGCAGTCCTTCCTTCGAACCCCGACAATGTTTCCCAGACGAACGCACAGAGACTTGAACTCCTGACCTCCATACGTAAGACAGCACATGACAACTTGAACAAGCGTTACGAACAGCAGAAAAGGTACGTAGACAGCACTTCTAGGAAAATACAATACTCACCAGGACAACATGTATGGATTCTAGATGCCACTCCAACTCCAGGCGTGTCAAAAGCCTTTGCGTCCTCTTATAAGTATAAAGGAACTATTCTTCGCAAAGTTAATGAGAATTCCTACGAAGTAACTTACATCGCCGGCAGGAATAAGCAAAAGACTGACACTATTACTATTTCTAGACTTAAAGCCCGCTACGACTAGTGCCATGATAACCCCACTAACATTCATTAACACACCATTCCGTTGTCACTCGCTTTAGCCTCCTCGTTCCTCGTTGCGTACATTGCACATGCATGATCCAGCATTTTCTCACGCTCATCCACTTCCCCCCCCCCTCCTTCCACTCCTCGTGCACGCACTTCATTTCTGCGTTAGAACGAACTCATTTTTATTTTTAATACAACATGGTTATTTTTATTTTAACAAGATCAGGATTACAGAATGCTATCTCAATCGTCGGAACATTTATAATACATCTCTTGCCTAATAATTAATTTTTTTACAGATATTTTAATGTTATTTTATAATTTGCGTTTCAACGCATGGTAATAGTCAGAACATATCACTTAGCTGATTTGACTAATAAGTACTTAGTGTGTTTATGAACCGAACTAGCAAATATTTTTTTTTTCCCCATTTGCTGGTACATATACGCTCAAATGAAGAAAAAAGTACAAACAAAGAAATAAAGAACGAATGAACTAAGATAGAACAAGATCAATGATCTAAAGAACAAATGAACTGCGTAGAACTTGCTTGAACAATTGGCTTTTTGGCCATAGCAATTTTTTTTATTTACGCTCAGGTGTACCGCGAACTGCTTCTTTGAAAGCTGCAATGCACTAAATATGTTAATAAAGCATATAATAAAATAGGCAAATGTTCCCAATCTCTACTTTAATTTTATAATTCAAATATTGATAGCATACAACATGGTATAGCTCATATCCCATGAAATTAAAAACCTACTCTATTTTTCAATGAACTTTTACACAAATATATTACTTACTCTTTTTCACTTCTTTTTCAATTTTTTTTATTAGCAGCGAATCGAAGGCGCTTAAACCTTTGTCCACAAGACACGTAAAATTCTTGCAATTGCTTTTATAAACGACATTGACACATATTACAGAAGGAAATGTCTCGTAATCACTTAGTTCGTTCTATTATCGCTGAATTCTCCTTTCTCTTCTCATTTCATTCCCGGCTAAGCCGACTATTCTAATTCCCCCCCCCCTTGCGCCCCGGCGAACTTTCCTTACAACATGGAATTATTCCACCTACTTCCCCCCCCCCCGTTGCCCCGGCGAACTTTTCTTCAGGTAAACCTGTTCATCATAAACAGGCCCCCTTCAAAACTCTACATCATACAAGTAATAACGCCCCTTCGCCGTCATTCAAATTAGATATTACCTCCCCTCCCCCCCAAAATAATTCACCAGTTTTAACTGAAAGTCCCTTTTCAATCGATTTTATAACCCGTCATCACTTATTGTAAAATCTGCTCCACTACCTTTTGCTTTTTCCTAATTTTTCCTTTTACGCTTGTTTCATTATCTCATCGCCACGGATGTTACTGGACCCATGACGAGACCTGCTTGTACCATCGAGCGACAGACCTAGGCTCATCGCAGAGACCAACAACGATCTTGTGGAGTTCCAGCACCAACAAGGACCCGTTCCCGTCTGGAATCATGGCTGATATTTCCATCTTCCACGCCGCGACCCAGACGTGGAGCGCTTTACCCAGGACGTCTCTTGACCCAAAGCGCCATCGCAAATTTAACTTCCAGACTCAACTTCGCTGACGTCATGACGATCTACATCGAGAAGGCCCCTCCCACTGAGTGCATCCTACTGACGACACATAATACTTATTGTAATTTTTCATCGGCTCAAAGTGTTCCGGTGCTCAGCTATTTCAAGTACCGTAAGGCACACGCAATTAATACAAACATATGTCATTTACAGTGCCAAAGTTTGTGCCCATGGGTGCTACCCATATTGGATTAGAGATACGTCTCTTTCTTTTGTGTTTTTTTTTTATTATCGTCAGCTGCACAGCACGTCCAGCCTATGGCGGCATGCAGTTTACAGAGTTGCCGTAGGTAACATACCTCAAGGCCCCGCCCAGCATCGTGTATGATCCGCCGAGTGTACTTTGAACTCAGCAAACAGAAAAAAAAAAACAACCGCTTGCGGTTCCCGGCGTTTCTTCACACTGTGCTGACATGTGTTGTTGTTTTTTTTTTATTGTGCTGTCATCACTCAATCAAAACTAGTTCAGTGTGACACTTAAGCAATTATTTTATCCATGCCTCAAGACTTAGTTATTGTGCTCGTACTTTTTGAGTTTATATGAGGCTATAACCTACAGTTTTCATTTTTTTTTATTATTCTACGTGTTTTTATATTTTTTTCTCAACGGTGTTTAGTGCCACGTTATTTTCGATGATATGATTATTCTGGTGATTTCAATTATTTTTTTTTATGGTGATGCGTTTCTTCTAGTGATTGACTTACTGTATTGGTTTTCTACAAGTATGATTTGTTAATAAATCCTAATTTTTAAATATAATCTACTCCAGCCGAAGTAGTCGACCATCACAGAGTGGTTCGAGTATTTCAACAAGGGGAATGTAGAGATATGGAGACCATTAGACCGAGAAAACCTCGTCATGTTAATATTCACACTTGTTCATTTCCTGAACTTGTCCGACCAGCGAGTGATCCCAAGAATGCGCTAGCTTGTAACTTCCGTAAAACCAGGAACTGGAAAGGCAAACGCGTGGATCTAAACAGGATCTACCGCGTTTGAAAGGTTTAACAACCTTTCGACGCCTAGAATGATAAAAGCAAGCTCCTACCCGGAGCTCGCTCTCTTTTGATTCTGACACTCATCGACGCTACATGGATAACTAGTCCGATTACTCTACAACACGTTACACTGCTAACTACGACGATGGAACACGGAGTTACCGCTGCCTAGCATGCTACAAGGCGCAAGGGATCGCTTGGCTTGGTGAACTGAGGATCGCTGGATAGAACCTTGGAACTTTCACGATTCGGTCTGCGAGAAGCATTAGGACAAGACATCACACACATCTACCAGGTATGAACAAGCGTGAATAACCTTTTACACCAACTTTCCATATCTCTACCTTCCTACGGAGCAGGTTCAGCCATCAAACATTATTAAGCTCTACCTAAATGTTTAAATGAAACTTCCCTGTACCTCAGAGCCCAGGTAAAACGGGCTTACAACAATAATTAGATTCTGCCTTTCCTGTAGAATTTCCTGCTGTAGCAGCAATGAGAGGATGCTCGACATTCACCGAGCGGAGGACACAAAATAACCTTTCTTCCTTAGCCGCGAGCGGGCCTCAGGAAGTGAGAACCTTGGTAAATATCCTCTGGGAATGTTTATCTTTCTCTCTACACTGTTAGTGTAAATAAAGCTGGAGTTGTTGTACAATCCCTATCAAAACTAGCCGCAAGAAAACTGACTTTCGATGATTTGTTTATTCGACCTTCAAAACTCTTTAAGTAAGTTAACCCACATTAAAACACACTTGATGCACTCTGGTGAAATTAGTGTGGTATTCTAATCATTAGAACGCGAAAAATTTTCCTTGGCACCCTTTACGTGCACTCTGTTTCGGGAATCTGTGGAGGAATGCTACGTAACGGTAGAAAAGGGGGGAAAGAGAGTGGGCGGAGCAAAGCGGTGTGCACTGCTACAAACGACTAGTAACCGCGTTCCCCCTCCATGCACTCACTTTCTCTCTCACTCTGGAGCAAGGCCGCGCATAGCTGCAGAGAAGGGGAGGAAATCGAGTGGGCAGAGCGAAGCAGTACACTCTGATGGAAAGGAGCTGGTAACTGCAGTCGCTTTCTCTCCACCTTCCACGATTTCAGTTCCTTTCACGTGTTCATTGGTGGAACCGTCTAGCATCATTACTTGCGCCGACACATGTTTTCGTTCACCTGCTTCAGAGATAGCTGGGACAGAGTGTAGACAAATCACATAACGGCAACAATCGTGGTGTAATATACCATTCGGGACTGTCTTTCAATAATAGTAAGGGTGTGCTTTTGTAGGAATGTAAGCGCTTTGAAGTAAATTTATCCGAGGAAAGTATTAATCATACGTCAGAAGAGTATAAGTCTGTCGCCTCGATGGCTGACTTTGTTGAGAGGTAGACTCTAAATCTCACCACAGAAGGTTCTATCTTCGAGTACACGCCTGAAAATTAGTGTTCTTTCTCATCAGTTTTAACTATTTATCCATCCTCATTGTCGCGATTACCCTTAATAGTCAAATAAATGAAGCAATATAATAAAAATAACCTTTGCCTCATAGCTAGGAGTCTTCAAATTCCTTGGTTGCTTCGTTGCCCTCATTCCAGTGTCTGGATTAGTTTGTCCTTCTACACTCGTTAATACCGAGGAAAGGAACGTGGATTACTTGATAATCGTGAAAATGTTTTTAAAGTAACTGAGTGAGCATTATAGGCTTCAGAATATGATTTTCCAAAGACCAACGAAATTCAGTGTTGCACGGACATGAACAAACGTAGAACTAGAAGCGCATAATGATTGAAAAATCACGTTATTTACCGTGAGGAGCGCATGCGCAGTACCAGGTGAGTATTGCGAGGAAGATCTCCCCATCTTTATGAATGCCCCTCGTATTTTTCTGAAGGAAATTCGCAGATCATTCTTTCTGCCAGATTTCGTCTTTAAAGCTCTGAAGATACCGACCCTTGACTTGAATGATCGTACTTGAATGCCATAGAAGTGCTCTTCTACGAGTTTTGTTAACACCCTGAAAACGCAGAAATTACTATTACGGATATTCAGTGAGTTGAATCGTATTCGAAGAACGTACTTCAGTTCGGGAGGATTTTCAATAAGAGCGTTTCGCTTATCTTGACGCCATTACCGCCTGTGGAAAAAGATCGTGCAAAAACATTTGAATATGAAAGACCGAGAGAAAGAGACGTGACGGGAAGCGAAGTACATTCTGCGCCTTGTCTCCACCACCTGCCGGCTGGAGTGGTTTCTTTGTGGCGTCCCGGCCAGAAGAGGAACCTATTTGGCGTTTTCATTCAACCCGGCTGGAAATAAAGTTAAAAGTAAAATTCCGCTTCTCTGTAAAAGCAGTGCTTAAAGTTCGGTAATGAAAAGACAGGAGCAAATGCCAGAGAATATAATTCCATTTCTAAACATGATAAACTTTCTCTTGCTTCTTTGTGGTTGATCAGCGGTGGTTAAATTGTTCGGAACTTTAACCATTGTACTTGGTTTGTTATATACGAGGGTTATTTTTAAGTAAGGTTAGTTTTGCAATAAAAACGAAGTAAGTAAATGTTTTTTTTTAAAAAAACATTTATTTTCTGAATTTACAAAAACTTGTAGTTCGTTACGATAAATGTTTAAACCGGTAAGGAAATTACGTAGAAAAATTGAGAAGTGTATGTAAATTCAGAAAATAACTTTTTTTTTAAAAAAAAAACATATCCTTTTTTTCCGTTTTTATTGCAAAACGGACCTCAATTAAAGAAATAACCCTCGTATATATACATATACCAGTTTCAAATTTTCAGCTATTTCGCTTCAATGAAAGCGTAAGCTAACTTTTCATTCTTTTCCGATTTTCATTATCTACATATTTGGAAGTCATTCAGGTAATATATTCAGTGGTGTAGGTTCAAATAGTGACTGTTTGCTCATTAACTTTGTTAACTTGCCAAAATGAAAAGCGGACCCGAATGACATAGTGGTAACGTCGTCAATTTGTAATCATGAGGTTCCGAATTTCATCCCCGGTTGAGGCACGTAGTGGTTCGGATCCCACTTAAACTGTAGGTCCAGTTCCATTAGCCTTTCAATGCATAAAGTATAATTTAAAAACAAACTCGGAAACAAAAAAAAACTTATTGATCTGACCAAACAATCTCACACATGGTGAATTTTAAAATTGATGAGTTATCTTTTTGTTTTGTGTGTGTATGCATTCGAGTGTGAGTGTGTGCAGAGATGTTGACCTCCCGATAGCGTAGTGGTAACGTCGTCGCCGTGTAATGAAGGGGTTCCGGGTTCGATTCCCGTTCAAGGCACATAATTGTTCGGATCCCACTTAAACTGTAGGTCCAGCCCCGATTAGCCTATCGTTGCATAAAGTGGACTTAAAAACAACCGAAAACAACTCAAATCCTAAATAAACAGCAGCCAAAGAAACAAAGTGTATTCCAACAGTTTGAAAACATACATCATATCCTAAACTCGCCTACACTTGTGAAGTCCAGGTAGCGACCGTGCAGTGCGAGTTTCCCGTCTGCATATTGCACGATCCGGACTGACGAAGACTCCTGCATCTCCCCTCCCTCTTTTCCGCCCCTCTTTCAACGGTCCAGTGCCGCTGCTCGCTTCGCACTCATGTGCATAACAGAGAACTGTTCCACAATTACAGCAAACTGATCACGCCTATCCTAAACAATAGTATTAAAAAGTCAGACAAGACACTTACTATATTAGAACAAAAGGCAGAAACAGAATAATATACGTCTATCTTCTCCGACCTGGACAATTCTCGAAGAATTAGACGATAGTCCGTGTCGAAATTCACGTTATGTGGTATTCGTATTATAAGTCCAATCTACCTACATTTTATACAGCTGAACCAAGATGAGAATAACCCCGGCGAACTTGTTAAAAAGTGTACAATAATTTGTTTTCTCTTCTCACTTGAATTTTACTTGTGCGCGAGTGCCATCGTGTTGCCAGATGTATATCTTCAACAACGTTAAATATTGCGTATGTACTTTCGCCGTGTACGATTTTTTCATTCAGGATGATACAAAAATACACTTAATGAATGTGACGACGATGTGTTGGAGAATGCGGCACATTTTGGTAAGACGAGTTCAGGATTGCATGGTAAACAGCTGATTGCATTGCTCACGCTCCCTCCACTCACTTGCGGTTGAAAATTCGGCGCCACAAGGGTTTTCTCATCTTTGTCAATCTTTAGTTCTAGTTGAATGATTTATTGGATCCTGATTAGCGTACTCGTGACACTTTACAGTTTCTGTCAGTTACGTCAGTGCCCGAGCCGACCTTCGTGGCGGACTGGTTAGAACAGCGCGCTACCACGCCAGGTGTCCCGTGTTCGAATCCCGACCTGTGTGTTCTTTGGGAATGTCCCTTCATCAATTCATCAATTTAATCGCATCATTCATCCTCATCGTCACGTCGTCGCAAATAGCGAAAAGTGACAAAAACTCGACAGAAAGTGAGTGTGTTTCAGGACCTTTGTGTCTCATTTCTGTTGAAGTACATCCATTCATAACGTTCAAAATGTGGTGCATTTCATTTCGCACACATCTTCTTTCCTGCCCTCGAAATCGAAAGATCTATCTACAGTCTGAACTTCCTCAATCTATATTGTACCATTCCCGTGGAAGTGGCACCATTTCCCTGCTACACCTAGATCTCTATGCATGTGATTTAAAACGCCACGATATCCGATTGTTGGCATTCAGGCAGATGCTACCTTGAAATACAATACACCATGAAAGAACCATTTCTTTTTCTGCCTGTGTCAGATTGTTGCTGCACACTCCTCCTTCCTTTCACGATGTTATTGATATGTGAACGTGGAAGCTCACGGAACGTCGTCTTCCTCTGTCAGAATGCTCAGTAGAAATGGTCACGGCTCCTCCACAAATTGCAATAGTAAATGTTTTCACGTCTGAACCAGAGGTTCCCATGGCAATTCTGGAGAAGCAGAAAGTTGAGTGGGAAATCCATTTCTTCCTTTCCTATCTGATACTGAAGGAGTCTGTTCTTAGACAGTTGGGTGATAGGAAAAAACCGTCGTAACTTGTCTGAGCTTATCCCCGGGTATATAGAGGAGACCTTGAAAGTATTTTATTTCCTGATCATAAGTAAGGTTATTTACATGTTTAAACTTTAATTTTCTAGAAAAAAACTTATTGCTTATTGTCAGGGGCATATTTTTTTAAGCTGGAGAGTTGATGTTTATATGCTAGTGCGTGCATGTAATTTATGCATAAATTTAGTATTTTCTCTAAATCAAAACATGGTTGGTTCTACAACTTTTTTTTCAATTTTCTTCACACAATATTATAATTGTTGTTGCACTTTATTTGATTTACACACAAAACTCACTTCCCACCAAAACAAAAAAATAAGTAAATCTTGGGGTTTTATGACACTATTCTTACAATTATCAATTTATATAACTTATGACCTCCCGTAGTAGTAACGTCGTCACCTTGTATTAAAGTAGTCGCGGGTTCAATACCGGGTGGAGCCACATAAAGTTTGATCCCATTTTATACTGTAAGTACAGTCTGGATTAGCCCATCTGTGCTAAATTGGACTTAAAAAATCAATAAAACTCAACATGTAACTTTGCACACATAATCATGATATTTCCTCCCTCAAAGTACATAATCCTTCACTAGTCAGTACTATTATCTTCAATTGTATCCCTTTATATACATATACCTGTTTATACTTCAATCCATTTTTATACGCATTGCTGTTGGATCATGTAGGTATAAGCAAAGTACACTCCACTCAAAAACAAGAGTTTTTCACTTCATTTTGGTTTCAGTATTATTATTGTATTGTATCTCGAAACAAACATGAACATGCTATACTCCTTCTCACCGAAGATATAATCAGTCTACTTATTACTTATAAATTGCAATTATTTTGATTGTTCAGTTTACCGTCACTCAATTTGTTCTTCTCATACTTGTTTCTATCACCGTAGACGCTTACGTTTCTCTTGCCTCTAAATTTTTCATTTCGCCTATTTCTTGTATTTCGTGTATATATCCCTGTTACAAGTGCTGCTTCCCTATGGAAAACCTACCTTCTGAGAAGCAGATTTGGGAGTCTTTACCTGCATAGTACTTTAGTCGTGTATATAAGTAATCCTCGTCGCGATGAACCTAAAAGCAGTGCTTTGTTTGATTTGGTTACTTTGTATCGCTTCTCTGGGGGTGTAGGGGGCATTCTTTGAAAAGGCACCAGATACCAAGCAACCTCTCTTTCACGCAGTACAACCTGGATTGCATTTAGGAGACTAACAAAGCTCTGACGTTTGGACTCTCGGCCAGTGTAATCCTCTGCGACGCTTGTGTTGTGTACTGTCCACATACGTTTGTGATTGTCACTTCAGGTATATCATGTTATCATTATTCATCCTCATCTTCGCGATTAGCCAAAAGTGACAGAGAAGCCAAGTAAAATTAAATCAATCGGTCAACTTCTCTGGCTTTTGACTAATGGCTTATCGCGACCACGAAGATGAATAGTGATTACATGACATGAGATGGAAGGCCATCACAAATACGTACATATGAACGAGACATCACAAACCCCACAGAGGGTTTGTGTATACTAGCTGTCGGTTGAGGCGCCAAAGCCTCGTTAGTATGCAAAAATGCAGTGCAGAGGTGAAAATTTGAGTGCTTTACCAGAAGGTTACGCGAAACCAATGTAGAATAACAAAAACAGACATAGGAATGAAATCAGTAAGTAAAGAAAAGTGAACAAAGTTAGAATTGGGAGACCAAAGGATGCAGCAGCAATTGGAACACGGATGCAAAGTAACTACATAACTTCCAGATAAATAATTAAGCAGAGGGAACAGTTATATACCGCAGAGGCTGGGATGCAAAAAGAGGAACTCCAATGACGTTTGTATGAAGAAGGAGAAGCTAGCTGTTGCTCACACAACATGCGACCCACTAAAAGCCAACAGCGTATCGATTTCCTCCACATTTGAGGCTACCGCTTCGCCATTGCCAGGGATGGGTGTACTTTTTCCTTTGCCTCACAACGCATCCGTAATAAGGTTCCGGATGCAGACGAATCTTGACGAAATCAGCCAGTTTGGTAAACATTTTAAACAAGATAGAGATTAGCAAGGACTAAGAGTATCTATAGAATTTTACGTAAGCTAAGATAAGATGATAGTTTGCAACATCACCACCTTTTATTCCCATTTTGAAACTACCGGAAAGCACAAAAATTTGCGTTTTATACATCCGAATCTAAATTAAGAAAGGGTTATTCCAAATTCTCATTACAGGAAAGTCACCAAAACCGACATACCGTCTTGTTTTTTAACCTTAACTCTGAGTAGAGAAGGAATTTTCCGAAGTGGAATACATCAATGTGAACATCAATTCAATGCCCAAATATAAGTTGTGTAACAAGATCTTTTACAACAACATTTTGTGAAACATTTTTTTTCACGAGAGGTGCGTACAATCATGCCATCTAAGAAAATGGGTTCCTGTTTAAATAAGGAATTAAATTACAAAGCAACGCAAATGAATGTATGTGATAATATTTTAATGGCTTCTATTAGAGAATAAAGCAATTCCTTTCATCCAGTCCGCGTATCGCATGAACTATATATGCAATGGAGACGGTAGTAAAAACCTTAATTTGTTCTTGTTTCTTATCTAGTAGATTTCTGTATGTAGGGTTGCACAAGTTTGCTGCATTTTAGTACAGACATATTGATGATCTACATATATTTTCAACTTTGAGTTAATGCTTGTATACCTAAGAAGAAAAAGTCTTTGGGGTTCACGTGCACCACTTATGAACCACTGCGAATCCCTTTCCACCCATCTGCCTGCGAACTGACGCCATTGGTAAACTTTCTCCTCCATTAGTAAACTTGCTGGTGTGGTAAGCATGCAAAGAGATATTGAATTTTCATTCGCCGAAAATTTTTGGTAAATTTTAGGGGCAAAAAACCGCTCCTCTTCGCTGGTGCAAGTGTGTGTGTAGGAGACGCCATCTTTAAAATAACAAAAATGTCGTTTCGTAACTCAGTTGATTAGTGTTGCAGTTTTGAAAATAACAGTTGATACCTCATGTAAATTTGAACTGCATACAGTTTGTCCTACAATTTTTATTGTACTTTTAAGATTTTCATTTGACTCTTGTAATGTACAATTGCGTGTTCAACCTTGAGATCAAACACAAAACTGTCTTTTCTCTTTGGAAAATGTACTACGTTTGTAGTCTACCACATTGAATGGCATTTATAGTCAATCACTTGTAGTCGTTAATGAGCCTTGGTCCTTGGTTCAACGTATGCGGTTGTTTGGTGGTATCAGATTGGTCAAATCGGTAGTCTCTCCCTTCTTGAAAAGTTCTGGGATATCAGTATCGCTTTCATCTCTTTCTGTTTGCCTGCACCACGCGAGAATAATTTACGGTCCCCTAAAGTACTTTCACCACTTCTGCTGCAGTCGGAACGATTGCTTTGCGCTGCGCTACATGCATGCACGTCACCACAGCCTCAAGACTTGGGTTTGATATATGGGGAGACCCGCACCGGGTGATTTTTCACCGGATTGACCTGGGATGCAAGAAATCATCTCGGCGAACGAGGAAACTTCTGGAAAGTGACTGAACTTTGTTCTCCTTTGCATTTTATCCTTTTAATAAATGGCAAAATCGAAAGGGCCAGAGTTGCAGCGTAATGACCCAGGAGCCCGGACTTGCCTGACACGATTCCTACAACTCTCCATTATTTATGCAGAGATATAAATCTATATGCGAGTTCCGCACGAAAAATAGCGGTAGCCACCGAACAGGATGTTGTCTTCAGTCATGCAGGGACTTGTGGGAAGAGCCAACACGTTCTCTTGAATCGTTAAAAACGTCTGCAAAATTTGACGCATGCATGTTCAGTTCATGTGACCCCACTATCCCCAAATGTAATTACTGGTTATGTGATAATCTATTAATCTGCATTTTAACGCATATATATAATTCAGAAAGGATATTCATCCTTTCAGCTTGTTTACATAATTTTACTTAAGTACGAACGTAAGATGGTAATTCTGGTAAGAGACCTGTACGAAGGCCAAGACGAAATTGGTAAGGATGGAAAAGGTTGAATTGATCTTGCCCAGGATAGGGACAGATGGAAAGCTTGTGTTGCTGCAGCCATAACCCTTCGGGTTTAAGAAGGCTAGAGAGGTGGTTAGTTACGGAGGTACTAAATTGGCCTTCATAATCAAGTCATTGTTCATTTGTTATTTTTCTTTCCTTTGCCCCCAGGTCTTGAAAGAGCGAGTTGTTGAGCTTGAAGAAAACAACTTTTAAAATGTAGCAATGGCGGCATAAGTAAAGCATAAAGGATGTTTTCTAGCTGCTGTGTTTTTTGTAAGCATGTTTCTGAATGTTGTTTAAGTTGAAAAATGGAGACTTTGCTTTTGGCAAAATGTACATGTTTACCGCGGAGGGAAGGAAGAAGAAAAAATATAAGTTTTTCAGTCTGTTTTGAGAGCAGACGAAAGCTAAAAGTAAAACATAAAGATTTTTGTTAGCTACAAGTGGCGCGTTTCGACAGGCCGCATATGGGCCTTACAGATACTCTGTGTCAAAGTATGATGAAACATCTATGATGTTCTTTGATCTGGTATTGCTGTTTCTTTCCGAATATCTGCGGGAATCCGAAATACATCGTTGGATGATTTTCTCTGAAGACGTGAAGTTCTTCTATTGACGTTGAATGTATTCCAAGCACATTGGATGCAAGATAGTACTGTTTTCGAAGTAAGACATGATTTTTATCACTGAAATCGTTGTCGTGGAGTGGAAGACTTGTTCCTTACACTGAAACAATGAAATGTGAAATCGATAGGATTTAGAAACGTAAAGCTTTTTCCCCACTATGGTGCTATTAAACGTCATGTGGAACATTCCACGCGTGTTTCGGAGAGGGTCCGCCTAAATAGCGCGCCTCGTTGAACTGGCATATGTTGGGAAATTATAAAATGTGCCTCCTCCGAGGAAAGCTGGAGGTGCACGAAGACACTCGTAATGACGCGAGCCAATTCTGAGGCGTTGCAAATGGGAAAAGTATTTTCTAGAAACTATTAGACTTCTCGCATGGAAATTCCATACGTAACTTCAGCCCGTTTCTGCGTGACGCAAGTGTCGAATTTTCAATTTTCAGGGGATCATGGACGATGCAATCAGCTGCGTGCAATGTAATACCGCCTCTGCATTGCCAAAAGGTGCGGCGTTCTTCAACACATCGTCGTGAAGTATTAAGTGATTGTATAATCATGAAAGCAGAGACGTAATATTTAAGATTGTTGAAGTATTTTACTAGGAAGCAAAGGAGGGAAGTTACGGATATCGCAACCAGGTGGCACTCAACAAGCAGAGGGTAAATTTTCGTCTGCGGGGTCTGCGAGAGAAATTGACAAATGACTGTCTACTTTAGTTTGCGAGTTGGCCACGGCATTTCTCTTCTTGGCAGGACTGTGGTAACAGGTGTAAGGGACTAGAAGATTCCGAGATATCAATATTTCATGTAATAATTAATGTGGTATTTACCTATAATTTCTCCAAATTTAATATTTGCTAATGAGATTTGTTCTGTGATGAGGACAGAGGCAAATTAATACGACTGTCACATGATGGTACTCCTATTCCACATTTGCGCAATGTGTTACACTAAAACCGCAGGCCGTCACATCTCGCCGTTTTGATAGGCCACAACATGACAGGCAGTCGAATAGGGAAACAAGATGCGTTTAGGTGTACATCACTGTAGTCAATTTCTGTAGAACAGCATCGCGTTCTGAAGCAAGAATATACCTAAAAGGGAAGTATCACGGAGGAAGATATAAGGCAGAGGATGTGTCAGTCTTTCGTTTCCTTCTAACTTATTTATCCCAGCGCCACTACACTCGATGAGGCACGTTTCATCAAACCTTCCCGCTGACAGCCTGTCACTAAACGCCCAATGTGTCTGGATAAACCTTTCAACGTGCCTGCGTGCACCC
Organism: Lepisma saccharinum; assembly: GCF_977018435.1. NCBI lineage: Eukaryota > Metazoa > Arthropoda > Insecta > Zygentoma > Lepismatidae > Lepisma > Lepisma saccharinum. The sequence continues at coordinate 41,543,313 of NC_139239.1, read as the reverse complement.
CTTTCAACACAACGCTGTGACTCGCGACGCATGGAACAGCCCAATCAATACTGCATGACAGAATTTGTGCATGGAATTTGCCCGCCTCGGTTGGACATTATCGTCCGTCGTGTCAGCTGAAGTCCATAATCCAAATCCTCATTATCATCCTTCCCCGTAATGAAGTCTTTTGGTTTTCGAAATGTGCCGTCAGATGTCCCCTCTTCTCGTATTTAAAGGGGGAGAGGTAGGCATCATAATTCGAAAAAATCATTGCACAGTGGTTTAGATAGCTATTACTTTAAACTATCCTATCTGAGCACCAATTGAACTTTTAAGAAACTTTGTAAGCGGAAACAAGATGTGAAATGAATTTTGAGATTTTTTTTAAGTTCACTTTATGAACAGTTAGGCTAATCAGGATCAGAACCACTATACTTCCACCGGGTATCGAACCTGGGACCCCTAGATTACAGTGCAACAGCGTTACCACTAATCCTTCGGGGAAGCCCCAAACATGTAGGCCCAGTATCGGGAATCTGTGGATCGATTTCCGCGCCGGTGAAGTCAGCACAGCTCGCCAGGGCTCACGGGTTCGAATCCCGGAATGGGTGCTTTTTGTGAGTATACCTTCATCAATTTCATATCATCACTCATCGTCATCTTCGCGATTAGCCAAAAGTGGCAAAACTGGAAGTAATATGAACGAAATTAATCAATCAATAAATTCGGGAATCTGTGGGGCAAAGCTGCACATGACGGTAGAGAAGGGAAGAAAGCTAGTGCTCCATGCACTCACTTGCTTCACTCTCACGTGTTCATTGGTCGAGCCCTCTCGAATAAATATTTGCGCAGAAACTTGTTTTCGTTCACTTGCTCCAGAGAAAACCGGGACAGAGTGTGGATAAAATTGAAGAGATGTAATTAAATACGAGTATTAAGGTAACCAACAGTTTCAGTTCTTCCCACGAAATCTTTCGCTGAAATAGTGTGCACGTGATGCCAGTAGCGAAGCTGCTCAAATTACTCGTTACCAAGGAGTGTTCTTTTCGCTTGCACACTGCACATCAGATTAGTTCTTCGTGGCCTCTACGTAGTTTTGGGCAGACAAGCGAAATTGTTACATTTAGGGAGAGAAATTTTATGTTAACCAAAAACGAATAAGAATTAAAAAGACGTCCAAATTCACATTGAATAGAAACTGATCCCAAAATTGCAGCTACTCATAAGTAGAGCTCGGATTTTTAGGTTCTAAAAAGTGTGGTTACTAAAATAGGTTCTAAAAATCCTAGAATAGGTTCTGAAAATCTTAAAATAGGCTCGGAAAAGTCCTGAAGTAGGTTCCAAAAACTGAAATGGTACAAAATTCCTGAAAAATTAGAAATAATGGGAAAAACTGTAAGAAACTTTAGTAGGTATAAATAACAACCACACGTTAATTTTCTAACCAAATTTGCTTTGGTATACATCATTTTCAAAATTATCCACAAATGTTTGTAATACTATAATTGTGTTGTTAGCAAGTGGCTTGTTGATATGAAAAGTGAGTTACGTATGTATAATTTGCTACACAATATGAGGGTGGCTACTCACTTGGAATTGTATGACTTCCGGGAATTATGCGTGAATTACAGATTCTGGGAATTATGCATGAATTTTGGTAAAAGAAAGGTACAAGCAGATGTTTTATTTTATCTTTATATTTTAATTATCTTTCAACGGAAACATAGTGGTGCAAATTTGAATGCTGAAACGTTAATTCGCAAGGCGTGAATGGCACAAAAGGAGCGAAAGTGGGCAAAACCACACGGATAAAAAGTTTGCCCTTGGACTGTGCAGGCTGTAGAGACGATTGATTGCGATAACTGGGTAAGGAGGTGGGGGGGGCAAATATATTTTACTTTCTCTTGGAAGACAAGGCTTAGCATCAAAAGTCCACAGTGCTGGGTCAAAAAGTAGGAGAAACTGCCCCCTCTATTCGCCGGTGTCAGATATTTTGTTTTTTTTATAGCTTTGATAAACATAGACTTGGAAGGGGAAGGGGAATCGACATAAAACATGTTTCAAACACGCCAGCCATTGAATTGTTTCGTCACCAAAGCGAGTAAGACATAGAAATCATGTAAAACCTAAAAATATATAAGAACCTAAAAAAAGGTTTAATTTAGGCACCATACAACTTCGTGAGTACGTGTCGCTTGAGCCCAGGGTTCTTATTGGTTCATTTCCGCCGCGACATATGTCAAAACCTTCATTGGTGGGTTTTCCCACAATCCGGAGTGTCATTACCGCCGCGCGCACCTGTGTATATGACGTTGCACAGCTGCAGCTGTGTTTATCTTCGATTGAAAAGGAACGTGATTGGTAAATTAATGTAAGACGAAAGTGTATATATGATGGATCTACATTGGGAAATTAGTATTTATGTAAAACTCAGACTTGTAAGAGACGACAAGATGGCTGAGAATATGAAAATGTCAATAAATCGAAATGGACAAATGTGTTGAGAGTGTTCTCTCGAAGTACAGAAACTTAGGCGATCTTCGAGGATGCCTTCGAGCATTTGCATACCTACAAGAATTCAAATAACGTTTGTACTGTTCTTGTTCTAGTGTATCGAAATATTGTGTTTATATAATGTTTGCAAAAAATAACACTGCGTTTACAATGTTTCTTTGACGATTAACGATAAATGATTAATAGTTAATAGGCTGATGCTCATTTATGTATTTTGTGTTGTGGAATAAAATTGATACAAGTAATCCTGTGTAACGTCTTTTGAAATAAGTAAAGAAAAGTCATATTTGACTCTGTGGATAGGTTTAACATTTCAGTGTAAACACAGCTGTGGAACGTCATAAACATACGTTTGATTTTATGTTTTAAGTCCACTTTATGCACTATGCACCATGTGTCCATAAACACAAGTGCGCGCGGCGGTGATAACACTCTGCATTGTGGGAAAACCAGCCAAGGATGGTCTTGACATATGTCACGGCGGAAATGAACCGACAAGAAGCGTCGGCGCAAACGACACGACACCCAACTTCGTCAGTTGTTTCGTTTTTTAATGAAACGCTGACATAACTTGTAATTTCTTATTTACCTGCAAAGAAAAAATAGGTTAAGAACCTAAAATCCGAAGTCTACTCATAAGGTACTAAGACATTACAGCTAATTGTCACTCTAGTTAGCATATTGAAAGCGTGTACGTAGGAAAAGCGCAATTGATCACACCTGAAAAATCTTCCGTTAAAAAGTTTTAAAATAAGAACTTCTTGACATATTTTAAATCTAGTTTTGAGAGTTTTTGAAAAGCGATTTTTTCTTCCGAAAAAAAGTAATTTTATGAGAAAGGATAAGATGATTTCTTCTTTAATTTTAACGTTGTCCGACATTAGTGATATACTTACTAAATATGCAAAATACGAAAAAAATGACAATTATCATTATACTGATACCAGTTATGTTGGTATAATTTTAAAAGTTGGACAGATGGAAGGTATTAATTGGTCCCAAACCAAATATAAATCATTATGCCTTTTTGATGGGAACATTTTACATGACTTAAGAAAATACTTGAAAGACATTAAATCTAATATGGGATGCTAATTCCAACTATACTTACACTGAATATATATTGTATGCGAAGGATGAGCAGACTTTTACACAATTTTAAAATTAAATTGCAAGAATTAAAAGAGCACAATTTATCTTCCTTAAACTATTAATTATTTCATCTCCAAGAATCCGATGCAAACTCAGTTTCGACTTTTAACACAAGACTTTTTTTTTTAAAACAAACCTCTTACATATATCAAAAACGAATCGAAATCAACAACTTAAAACAAATATAAACATTGATACAGCGTTCTTAATTTCAATGGTTCCCTGTTAATTTCATAAACTTGTGTACAACAGAAATAAAGTAAATACTAGTTATTTGTGAATGTAAAAGACAGTGCATTTTTTATATTTCTTATAACATTTTCATTTTGATTTAAAAATTTGCCTGAATTTCACTTCATTAAAGGGAAAACCCTTTATGTGGCAACACTGTCTGTGAGATGGTCTAACGCCCCAGTACAAAGACGGTGAGCTGGTGACACTTCATTTCTGACAAGGTGAACGTAAGGCAAGAGACATCGCAGCCACATTCACACTGTTACCTGCATTCCTTTGTTCATAAGAAATCAACATTCTTGCACAGTGTTGGCCTCTCGCACACAGAAGTCCCTTCACGCGCACAGTGGGCAAACTTCCTCTGGTTCGTATCGATTGCGTCGGAACAGAATTGTTCCACAAGGCCACAGCTTGCTTGCAACTTCAAAGCATGCAGGGAAGCGTGGAATTCGATTGTTAAAGTGGAAATCCTGGAGACGCATTCGGCTTGTCAGGGAATTTCTCCGTCTTCTGTGCAAGACTCCCGTTAGCTTCAGGGTGGCGATTGGCTCGTCCGCGTTGGCAAAACCTTCTGATGATGGCGATTGCCCGGAACACTTCCCGACAAAGCGAAGTCGGTTTGCAGGCATCGGACAAAGCTACAAGGCGAATCGAAATTTGCAGAGAACGTTTGGGATATCTGTAGCAGTTTGTTTTAACGATGTCTCGGCTCGTAATACACGCGGGTAGAGGAAATTCGGTGTAACTGTTGGGAGAAAGAGAACAAGTTGAAAAAGACATCGGCACAAGATAAACTGTTAATTGCCTCCAAGTTGGGTGAATCCACGACTTTTGCGACACCGTCGTATGCGACACTAGTATTTCTGCCGTCATATGCGACACTATATGGAAAATATATTCCATGACAGTTGCGACACTGTCATCTGCGACACACAGTGTAAATAGCTTTCCGTCACACTTTATCCAGGCTTAGGACTGGCAGCATCATGGAAGCTGGTGTGTTTTTTAAAACCTTTATTAGTTTTCCTTCACACTAGCATCATGGAAGCTGGGTGTTTAAAAGCTGGATGTATTTATCTTTTGTCAATGACGGATTTTTTAGATCCCTTGTCAGTATAGAAGCAGACTGCAATCCCTTGTCAATGTGGAAATGTAGAATGCGTCGTTTCTCTTGTAGTTGAGCCAACATCTTACTATTTTCATTCTAATTTCTGAACGTACGCCATTCTCCTCAAAAAGCGCTTAAGATCTCTATGCATTTCATAGTCGCACTCTTTGTATTCTCTCAACTAATGTAATGTACTGAAGTCGTCTTCGTTTCCCTTTAAGATTCAAGGACCTCCTCTCACATAAGTAGTCGATGTACATAGCTTCTAATCTTAAAGTCTTCACTAATTGGTACACGTTAAGACTTGACTTTTCCGTCAATACATTAACTGTATGGTTCCATCCCTCGACTGCATTGTTAGTCCTGTGCCGCTGTTGGGAGCAGTTCCACATGAAAATGTCGAAAACAGAGTTGTTCATCCACTGTTCAACGAAATAATCCAAAAATTTTCTCTATGTCAAATTTTCTCAACATGTCGTGGTTTGGCGCATCTTCTATCATACACAGTCATTCATCATCGACGTCAGCCACAGGAACGTAAGTCAGAGCTGAACACATTCTTATACACAGCCGCATGTCTGGATCTGTTTTGTAATCGTTTGTCAGTCCCAACTCCTGCACCTTTCGCCACAAACATTGGTTAAAGTGATAATTACAACCACTGATCTGAGCCTAGGGAAATACTTTCTTCCGAGACGCTATTGCTGCTGCACGTAGGCAAATGTCGCTAATTCTGGTAAAGAAATTAGATATCGTAGGGGAAAATCCGAGCAGTGTTGCTTATGACGGGAAAAAACAGTTTTTGCCTTAGTGTCGCAAATGACGGTGTCGGAAATGTCGGAACTCAAAGTTGGATTAGGACGCTAAATCTTTGACACAGTTGTACAGCGTTATGCTTATGAGCTACCGGCCCATGATCTTGAAACTGAATGTTCTACGTTCGATTCCTGGCCTACACATTTGTTTTCAATCCTTTCATCATCATAGTAGCGATTAGCCAAAAGTGGCAGAAAAATCGGCGTACAATACTCGTAGAATACAAAACCTGTCATTTGCACAAATAATAGTGCCCCTTTATAATTCATAATTCGTTCCATTTCCAGATGGTATCCTAATCGAAAGCGAGAGGTAACACTCTTTTCCCTAACAAACGTTCAATCCTTATTGCTCTACATATTTTTTCCCAGAAACTTCTCAACATTTTCGATGATGATGATATTCATAATAACAAGAAAGAAATTCATGGAAACATGGCGAACCTCTCGGTTACAATTCAATAACTTAATAGTGCATTTAGTCTCAAAATACAGGCCAGGAATCTCTGGTTCTAATTCCGGCCTGAGCATGGGTGTTCTTTATAAATTTTATCATATCATCATTCATCCTCATCTTCGCGTTTAGCCAAAAGTGACAGACGAGCTAAGTAAAATTAAATCAACCAATCCAAATAGATTGTTTTTATATAAATAAATAAGTAATTGAAAATGCTGTCTACGTTAAATCCTATAATCTAGTGTGATAATTCAATCTTATCTTTAAAAATGTAGTGTGCTTCCACTACAGGATCTTCTCACCTGATCCAGGACATTACCGAGTTCGGGACAAAGCAAGCAGAACCACTTGAGTGCAGGTTTCGCAAAGTCTTTTGATCTCCACATAGCACCCTAATCGAAAGCCGGAAACCGTACGTACAGTCCCAGATTACAGAAGATCAAGGAACGAATTTTAGAGATTAACACTTTAACTGCCATGTGTATCAACTTGATACATACGGCGTTTCCTTTCGCAGGCCATGTGTATCAGATTGATACACATCTTGTAGGCAGCGTGTATACTTCTTGCACACAGTTTCTTTGAAAACAAATGCATGTATGAAACTGCTTGTTAGTACAGGCTGTATGTAATTGTTATACACAGAGCCTATAGAAGAAGAAATTTATAAAAGTGTATTACACAGGCCGTGTGCATAATAATTATACACACCATCGAAATAGCTCCGGCCTCCGACAAGAAAGTGCAAAAAATTCGGTCTGGCAGTTAGTGTTTTCCGAGATATAGTATATCTAAGCTAGAAATATAGGTTTTGCTCAGTGGCAGCGATTGGGTTACAAAACTGGAGGGTAAGGTGCCAAAACTGGGGGACAACGACGTTTTACTTTCCCTTGATAGATAAGGTTGGCATAGTGCGGGGATAAAAGTGGCTGAAAGTGGGTGCGTGTAACTCCTCCCTTGCCACCACTGGTGTAGCTATAGCTCTTTTTCAGTCTTGCGGCGGGCACCCTTCATGTTGGCAATGGAAGTGCGGAGCGGGGTAAAGGCTGCCGGAGCGTGATGCTGATCACATCACCTCGAAAATTGCCAAGATGGAGAATATGTGGGGTCCTACCCCCACATCTCCTGAATGTGCCATGAAGCTATATGCACGGAGAACTTTACGTTTACCTACCATCATGAACTTGAGATTCATGTTGTTGTTTTTTTATATATATATAATGAAATAAAGAATATCAGTTTTTTTAGGAGAATATACTGACCGGCTTGCTCGACCCCATTGCGAAGTTCATACATAGAGGTAATAATAACAACAAAACAAATCCACTGAAACATATTCAACAGTATCATATTACCCTATATATTTTTTACATTGTGTTTTAAAACATTCAAAAATTTCAAATTTGTGGTCTCAGTATAACAGGACACCATAAGGCACTTCTGATGCATATTCAGTGACAAGAAGAGAAAAAATGGAAATCGAACGGACAGAATCTAGAATTGAAAACATTTCAATTTCATTCTTCATATCTGCCACGTGATCCAATATCGTTGCGGCAATCTTCAAACAAAAAAGGCAGCGCTCGGAGGCGTTGAAAAATGAACGCGGAACTCCAGGCTGCGTGCATCGAGGCTTCAGCTGTCATCGCCCCGGTCGGCCATTATTCAAACATTGTTCAGCGAGCCCTGCTTTCATTCCCCGTTTATGTTTGTGCTGAAAGAAGTTGGGCCTTAATGTTTTTCTGCAGTATTTTTTTTTTTTATCTCCATTGGTGCTGAGCTGAAAGAAAGATCCGCAACTGTAAGTATACACGTTTAGGATAGGGCTGTGAAAGTAACGTAATAAAATTAATATTTATTTTACTTCAATCCGATTGTAGTATTTCTCCATTTTTTCCTATTACGAGAGGTACATTAATATTTGTACGTACATCCTCTAACCAAGTAACAAATGTCTTTAAAATGACAAGCAAATGGAATTACATAGCAAAATTAAAGCCTCACGCTGGACGCTATAATTCAATTCCTCCTGCATTATATTTTTTATTGATTTTGTATCTACAGGGTGAGTCAAAAGTCAGGTTATATAGGGATTTATAGCATATATCTTCAATGTGTGCACCTTGAACATCAATGCATTTGTGCACGCGACGTTTCCAGTTCTCCAGAACCTTTTGCAGAACGTCCGGCACAATCATGTCTGCACGATGCGTTACTTCAATTTCTGGATATTCTGAATCTTAACTGAGTAGACGAGCGCCTGTAAATGATCCCAAAGGGGAAAAAAACATTGGTGGCAGGTCTGGAGACCGCGGTGGCCAGTCGGCGTCCGATCCTTGCACCAGTAAATTAACCCGTAGTAAGGAGGGACACTGTCCTATGTAATCTGACTTTTGACTCACCCTGCATTTAGATTAATATTGTTAATCAATGGGATACAATTTCTTCACCATATCAATTAAACAGCTTTAAGGCCTATTGAAATGAGATGAGTCACTCACAATTATCCGTTGCACCCATTTCATTGATTTCGTAACAAGAATTCCTGGAACTTCTGCAGTGATGAAAATTTGACTGGTGTGTTGTAGTACACGTAGTTAATCGCCATACAATGGGTATGTTAAACTTTTGAAAATAAAATGAAATTAATAACAAAGTCAATTAAGTTTTCATGCAAACGTACCTAGAAACCCGATGCGTGTTAATGTCGTAGTGCAAATTGATGTACTCGCATCTGAGAAGAGGTTTGAACATATACTGGCCAGAAGTGGTTGAAAACCAATGACATTGGGAAAGGATAGGAGGGAGAGTAGATATAAAACGGGCATTTAAAAACAAACCGGTTATAACCGGTTATACAAGTGTCATGTGCTATCGGGCACTTAACAAGTGCAATCAGGTGACCCTGTGTCGGGATGTGTCATGTGCCCATCTTGCATCTTGGAACATGCATGTTAGAACATGTTATTTCCCCAGTAGGGAACAGTGCATCTTGGGCTAAACTGGTTTTAACTGGTTATACAAGTGTAACTTGTCATCGGGCACTTAAGAAGTGCAACTTAAGGCTATGCCTATATACACCTACCCCACACCCACACACACACACATCCACACCCACCCACACCCACACCCACCCACACCCACACCCACACACACCCACACCCACACACACACCCACACTCACCCACACACACGCACACACACACACCCACACATATTTACTTCCGGTTTAAGTTCAATTGGACACCAGGCCCAACTTGCATATCTAGTACTAAGACAATGCATTGTGCAGAGATATTCTAGAATTGCTCTGTGACTCTCTCATTTCTTACATCATAAACATATGATTTTTCTCCTATGAGAATAACACTACATATTGTGTCATCAGGTAATGCCTCCAAATATCTGCATTGTTTACGAGTATCTTGTAGAGAAAATAAGATTTGTAGGTATTTTTATTGAGAAGTACTTTCTTCTGTGTGTACATCCCATTTCTCTGCTGAGCGTACATGCAATCAATACCGCAGCGCCATGCCCCGGGGCTCGCAGGAACTAATTAGAGTTGCGAGCAGAACTTCCCTTTTCTCCAGCCACGTGGAGTTGAGTATTGATCCAATTTTTTCGAGAATAACACTACATTTGATAAGCAACAACAACAGGGCCATCTATGTGCAAATGTCTGAACTCGGTGAACACTTGGGAACAAGTCAATATATCAATATTTTCAACTCTTTCTGTTAGTAATAGGGAATGGTAGTAAGCATTAGACAAAGTACTTTGGAGCCGAATATGCCTTTCTTAAGACGTCGTATATTACTAAAATATCTCTAATTCACATATTTCTAATACCGCCGTATCTTGTTCTATTAGGCCTCTTCAAGAAAATTGCCAATTAGTGAAAATTAATTGAGCACAACAGCAAAAGAGGCCTAATAGGGCAAGCATACAATGATATGGGGATATGCGAATTGCTGGTTTCTTCGATTCAGATAAATGGATCGAATTGAAACTGGGATATTTTGCATTTTTTTATACAAAATCTGATATTTGCTACATCCAGCTTGTTTGTTGTAATCTATTCATATTTAGAGTCAAGCCTATATCTGTCCAAGTTGTTATACATAGCATTAGGTCAGTGCCTTCTGGGACATGCATGTCTGTGCAGGTATTTGTGCTAGGTCCCCGCCCGAGCAGTTCTATTCCCGCCAAAGTGGTTCCTAAATACAAAATCTCAAGAACTAATTGACATAGAGCTATGGAGTTTTTTTTGTCTGCCTGGTACTCAAGTGCTCTATCATTGTAGATTATAGTCGAGAGCCCCAACTCAATTTTCTTCTCTGATTCTTGTTGTTCTATAGCTGGTCTAGGAGGTTTTTTAAGTGCTAAAGGTGTGTGAATATAAAGCTCTGTTCTTAAATATTGTATATTAATAATTTATTACCTGAAATTATACAATTTGAAAAAGAAACCTATAAAAATAAACATATACCCCAGTATAAACTCTATTTCATGATATTTGTTGTTTTTTCTATAATTTTTATTAACATAAAATTATAACAATTTTAGTTAAGTGTGAGTTATTCCAACAAATTTTTCTAATTGTATATAAATAAACAATAGGTAAAAAAAATGAGTAACAAAATAATTAGATCAAACCAAAAACAAGAAATCTTGTATAGAAATGAATATACTACAACAGACATAGATGATGATCTCTCAGATATTCCAAATTTTCTGGCTAAACTGAAGCAAAAAATTATAGATGCAATTCAAAGCATGCTTTTGAAATGTTCCCTCAAAATATACTTCACTCTATCCTCACTGTATATAAATCCTCGTGGTGAACAAGAACAATATTCTCATTGTACCCGTGTGTCAATTTTACACCGTGATGATATCACTTGTTTGAATGATATTTATGATAAAATGTGTGAAACACTTAAACTAAAACAACAAGAATTTGAAGGCAGAGGTTCAGGATGGCGATTGTGTAATACTGATCATAAACTTGAAATTAAATTAGCTCGATATACTCCCCTTGGTGGTGGGTCTAGTTATATTGAGCTGCCCAAAAAGATTAGAAACAAACATGCTGTGTTAAATATTCAAAATGAAGATGATATGTGTTTTCTTTGGTGTATTATAGCACATTTTTATCCAGCACCAAATAATAAACATCGTGTCTCTCACTATATGAAATATTTTGATGAGTTTGAACAAATAATGTTTGGTATCCAATATCCAGTAGGTATTTCAGCTATCCAGCAATTTGAAAAACAATATGAACAGCACCACAATCAACCATTAGCTGTGTTTGTTTATGGCTATGATGAAAAATTCCACATTAATGTACTTAGACACCATCCACCAGCTAATGATGCACATATTATTAGATTGCTGTATGTTTCTGAGGGAAATCAAAAGCATTATTGTTTGATACAGGATCTCCCAAAATTAGTGAGAAACCAAATAACATTACATCATAATAGAATTACCATATGTGATTGTTGCCTATCAATATTTCATGGCACAAGTATGAAAACAAGAGAAGAACAATTAAAAGAACATATTGAAAAATGTTACCTCTACCCCTGTGTGACTTATAAGTTTCCACTCAAAACTATAAAATTCAAAAATTTTAAATCACTAGTGCAGCATCCATTTGTGATCTATGCTGATTTTGAGACAATACAGAAACCAATGGCAGTATGCCTCCCAGATTCAAATTCATCATACACAACACATATTGCTAAACATGTCGCTTGTGGTTTTGCTCTGAAATTGGTAAACACATATCACACAAACAGTCCACCCCCTTATATTTATCGAGGTGAAAATGCAGCCCAAAAATTTATCCAAACTCTTCGAGAGTGGGTGGAAACACTTGCTCCGATTTTACATAACACAGAACAGATGAATGATCTTACACCAGAGCAACAAGACCAACATAATAATGCAACACAGTGTGCATACTGTAACAATAAGTTTGATTCACATTGCCCAAAAATTCAACATCACAATCACTATAGTGGGGATTTCATTGCCAGTATTTGCAGTCCATGTAACTTGAAAATACAGAGATACAAATTTATTCCAGTATTTATTCACAATTTGCAAAATTTTGATGCACACTTGTTTATCTCAGAATTGGGATATGATGCAGAGGATATTAATATTATACCACGCAGTAAAGACAAATATATCACCATAGAGAAAACTATTAGATTAAAAAATGGAAAAATTGTTTCTCTCAGGTTTCTTGATTCATACCAATTTCTATCTAGTAGCTTGGCAACTCTGGTGAAACAATTAACCGATAGTGAATTTGTTCACACGAAGAAATATTTTGGTGATGATAACATGAAATTGCTGAGAAGAAAGGGTGTCTACCCTTATCAATACATGGATAATTTTGATAAATTTAATGAGACACAGTTACCACCACGAGAACAATTTTATAATCATCTTGAAGATGAGGAGTGTAGTGAGGAAGATTATCAATATGCCCAGAAAATTTGGAATACACTAGATTGTAGAACAATGGGAGATTATCATGACAAATATTTGATTCTGGATACCCTCCTATTATCTGATGTGTTCGAGGCTTTTAGAAGTAGGTGTTTCCACATATATCAACTAGATCCTGTATATTATTACACAACACCTGGTCTATCCTGGCAGGCTATGTTTAAGTATACAGGAGTTGAAATTGGTCTTGTTGACAATATTGAGCAGTTCATGTTTATTGAGTCTGGTAAACGTGGTGGTATAGTACAGTGTCCTTTGAGGTATGCAAAAGCCAACAATAAATATCTAGCTGATTACAATCCTGGCAAATCTTCTACATACATACTATACATTGACATGAACAATTTATATGGTTATGTCATGACCCAATCACTCCCAATTGGGAACTATCAATGGATGACCAATGCAGAACTTGAAAACCAGGATTTTCTAAATTGGGGTGAAGATCATCCAGTGGGTTGTCTATTAGAAGTTGATTTAGAATATCCATCTGATCTTCATGATGAACACCATGGATTTGCTATGGCTCCAGTTTCTCAGAAGATTCCGGGTACAGGGGAAACAAAATTGGTGTTATCTTTTGAAAACAAATATAATTATGTGCTTCATTATCGACTGTTACAATATTATGTCAAGCATGGTTTGAAACTCACCAAAATCCACAAGGGATTGAAATTTGAGCAACAAAAATGGTTAGCCCCTTATATTCAAGAAAATACAAATCGTCGCATACAGACAAATTCCAAGGTTGAGAAAAATTTGTATAAATTAATAAACAACTCTATTTATGGGAAATGTCTAGAGGATAAAAGAAATAGGGTGAGATGCTCTTTGGTGTCTGATCCTAAAAAAATCCAGAAGCTTATTAATGACCCCACATACAAGAGCTTTAACAGCATCACTGATGATCTAACTCTTATTGAGAGGAACCCTGTCAGTGTAATATGTGATGCACCAATAGCTGTGGGTGTTGCAGTTCTAGAATTAGCTAAATTGGAGATGTATAAGTTCCATTATGATGTTATGAGGCCCAAAAATAATATTCAGATAGCCTACATGGATACTGATGCTTTTGTATATGTAATAAAAATAGATGATTTATACAGTGATCTGTTTTCTATGAGAGAACATTTTGATTTTAGTAACTATCCAAAAGATCATCCACTGTACAGTGTTGAAAATCAGATGATCCCAGGAAAAATGAAAGATGAGGTGGAAGGGTCCATAATATCAGAATTTGCTGGCCTCAGGCCAAAAATGTACTGCCTAAAGATAGATGGCAAAAATGAAATAAAAAAGGCCAAGGGTGTGAGTCTAAGCTGTACTGCTAAACTCACAATAGAAGATTTCAAACAGTGCCTATTGAAAAATGAAACCTTATTAATGTCAGCTCATCATCTTACTAGTAGATTGGATGGTGTCCATACCACTATAAAAAACAAAATAGCACTCAATGGCAATGATAATAAATTGCAAATATTAGATTGCAATGTTCATACAAGAGAGTATGGACACTATAATACAAGCAAATCTTGCAACAAATGTTCATCATAGATAGATGTAACTTAAAAATTGTTATATCTCCATCCCTAATTGAGCTAGGAGGATGGTTGATAACTTGTTAAACATATAGAAATTAAAATTGTTCTATTATTCTTTCATTCTTCACATCATATATGTATGACTTCTCTACAATTAAAATTGCACTGCATGTAGTGTTCTCTGGTAGTGCATCATGAAATTCACATACTATTTTAATATTAGTTCTATCATTTATAACTACTAATTTTCTTTTTGAAGCATTTATTAGAAACATTGGCCTATGAGCTATGAATTCATCTGGATCATAATACATATTCATATTTCCTTCAGTAACTCTCTTAAAAGCAGAGTATCCTTCATACAATTTTAAATAATCTCGATTTGCTATGTTCAAATTGTAATTTTCACGGGGGAACACTTCATTTCTACCATTCTTTAAATATATGTTTTTAATTTTACAGTCATCAAACTGGCTGCTGTCTTTTTCTTGATTGTCATCTCTTGCTGTTTGGAACAGTACAGCTACGAACTCTGGCATGTCATATCTTAAAGATTGAAACTGTGTTGTAATATCATATTCAAAAAACTTGCCTTCTACAGCTTTAGATATGCACTGGTAAGTATAAAAAACTAAAGGAATTTTTGGATTCTTCAAGATGTTGGATTTATACTTGAGAGAATAATTTGCTTCATATTCAACAATTGGCATTCTTAGTTCCATGGACTGTATAACACATTTTACAGCCTCTGGCAAGCTAGCATCATTTGCTGTACCATCTGCATTTAAAGTTTTGTACCTCATGATGGCATTGTTATCATTGGGTGCTCTACGAAATATGATGCTAAGACCTCCTTTCCACATGATCTCTTTGTAATCACTAAAGAATCCAAATAGCAATCTCATAGGGAACAACACTGTGTGAGATTTTGTTAGAATTTTTGTACCTGCTTCGAATCCAGCAGCTTTGTAGTAAGCACTTTCTGCTTTAGATAGTTTCAAAGTTCCTATTGTAGTGGATGTAATACCAGGGTAATCAATTCTGTCTATGACTGTGCCATGCTTTTTGACTTCAACTTGTGAGAACAAGAAGGGTACAAAGTTATTTATAAGTTTCACATTAGCAGTAGGAGGAAATTCTTCACCAGTGCTCTTCTTAACAATATCAAATTTTATATACAAATCTGATCTGTGTGGATGAATAAACCCATCCCCTGCTGTGATTTCAAACTCGATCTCTTTGTTGGGTTCATTGAGGTTTGCAAAGGTCCTCCTGTTTGGAGGGAAGGACTGTAATTCATAACTTTCAATATTTTCCATTTTGGGTATTTATTTATATATTTATTTATTAAATATTTATTTCAATTACTGCAGTGGTATTGGCACCAGCAAAATCAACTATCTCATTCTTCTCATTTGTGATTGTTATCTCTATGTAATTAACTTTGTCATGTGAAACTGGAAAATAGATTGGTGGGATGGGGGAATAGAAAATTGGCTCCATGAATTCAGAATTTGGTTTGAATGTAGCTATGATACCTGTTTCCTTGTGTCTACCAACTGAATTTTCTTCAGCTTTGATAATCATCCCTTTAGCAATGTTGCAGTGAATGTTCAATGTCTCTATAGCCAAGAATTTTGGTATGAATTTACCTATGTGTCTAATACCTGGTTCTAGATTGGTGTTGTTGGGAAATCCTAAAATCTCACCCATGCTAGACAGGTCTACCGTTTCTTGAGCAGACACAATCTCCACTCTGTGTGTTACAGAATTCTGAGATAGGAGTACACTGTTGCCAAGTTCTGATTGTAAAGTAGATAAATTATACTGTCCAGGGGGAATAACAATTTTCTCATTGCCCACAACTATAGAATTATTATAATTTGTTACATTTGGAATAAGATACATGCTGTAGAAAGCTCTGAGAGCTATGGATTTTGGATATATGATATCATCATGGAGATGTAGTTTCAAGATCGATGTCTCACTAGAAAGATGAAAAATTCCCATGCTTAATGTACCACACAGCTTTTTGAAAATCTTCTAATTTGATGTTATGTATTTTATTCAAAATTCTGAGCATGGTAACACAAACATGACCACATATAATTTGATTGAAATTTTGTATACGCTCATCATTGTAATAAATGTTTACATGTTTTAAATAATTAATTAATTCTGTAGGGGGCACCCCACCAAAGGAGTCAAATATGTAAGCATTGTTATTCTGTTTATAATAGCATATCCAGTGTGTACCAATATTTTTGGACATATCCAAGTTAACAACACCACATTCTCGAGCCCCCCAAGAGGGGGGAGAACTGTTTTTAGGGAGAGCGTCACTCATGAAAACACCTCTGAAATACTTAATTTTAAATATTTTAACTAAAGATTCAATATCTTGGTTGGTGAGTGCTTCTTCTTTTTTTTTAATTTTCTGAGAGCTTGGTATTTCATACCACTGAGTACCCTAGACTTTACACCACTACCCCCTCGTATGGGGCTCTCCATAGCTAGATTATGTCTTTTCTGTTCTTCTAGTTCTGCTTTATTCTTTTTTGAATCTATTACAGTTTTGGCAATAGCAGCGCTCCCGCCAGCCAAGCTCCCGATAGCCCCTAGAGCAGCTAAGATGGCAGGGATGCTAAATATGAACCCACCACTATGTGATTTTTTTCTTTTATTTTGCAACCTTTTTAATTGTGATGTGCTAAGTAATAATTTCATTCCATTCCCTTTAGCTATACATTGTCTCTTCTTCTCTTGTTGTTTTTTAGTTAAAATTGGATTAATTTTTAAATTTTTAAGATTATGATATGGAATCTGGTAGACAATACCTTTAGGTTTCATGTTGTTTATTATTATTATTATTTAAGGGTATTTATATATATTTATATTACAAACCCCACCCTAACTTTTGTTTTGTATTCATAGCAATTGTTGTACCCAATGCAGTTATTTTTTCACCCAACGAAGCATCTCTGCTGGTTAATCTTCCAAATGCTGCTTCTTCTAATTTTTGATCAGCCACATGTCGAGTATCAAGATCTGCATGTCTATTGTAAGCAATGTCATGTTCCTTGCAGGCTGCATCGAGAGGATTAACTCCCTTGTCTCCCCTCTTCAATCGCTTGTCAAGTTTGGTACCTGGACCACAGTACTGATAGCCAGGAACATGTACCTCAAATGGCAGTTTATTAATAATATCATTAACTAAGCCTTTACCCTCTGCCATGTTCCAGAATTTAGGTGGTAGAGTATTGATAATTTTAATCAAGTATCCTATGCCTTTAGGATCATTTGCAATAAAAGTAGCTAGCTTGTTACTAATCATATCTACAATACCCATCTTCTCATTATAAAAATTATTATTTCCAGCATTCTCTTCCCCTGCTATCACCAACAGCCTGTCTATAAGTTTTCTTACATCATTAATCCACACAAACTCTTTAGCTAAAGTGTTATATTGCTTGATACCACTTCCAGTCTTGAGTTGGTTCCAGATGGGCTTGATAAGGTTCTTGTACTTGTCTCCACTACTTGATTTAACTCTGTTCTGACTAGCATCGTTGTTTTGATACAAGGCATCAGATAGTATAAGAATATCTGAATAACTTTGATAGTCTTCTTCAGTAAAATGTTTTGGTTGCTTCTTGGTTAAGAGCTCCCATAGACCAGGGGTACCAGGGTACCTTGACCAACTGTTTTCATCACCCAAATTGACTTTTATGTTGTCCCCCTCGAATGTCACTCTAGACTTCCCTATTTTCCAAACTGCTCCTTCATTAGGTTTCATAGTAGGGTACAGTCCAAAGACCTCATCTTTCTCAAACTTGCCTGTACTCAAATAATCCCTTGCCAAGGGTCCCAACTCAATTTTCTTCTCTGATTCTTGTTGTATAGCTGGTCTAGGAGGTTCTTTAAGTGCTAAAGGTGTGTGAATGCTAGATAAGGGGGTAGGAGGGAAGTCTGCATAGTTTTTAGCAGTGAGAGGCACCAAATCATTGATGAGATCTTTATTTTGCTCTGTGATGCTTTTAATTTCCTTACCAAGACCACTGATAGCATCTATAATAGGCTGATCTTGATGCTTGCGCTGCTCATAAAAGCCTCTGTTCTCATCCTTCCACCCCTTGAAGCGTTTAGCAAGATACTCATGTAATTTTAAATTATCTTCAATTTTATGTTTTGACATATTTATATTTTTGATTGATGGTTATTTATAATGTTTCGACGTTCAAAAAGTCGTTGATTTTATTTCTAAATTTCCCATTGCTAGGTTTTCTTGTCATGTCGATCGTAGCAAATCCAAAATCATCGGTGTTCCAGCATGAAGAGCAGAATTTTGAAAATTGATTATAATTTAAATCTCCCCCAACATAGTCATCGTAAACATGTTTCAGATTAGTATGATCTTGGCGAAATAAACAAATTAAATTTGTATTATCTCTTAATAACTGCTTGGGAATCTTGGAGTAAGTTTGAGCTAAGTAAAAGCAATCTATTTCCCTATGTCTACCCTGTGTAAAGAAATTTCTTATCTCATTCTGATTTTCTAGAATCACATCATCAAAAACAACAACAGAATTCTTCAAACAGTGATCGAGAGGTTTTACTTTTGAATCAAATGTAGATATGTTAAGTCCCTCATACACCTTCATGAGTTGCTGGTATTTTGGTTGTTCTAAACTTCTTGAAAATACATACAAGTGTCTATTTTTCCAGTGTAACCAGTTAGGGGCCAGCAAAAAATTATCTACAAGCAAGGTAGTCTTCCCACAACCTGAAGGCCCTACTATGAGGCATCTTATGTGATCAGGCAGCAACTCACCATTTCTCTTAGTAGTTTTTGCTATATCTGGCAATCGCTGTACAACATTCCATGTTGGTATCAAAGAATAACTTTGTCTGCATCTATCCAACTTTTCTCTGCTAATCCAAGCCATTTAACATAAAGTTTATTATTCTTTTTAAGTAATACTTTTTCAATTAGATATGTGTCTGGATATTTTGTTTTACTGAGCTCCTCTTCATAAAATCTCCCTTTTAGTATTTTATTGTTACTATCTTTTATCATATAGGTATTTCTATTCCCTGGCAAAACTTGAACTATAGTGAATAACTCTGTAGACCAATTCTTAGTAAATTTCTTCTCGAATAAATGTTTAAATTTACTAATTCTTACTTGTTCTCCTATTCTGAATTTTGGTTTCTTAATTGTATGTTTATATTTATTACAGTAAACAGTAGAAATCAATCTTGCCTCATCAGCTTTAGTTACCTCAGCTGGTTTCATGTGAATAGTACTGTGTACTGAGTTATTATAATTATGAACTAAGCTAGGTAAAATATCTATCCACTTGTAATTACCCTGTAGAGTAAATTGCCTCCACATTAGATGTTTTAATGTTCTATTGAACCTTTCCACTATACTTGCTTTGAGATCACTATATGTAGAATAATGTTTAATATTATACTGTTCCATTAACTTGCTAAATGTAGAATTATAAAATTCTTTTCCTCTATCTGTCTGTAGATATTTTGGTGTCCTGCCTTTGCTAAGTATCAATTTAAAAGCTTCAACAACACAAGCACCTGTTTTGGATTTTAGGGGAATTGCCCATGCATACTTACTAAATGTATCAATAACTGTAAGCATGTACTTGTAATTATGATTTATCTTATGTAAATTTTTCAAAGTTCCAGTTGACATTTCTATCAGATCTGCTTGAAACAGATCATCTATACCCTTTGTCACCACACTCAATCGCTTGTAGTTGCGACGAGCTGGCTTATGTAATTCATAAACTATATCTTGTCTTGACATCTAATGGTATAAGAGAATATGACATAAAATGGATTATCCTCTGGGTATAATTGTTTCACTTCAAATAATAATTGATCACCTGCTTCTACATTAAAAACAGATAATTGTTCATCCTCATGTACTTTATATCTTTTTGCAGATTCATCCCAGTATGCAACAGGTATCTGAAGTGCTCTATGAACACCATCTTTTCTTTGTATGGTGAACTGTGGTACTTCAAAATGCTTACCACTCTTCAAGTAACCAAATTTGAGAAATTTAATATTACCATCGAGGAAAAATTCATGAGACTGATTGTATGGGTACAATTTGTAAACATTGCCTGCATTGACATATGTCCAGCGACCTCTAGTATTTGGAATACTCTGTAGTCTAACAATATCAACAGTAAAAAATTTTTTTAATTCTTGTTCCTCCAACCTGCTTAATATTTGTTCCAGGTGTTCCTCTATGGTTTGTACTACTTCACTGTAGCTAGGTTTGATTCTCACATCAACATACAATCGTTTGAACTCTTCCTTGAGGTTGTGGAGTTGTGTGGTGAAATTAGATAATGCTGATTCTTGAGTAGATTCCAGAGTAGCAAGCTGTAGCTTGATGTTTGATATAATCTCTTGTAAACTCTCTACAAGTTTCAATTTGGTACTCTGGCTTGCAAGATCGTGCACTTGATTTTTGATTTCCGCAAATAATGCATGAAGTTCATTGATTATCTGGTTGGTAGGTAAAGTATTAATAGTATTTTGAATTACACCAATCTCTTCCTGTATGTTTTTGATGTCCTCTGACTTGAGAATTCTATTCACTGCTCTTTTTACAGATCTTAACTCTTGGGAAGTGGGCAAATTAGCTACAGTGTTTTGAAGTGTGGTCAAGGCTTCTTTCACAATATTTAACTCGCTGGCATCTGCAACACTGCTCAAGGCATCCTGAAGGTGCTTTAAGTCATCTTGGGTTGGTGTAGATTGCTGTAATATTTGCAATTTGTTCTGAATGTTATCTATGAGATGGTGAAAATGCGATAATTCAGTTTCGGTATTCAGATTTTCCAATTTCGTGATTTGTTCTTGAATAATGTTTAAAGTTTCGGTTATACTTGGCAACTTGAATTCTAGAGTTTCTTGTACATTTGTTAATTCATTTCTCATAGTAGTCAAAGTATCCTCAATGTGAGCTATGGTACCCTGTATCTTACCAAAATCTTCATAAGTTTCTAACTGTAGCTTGATATTGGCAACGCTGCGTGCGATAGCATTTAATTCTGAAGATGAAGGAAGATTATCGATAAAATTTTCTAATGTTTGTAGTTTAGCTTGAACTTCTGCTATAGCTGTATGCAACTGATCTGTTTGGAGTTCAGTTTTAATATTTTCCAGTGAAGGGGTCTCAAAAGATTGAAACTGCTCTTGTAATTCTGCAATACTGGCATTGAGCTGTTCATATTCCCCCTGAGTTTTGATATTTTGAATAATAGAAAGCAGTTCTGTGCGAAGAGTATTCGCTTGATTGTTTAATTCTTGTTTTAATTGCTCTGTAGCAGTTGTTTGTATTTGTCTAAATTTCTCAAGTTCAATTTTCAATTTGCCTACACTCTCCCCCAAGCTTTGAAGGTTGTCTATGGATGCTAAATTTGTATATTTTTCAAGTAGGGATTTGAGTTCACTATCAATTTTCACTATGGGGTTAATCAATTGAGTTTGGAGATTAGTAATCTCTGTTTGTATATTTAAACTTAGTGAATTCTGTAAGATTAACAAGTCAGCTTTAAGCTTTTTTAATCTTTCATCTAGTCTGGCAATGTCACTTGAATTATCTGGTATTTCTTGTCTTCTTCTGTTTCCAAATATATCCATTATGTATATTAATTTTCGAATATGTGTTATTTAATTTTATTTTTTGTTCACGGTATTTTTATATATTCATGAGAGAATAAATTAATTTAATTTCCATGAAGAAGGGGATTAGCTTATCATACTCGCCAATAATTTCTGCATAGAGATAATCATCTTTCTCTACATCGTATGTGCTGTCGGGGTTCATATTATTGTGTTTAATTCTATACAGATTTCTACCTATATGTATATTTACCCCCGTAGGGGGCCCCCCTTCCCCCGTGCTAGAAGAAACAGATATTTGAATTTTACCTGTGACAGGAATTCTGTAAGATGCAAGATTATTATTGAACACAAGCAATTGTTTCCCTGTATCCTCATCAACCTGATACCAGATACTATTCAGATGGATGATAATTATTCCTTTTAATTGGCGATGAATTTCTTTAATTACATCCATGTTTACAGCTGTTTTCTCTACAGGTTGAATATGTTTCTTAAATCCAAACAGGTTCATTGGCATTATTTTTCATTGGGTTATTTATTATCATGAAATAAGTATCAGAACTTTATGCCCAAGATGCAAAAATGGGTGTGGGTGAACTTGGACCAAGATGCAAGAAAAATCATGCGACACACCCTTGACACAGAGTCGCGTGATTGCACTTGATGTTAAGTGCCGGATAGGGGCAAGTTACACTGTATAACCGGAAGTGGACCGGAAGTGGACCGGAAGTAGACCGGAAGTGGACCGGAAGTGGACCGGAAGTGGACCGGAAGTGGACCGGAAGTGAGTGTAAGTGGCCTCTTGCAGAGGGGTAGGCATAGCCTTAAGTTGCACTTCTTAAGTGCCCGATGACAAGTTACACTTGTATAACCAGTTATAACCAGTTTAGCCCAAGATGCACTGTTCCCTACTGGGGAAATAACATGTTCTAACATGCATGTTCCAAGATGCAAGATGGGCACATGACACATCCCGACACAGGGTCACCTGATTGCACTTGTTAAGTGCCCGATGGCACATGACACTTGTATAACCGGTTATAACCGGTTTGTTTTTAAATGCCCGTTTTATATCTACTGGGAGTGTGGTGTCCATATCGATATAACTGCTGAAAAGGATTAGGACGTACATTGAGGAAGAAAAATGTGTCTACCGAGAGAGAGGCATTAGATCGGAGCCCGCAGGCGAGAAGGAAGGCGGAGATGTAGACACCCGTGGCGAAGATCTCTCCACATTGAGATATCGGGAAAAGGAAAGGGATGGAAGGAATAAACAGGGTGGTGGTCAGCAGGTCCTAACGGCGTACTTTGTGATGTATATTCTCCAGGGACAACAGGAACTAGAAAAGTATATTTTTTAATTGTCCAGCTTCCAAAAAACGTGAGAATGTAGACCATATTTCCGCGGTGGTCTAGTCGGTAGGCGTCTGAGTGTCATGCGGGAGACCCAGGTTCGATTCCCGGGGTGAATGATCTAAAGTCTGAATTTTTCCGACCTTTTCCCGCAATTAAATCAATGGGTACTCCGGGGCAACTCTGGGGGTAAAAGCTGTCGGAGCGTGGTGCCTCCAAAATGGCCGATATAGAGAATATGTGGTGCACTTCCACATCCTCTAAATGTGTCTTCATGACACGGTGTTATATGCACGGAAACTTTGCCTTACCTTTTATATTACCATTTTGGAGATTTTTGGAGTTAAAACCTTAATTTGCGCCAATATTATAAGAACAAACATTCTTTAATCTTCATTAATATTTTACGTTAATGGCGTAGTAGTAAGGCCAACGCCTTGTAATTAAGAGGTTCGAGGTTCGATCCCAGGTGGAGGCACATTATACAGTGCTTCGACTCCCATTCTTAAAGTGTAGGTCTAACCTGGACTGAAACTTGCGCATGTAAATACCTTATCAATAACACTTATACACACAAATTTAGGATTTAGTTGTTTTTCAATAAACTGTTATGCATGAAATGCTTCAAGAGATCGTCACAGTGTTGCACGGAAGTGTATCGACGAGGATATCACCCAGTGTATTTAACCACGCGGTGAATCCGAAATGAAACCATTTCAAAGCCTCGCTTACCACCACAGCAATTGTGAAATGATACGGCGGGGAACAGCATCGAAGGGAAGGAGATCCGATCCGTTCCTTGGGCTACATGAAAGGAAAGGCCAGCGTTGCAACCGGCTATTTGTCAAGCAGCCTGGCGTTTCCGAGAGCGAGATTGCTTCTGGGAGCTACGGGGAGGAGGGGGCTGGGAGCGAACTCCCGAACAGCAGAAACAATTGCCTGATTTATATCGCTCTCTTCTCGCGGAGCTTCAATGAAATTACCGTGATGAATGCACCGCGCGATTTCAATGCTATTAAGTAATTTTGCGGAGAGTGAATTTCTGCAGATACATGAAGAAAAATGTCCCGTTACCATGAATTTATGATTACCAGATTTTTCTTCGTTGTAGTAAAAACTGTTGCTGCTTGCACGGAATGATAGAGCATTGTCCAATTATTTTGCCTCCAATATTGTTCTGTGGAGATCCATATGGTCGAGTAGCATATCCTCTGGATGTGTAATTCAAAACTAGCACATTCAAATGAAAAATCTCTCCTCTCTCTATCTTCAACGGTTTCGTCCATTACTTGAACAACAGATTTTTCATTTTATAGTATACTGAGCTACACACCTACGTGAGAAACATGTGCTATGGTAGCACATAGCATAATCATTATTCTCTTTCGTCAGATTTTCCAATTCACTTTTGCTTTTTCCATTACCGTTTCTTGTCGACCAAATCATACAATATAAAATCCCACTAATTTGTAGTGCGTTTATGTGCTTACTGCACTTGGGGTAATTTCACTCCAGATCAGCAGCGAGTTAACCCTCACCACCTCTAATGATCATTTTGAAAACATTTGATGTAAAGTATTACTATTTTTCAGATATTCCTTGAATTCCGGGAATTATGCGTGAATTATTGACTCCTGAAATTCTGCGTGAATTTTTCTCCGTAGACTTGAAAAACTGCAACTTTTATTAATCCAAATCTCATTGAATTTACATATATTTATAAATGCCCTGAGGCAAGTTTTTCACAGTTTAGATTTTAATTTTATGGAGGAAGAAGAAGAAAGTTGCGTGGAAAATAAAACAATTATCTCAATCCGTTAACTTTGTTGGTGTCCTTTGCAGAACAATCTTATCTGACAGGCTGAAGATTATTGCAAGATAAGATATCTTGAAGTTGATTAGGTACATTTGAGTTTCAAATTATTGTACAATTGATATTTTTCGTACATTAGTGTATGCCGTGACATTTGTGACTTGTGCTTGTAAGTGCATTTCGAGTCTGAGAATGTGAAATAGCAAATGTAGACTAAATGTAAATATGTACACCGTTTAATTGAATTGAATTTGAATTTTTGGATACATTTGAATCACACAGACCCTTTATATTGTTAATACGTGTGTGTGTGGGTGGTGAGAGGCGG
Organism: Lepisma saccharinum; assembly: GCF_977018435.1. NCBI lineage: Eukaryota > Metazoa > Arthropoda > Insecta > Zygentoma > Lepismatidae > Lepisma > Lepisma saccharinum. The sequence continues at coordinate 41,517,823 of NC_139239.1, read as the reverse complement.
TAAAACATAAGGTTCAAACGGAGAGAACATCTGCTTATACCGTTGAATATTTGGAAAGTTCGCTTTGAAAACGTGGAATCGTACTTGAATTTGATCATGTTTTTAGAGTTGCCACCCTGATTACGTGTTTCAACTCCCAACCCCCTCTTTCGGTGCACCCTTCCTGAAAAGCATATGATTCCCACTTTCCCAAACTCTTCTATCGTTAACGTATATTATTAAATATTCCCTCAACACAAGTTACTTCTAAAAATGTTCATGTAACATTCGCAAACAACGAGGTAGTCGGAAGGTTTTGTTCCAATCTATTCGAATGGTTTTATTTTTACTGGCTTTTGTTTTGGTAATTAAGGAGCAAACATGTATACAGATAAAGAAGCACACTTATACGAGGAAATGCATGAATACCCCAGAAACCGAATGAAGCCTATTATTCTCTAGCGTTTATTGTTCAATTACACAGACTTCTTTTGTATTTGTCTCTACATGCAAGTTCAACTAGCGATAATTATATTTTATGTTTTATATTCGCAATGTTACCGCTACTCAGAATTCCTTTGCATTCATTTTACTGAATTCAACTTTGCAATTATACCTTTCACGATAATTCTATTTTTGTGCTGCCTTTTCCTTTTGTTTTATTCTCATTTCGTGTTTGGTTACTTTGTACATTTTTTTCCCCGTACGTTTAACCTTTTCACATCTCGCGAAAATTTGATCAAACTAATATATTCACCGTTCAGCCCACAACTACTTCGTTATGCTCATCTACAAACTTTCCACTTACTGCATTGTTATCATTTACTTAGCATTCAAGCTGACACAAGATTGTAATAGGGTGCAAGGGGTGACCTTTCATGTCAACCTCTCTTCCACGTAGTACACCCTGGACTGCATTTTGCAGACTAACTAGGCTCTGGCGTCTGGCCCTGTGGCCAGTATTAATCTGTGTGTTGTCCTGTTTTTTGTCTTTATGTGTGCTGAGTGTGTCCCTTTGCAGCCTCAGCTTTTAGTTACACGACATTAGTTATGTTATTTTAGTTTCTGGTAAGAAGCTGGACCCCGTATACCGTGACGGGCGCAATATATCCTATGTGCTGACGCACCCAAAATTTTAGATTGAAATTCAAGATTGTAATATTGGTTTTCGTAGAACTATAGTGCTGTCAGAGTTCTGTTCCAAGCTTGAATTCTTCCAGCTTATTATCTCTTTTTACGTTTATTTCACTCAGAATAATTTTGTTTTACGTGTGTTATTTTGTGTTCTAATTCACTCACTCTGTAACATTCATGACAACTTTGTTACATTCATGGTATCACCCGTTCGGTGATTGAGGGCGTTAAATTGCTGTCTTTCGAACTCGTCACCCGGCGTTGGCATTGGCTCTTTTCAGTTCTTACGGCGGCCGGTCTTAGTTCCGCCAAGGGAAGTGGGGAGCGGGGATTACGCAACAGACCAACCAGACAACAGCAGTGGCGCCGAGAGACACGACGCGGCCGGAAAAGGCACTACGTGAACCTCGTTCTACTGGCCGCTACGTTTCTTATCGTGCTGGATTGGTCGCTTCCTCGCTCCCCACTTCCCCTGCCAGCTTCTAGAGCGCCCGCCGTAAGAACTGAAGAGAGCTATAACAATCTCTCACCCTTATTGTCGCTATTAGCCAAAATTGGCAGAAAAGCCACGTAGAATAGCCAAATTCAAAATAAATTCATTCTGCCATTCAAAATTATGGTTATTCTTTTCATAATTATATAATTTCACTGTTGAACAACAAAAAGGAAATTTTGATTGTCCTGAGATGGGAAAAAAAGGGAAACAAATAAAAGATTAATTCAAAATTGTAGGAACTCCTATGTGAAAGTAAACATGACGTAACTATACTCTGTCCAGGCTATCCGTGCAGCAATGCCGTTCATTGCGGCAGCAAATTGGGGGGATCGAGTGGGCTGAGGGAAGAAGTACGCGCTGCTGCGAAGTCTGGTAACTGCAGTCGCTTCCCCCTCCACGCAATCCCATTCCGTCTCACGTCACTACTTGCGCAGAGACTTGTTTTTTCGCTTACTCCAGAGATATCCGGGACAGAGTATAGGGTGATATTTCATGGGGGGCGTGAGAGGAGAGTCCCCATCTCGTTACTGTGTCCCCCTTCTGGTTGCTTTTTTGGCACTTGGAGTGGATATTGCACAAGAAATGTATGTAATATTCTGATGCTTCAAAAAGGGAAGTTAATTTAACTCCATCCTCAACTGGAATTTTTTCCAATATCTCCCATCACACCGCGTGTGATTTCGCCTCGTGGCCAGTCGAGCTGTATCCGAGACTGTGGCGTTTGCCTTTTCAGCCGGGCGCCATGCGTACCCGCACAACAGGCAAGCTGCTGTTCCTCAAAAAGCGCGTCACGCGCTGGCCCAGAATCTCCGCAGTGCGTGCCTCCTCACGCGTCGCCATAGCAACGGCAGCTACCATGCGAGAGTCGCTCTTTAATATTCACTACATGCGACGCACCACCACGGCGGATGTTTCGCCGCTCCGGTCTCGGGAGATACGACATATGGCCCTCGAGCACGGCAGCTCGATACCTCGCTCACTCATTTACAAAACTGGGCCCGAAGATAGCGAAGTTTGAATGTGCCTGGGCTGAACTCCCTGCCCTCCCCCCTTTACTTGGGAGGGGCAACTAAAACTGAGCGCTTATTAGAAGCAACGGTCCTGCTTACACAAAAGTGAATGCGACGGATGCCTGTTTAGGTAAGACCTATCCTTCCCCAATGTTGGTTGCATTGGGTTCAAGATCCTGTCAAGAGGTCACAAACCTCCCTGAAATCAAGGCGTCCCAGGTTAGATATCCGGAGGAGTCACAATGCACATGGTTTCCATCCCACTGTAAACTGTCCATACAGTCCCGGTTAGCCTATCTACATAAAGTGCGCCTAAAACAAAAAAAAATCCAAAATTCAAACAATTTCAATATTACTATTATTACTACTGTTGTGTTAAATCAAGGGACTGGCCCTCCTACGAGCTTTCTAGCGACGCCAATGCACTTGCAAATGAACGTTGCTACCTTGGCTCTAGTAAAGATGGTAAGGACGTGATTAATCATTCAGTATAGATTTACGACTTGCTTAATATATTTACACCATCTCATATAAGGCTTGGAAACCTTCATCTCTTTTGGAGAAGCGGTAAATGTTGTTTCCCTCAGGTAGCCCACGGATATTTAGATGATTCGCCACTGCTGCCACCTGTTGCTAATTCGACCCACAAACTAAGAAGCTCCTACTAGAACGAGGAAGTAGTTTCATGCTCGCTTCCGTTTCCGGAAAGGAAGTGACGTCATTTTGGGTTACGTTTGCGCCTTGAGGGATGCACACCTAACCTTCCAATTAACCATCTGAACAAAGTTTACGATTTACCTGTATTAAACATTTTTTTTTGACGTGGCATTTTAAAACAATTAAGTTCAATTTGAAAACTTCTTAAAGGACAACTAGTTGAAAATAATCTAAGTAGACGTCATCAAAGCAGTTTTCGAAATTTCTTTTCCTTTCGGAAAAAAAAACTGTTTCAAAATCTGAAAAATTGCACGCACCTACAAGCAGGGTTTTTAAAGGTCGAGGAATTTTATATACATTCAATTCCGGTCCAGGAGAGAAAATCAGCAAGCGTAAATGGGTTCTGGACCGTAAAGAACCTTTTTATCTGTAAAGTATTTCAATTCGGTCCAGGAACCTCTTTTAGCAGATCAATTTAAATACGTTCCAGGAACCTTTTTCCCGGCTGAATTTAAATACGGTCCAGGATTATTTTTTCAGATTGAATTTAAATTCGCTCAATTTAAATACGGTTCACGAACCTATTTTCCAGGATGAATTTAAATTCGGTCCAGGAACCTTTTTTCCGGATCCATTTCAATACTGTCCAGTAACATGTGCCTTCTAGAGCATTCACAGGAATCTCCGTGTGGTTCGCTTTCGCTGTTACCTAGATATTCGCAAAAGTTTGGCGGCTGCGTAAACCTATTAAACTATTGCGAATATCTAGACAACAGCGAAAGAAAACAGTGAGAAAATTCACATGAATGTTCTGGAAAGAATTCTGAGGAGATGTAATTTTTCAGAATTTGAAATATCAAAGCAATTTTGAAAATGTAGAAGACATTTCGAAAACAATTTCGTTGGCATCGACCAAATGTCCAATCGAGCCTTAATGAGTGTATCAGGTGTCTGGGCAACCCTGGTGGGGTAAATGCGGCCGAAGAGTGTTGCTGATCGCGTCACCCCCAACTATGGCCAAGACGAAGGATGTGTGGAGCCCGACCTCCACAACTCTCCTATGGAATTTCATCGCAATACACAAGGGATAGCTTTACCTTTTTTTTATCATCAATATTTCATTATTTTTTATATGCTAGACAATATTGATTGAGTTGGTGTTTAAGTCTACTTTATGCGCAGTAACGCTAATTGGGACTGGATCTACAGTATAAAGTGGGATCCGAACCACTCAATATTTAGCAATATCAATGTGCAAATAATGACAACTCTTAACTACGTATTATGCTATCCTCCATGCTTTCGCATGTAAAATAATGGTGTTAACTGACATGTTCTTTATTCAGGATCGTTTGCTTGATTTTCATAAAGATATCAAACGACGATATTTCCAAGAATAGGCCACAGTACGTTGATATTTGCAACAAATTTTGTAACGAATCTTAATTTATCCTCTTGAGACTCGTAGAAAGTGCAACACGGATTGTATTTGCGATCGAACACGTTACCTATGATTACAAGAAAGAATATCTGGAATCCTTGATTCCTAGGCGGCAGCGTGATCAGTGCCCTATTGGCGAGACCTGCAACACAAACGTAACATAACATACGTATACATGACAGAATCATTTTATTTCAGTTTATCAAACCATCATTTTGTTCTTACCGTTGAAACGTGCAGTGAAGTAACTGCAAAAGTTAATCAATTAGCTAGGTAGTTTATAGTTTACTCTTTACCCGAATCAAGTAACTCACAGTTAACGTGACTTGCGAAAGTAACTGTTACTTGTAACTGGCTTAAACCCGTTGCTTCTAAACACTGCATAAAGATACGTGTGACATTTCCAGAAGGGAAATTAATATTTATTCAAGATTTCCGAACATTCCATTTCGCAAGTTTCGCAAGGAAATCGAATAGCTGACGATTTGGGTTACAACGACGAATGCGTCAAAGTGGGTTCCGCTGAAGCCCCTCGGGGCATTTGAAAAGTCCGATAACGCAGGTGCTGGCGGGGTTCCAACAAGTGAAGGAGGAAATGGAAAACTTTCACCAGAGTAAGTGACGACGGACGGTGGAGAAAGAGAGAGAGAGAGTGGAAAGAAAGTAGTTCCTCTAGATAAGAGCCGTGGACGGTGACAACGCATTTAAACGCCCCTCAATGAAACAATCAATTCTTAAGCCGTGTTCTCGCCGCCAGTTTGGTACCGAAACGCATGTATCTCGCTTCACTAGACATTAATGTCAGTTTTATGCACTCGGGATAATCGGCGTTGGATTAAGTATCAGCCGACTTTGGGTTTAGAACTCCCCAATGGAATTGAACCTTTTCTTTTGAAGTCAGTTCGAGGGAAATTTCAATCTGTTGCTTTTTTCTTCAGGTACCCAGTAGAGTTCTGTTGGACACACGACTCTTCAAAGCACCATGACTCTAATGTGATACGAGAGATTGTCGGAAATAAATAATACAAAGCCTACAAATTCTAGTAGGTATTTATTAGACGAATACAAACGGACTCACGTGAAAGGACACTTCATACACTACTTCTCAACATAGTCCCTCCACTGTTCAGGTATTTATCCCAGCGCTACACGAGGTTCATGATGCCTGTCTTCAACCCAACCCTTGCTTCGTGCTTGACAACATCATCCGAGTGAAACCGGCGTCCTGTGAGATGTTTCTTCCTAGGAGCAAGGAAATGGTAATCGCTCTGAGCAAGCTCCGGGAAGTATGCTGGGTGATGATGCCACCCAAAACCCGCCAGGCTAGGACGTAAGGCTCCGAAAACAGGACCCCGAGTTCTATGAGGCAGGCATCATGAACCGTGTGTAGCGCTGGGATAAACATCTGAACCGGGGAGGGACTATGGTGAAAAGTAGTGTATAAAGTGTCCTTTCACGTGAGTCCGTTTGTATTCGTCTAATAAATACATACTGGAATTTGTAGGCTTTGTATTCTTTTTTCCCGACCATCCCTAGTATATATTATCATGGTTTGAAGTAGTTGGTATATTTCAACAGACAAAGGTGAATATTTATATCGTACATGTACGATAAGAACGGCTGTGGAAGTTTTCTGCCCTATCATTTGTTTCCCATCAGTCACAGTGGCGTAGGTGTACTACAAGATGGCGACTCTCGTGCAGAAGTCCTTTTGTGTCATTGAATTTGCAAGGTATGGTTCTGCTGTTTCAGTTTAGCGAGCTTTTCGACGGCGATTTGGAGTGATCCTCCGTTCGATAACAACATTCGTCGATGGTTTAATAAGTTTCAGACAACTGGATGTGTCTGAAAAGGGAAGAGTTCTGGACTTCCAAGTGTGTCGAACGAAAGCATCTAGAAGCATTGGACTACTGGATGGATGTGTGCCGTGTCACGAAAGATGCCCACATTGAACACGTAACCTTTTTTAGTTGTTTACTCCCACGTAAGCTTTGTGCTTGTACCCCACATATAAGTGAAATTAAACGACTATGAAACCCCGATATTCATTTTGGAACAAGCTGTATTACTTCCTTATAATGGGATGTAAAGAATCCATCCAGTGCTGTTTTCACATGATCCGAAAATACAGGGCGATTCAGAATTCCTATTTCACACTTCTAGGGGTTGTAGAGGGAACTCAGTAGATCAAGTTTTGATAAGGAACCCAAGTCCGGAAACGTACCGTTTTGGTAGTGCACAGATGACAAGATCACATAATTTCACATCTTCCGCTTCACGGTAGGCAACCCACATTGACGGAGGGCGACGTCATCAGTCACCTGATATCATGGGTGCTGCTCCAACGTTCTCTGTTTACAATCCGGTGTGCTTCGACCTTCACGTCAGTTGCTATTCAGTCGGTGCGGAAGACAGTACAGTATGGTTGAAAACACGTTTGCCGAGAACACCGACATGTTGTTAATTTACGACGAAGCTGGACGTACTGGTAGAGCTGCGCAAGGTCTGTATGCAGAGCGTTTTCCGCATCGTGTCACTCCATCACATACCATTTTAACCCGACTAGATGATGATGATGTAAAGTTATGTGATCTTGTCAGCGGTAGTACCAAAACGGGACGTGTCCGGACATGGGTTCCTTATCAAAACTTGATCTACTACGTCCCCTCTACAACCCCAAGAAGATTGTAACAGGAATTCTGAATCACCATGCATGTGCAGCAGCTCAACCAAAATGCGCAAACTCGAGAAGTAAACTGATGTCACATAAGGATACTTTTATAGATTTACGATTAGTGCCCTAATAAGTTGTATTATTATGTAGTTTGGAGTGAAACGATACAGTACAACATGAGATTTGGTGTCTGGTAAGATATTATCGAAACAAAACAATCGTGACCTTTTTAATTGTGAAGGCTTGTTTAGTTGAAGAACAAACTTCGTTCAAGCAGGCGGTGCAGAAAAAGCCAGTTCCATTTAATTTTCTTCCCTTCAGAGTTTTTCTTCCATTGTACTGACAGCCTCTTAAATGTAAATTCAGTTTGAGAGACGTGGAGATTTTGACACTGTGCTCGTCTTTCCGAAATATGGCGGTCGATGAGAGAGAGAGGCGCCCGGATGTCTGACGACTGACCTTCCACAGCATGCGGACTCCAGCATCTGCCTGGATTGCAACACGCTCCTCCTCCCCTCTCCTTTCCCTCTTCCCCCTCTTGCGTTGCTTGTAGGATCAGAAGATTTATAACAGTAAATACTCACTTCTCCCTTTCAGTGGAGATTTGGATCAATGGAATTTCAAACTCAACAATTTCCCGATAGCCTAGTGGCTAACGTTCTTTCCTTGCAATTGAAGAATACATAGTTTTGATTCTCGTTTGAGACATATTGCACACCGGTTCGGATCCCACCTTAGATTATGGGTCCAGTCCCGATTAGCCTATCTGAGCGTAAAATGGACTTGTGCGAAATTTTATACATTTTAACCTTCTCGAAATGAAAATCATCACACAAGACGCAGTGAAAATGGCAATATTATGTATTGATATGATAATCTTTATCCTTTACGCTAAGAATTATACACCCGCCCCATAGAAACTGATACTAAATTCAATTTCCGTCCGGAAGAGAAAATCAACAAGTGTAAATGGGTTCTAGGCCGTAAGAACCTCTTTATGTATAAGTATTTGAATTCGATCAAGAAACCTTTTTTCAGGATGAATTTAAATACGGTCCAGTAACATGTGCCTTCTAGAGCATTCACAAGAATCTCCGTGTATTTCGCTTTCGCTGTTACCTAGATATTCGCAAAAGTTTGGCGGCTGCGTAAACCTATTAAACTATTGCGAATATCTAGACAACAGCGAAAGAAAACTGTGAGAAAATTCACATGAATGTTCTGGAAAGAATTCTGAGGAGATGTAATTTTTCAGAATTTGAAATATCAAAGCAATTTTGAAAATGTAGAAGACATTTCGAAAACAATTTCGTTGGCATCGACCAAATGTCCAATCGAGCCTTAATGAGTGTATCAGGTGTCTGGGCAACCCTGGTGCGGTAAATGCTAAAGTGAGTAGGCTAAGGCGCGAGACTTCTGGGGGCGCAAAATTATATGAGGTGTAACAAAAGTAATCAACGAACAAAGGAAAAATAAACTTATTTCTCTCCACATGGTTACGTATTGTTGTTTTACATTCTTTTTCAGTAGTTTCCGAATAAACTAGAAAAGGAAATTCAAAATAATTAATATACCTAGGTAATACACTTTCTTGGAACAATTCTATATAACTTCACCTCACCTACGAATTTTCTGACTCCAAAATTTAGTGAAGGCCATCACGATTTTTCTGATCTAGACGAACGCGTGATTCCACGTTTTCAACTTTTCTCCTGAGATTTCGACCTGTCCATAGGACCTGTAAGAAGCCGCGGTAGCTCAGTCGTTAGGGCGTCTGACTACCATGCGAGAGAACCGGGTTCGATCCCTGGCGGGGGAGAACCGGGACTTTTTAAACCTGTTCAAGCATCTCTGGCGCCCACCCAGCGTCGTATAAAGTGGGTATTTGGAAGTAAATGCGGCTAGGGGCGTGGTGCTGATCACACCAATCCCAGCTCGTCCGAGATAAAGAAAGTGTGGAGCCCTAACCCCACACCCGCTATACGCCTTAATGGCGTGGTGCAAAGAACAGGGGAGCACTTTACTTTTTATACCCACCATCGTGAGGAAATTGGGGAGCCACGAATGAGTAGCGTAACCCGGTCATGAGAATCTACAACGACGACTGGGTGTTCGTCGTGCTGACCACACGTCACACCGTAACTGGTTGGATGATCTCCCATCTCGGCAGGTGGAAGTGAGGCCGGCAGTCGGTAGGTAGGCCCTGCCCCCCACGGGCTGTTGCGCCACGGATTAATTTAATTTTAATCTTGAGTTGATATGTTCACGTTCAAGGTTCTAGATTCGAATCCTGGGTAAGGCGTTCTGTTTGCTCTATAATCTATTTTGTTGCTTCATTATTCTTACTCTTAATCACGATTAACTCTAGAGGTAATAAATCTGTCTAAATTAACCACATATAATCGAAGTAAAGATATTCTCTCGGGTAAGCAACTTATCTTATAGAGAAGATTCCTAACTTTGGAGGGCTAACGTCACTCTCATCTTCAGGGGACTGGGGATGACTGTGAGATCCTGCAGATAAGTGGCGTTAGGTGCTCAAAGCGTGAAACCTTCAGGATTCTTTCTGTTATTAATCTTAATCTTAGACAACATCTGTGTTATTCTTACAGAGCTAAACCACGACTCATTCTTCAATTCCAACTTGTAATATCTCGAACTGCATCAGCAAACGTGGATCATATCTGCCAACTTCGCCCACATCCTTGTTGCAAGCATATTCGTATCTTCAGAGGTTGCAAGACTAGAAATCGAAGGGGGAAAACTTCTAGATAAAATGGACGTTATCGTCAACTCCCTAACAACATTTCTGCTGACGCAAACGGTAGAGCTCCAGCGCCTCGAGGAAAACTTGTTCCTTCGATTTTGGAGCGAAGGGACAAGAAAGTGCTGAGTGTTTGTGCGTTTCCGATCCTATCGATCTCTTCTATATAGCTTCCTGTAATCAGGTAAAGTTCGCTCTTTGCTCTTTCCTCTCGGTGCATGTAGTCGCAGGTTGCTTAGCTTTTCCGGCCCATGATGCATCAGCCTTCAAGAGAGGGAGGGATGGAGCTTCTCGCCCACATCTCAAACCATCTTGCCTCTGCGTTGAAAGTTGCAGTAAATGCAATCTCTCCTCTTCAAGCGATTTTCTTGATCGAGGCATCGCAATTCTAACACCGTGGATGAAGATAATCATAGCCTAGAGCATACAGACGGAAATATATTCCTCAAAATATATTTCCTCAGGAAATATGTTCCTACAAAACTTCAAAATATCAGCGCTTTTTATTCATAGATAGACTGGAAACCGTGAAATGTTTTCCCACTTATTATGTTGTTTATACGTAGTGCTCGGAAGTTGAAGACCTATAAATTGCCAAAAAAGACCTATAAAAAGACCTAAAAACGGAAAAAAGGACGTATAAATGTGATCCAAATTAATTAACAACTTCAGTTTTAATTACATATTTAATGAATATGCGCGGCACCTCCTTATCTGACTTGAAATCTTTGCAGGCGCGTGCTGTCTGGTCGTATACACCGTGCTGAAAGCTTCAAAACAAGCGAAAGTTGACACTTACAGCGCGACCTTCCAGACAAGTTACAGTTAAAGGACCTTGTACCGTACCTGCTTCAGTCGTCCAAAAATGTTTTTCTCTCGTTTTACAGATGGTTCAAATATTTTTTTTTTTATTTCTCTACTACAGAAAGGATGTTTAAGAGGTGATGAAATGATGATTCGAATTGAGATTGAGCAGTAAAAATGTAGTCGAAAGGAGGTGAAGTGGCAAAAAAATGCCGTTAAGACCTAAAAAAGGCTAAGAAAGGACCAATAAGCCAAAAAACGCCGAAATAGGCAAAAAAGGACAAATAAAACCCCCTTTTTTCTGGCCTACAATGACCCAAAGTGAACATATATTATGTTGGGCCTCGTCTTCGGACACTAGGAGAAAAAGGATTTTTCCTCAACTTCCGAGACCTACTTATAAGACACTTGTTCGGATATTTTAAATAGTACTTATATATATATATATATATATATACTGTATACAGGTAAAGTAAACACTATATACATTAATCAAATTTGCAAATCAACCTGTAACTTTGCTAAAATTACAAATTATGTTAGAAACAACATCGCGTTGACGGAATTCAAAGTTTCATATCTGGTGCTATTTATGTGAACAACGTTATCATTTTAGCATAACATAATCTTGTCTAGAAGCATTATTTAACCCTGTTAGTAGTTACGTCATTTGATTTTATAGATCTGGCACGTTGCAACGTAATTTGACTTGCTTCACAGCAACTAGGCAGATTTTGAGTTAGGTTAATAGCATGATGCAAATAAAACCATTTTTTTCTCCGTCTCCTTTTCATAAATACGGCCAGTTGACCAGACCTGATACGGACACACCTTCTATCGTATATTAAAAGGTTGAGTTACACTTCATGTGGCTCCAATCGAATGTTTCGCTTGCAACAGCACCACTGTCTCCAATCAATGTTTTTCGTTTATCATTGTCTTATTTTAATATAAGTCCAGAAATTTTTTAGGTTCTCACCATGATTGTCATTCGCCGAAGAACTTCACAGCAGTTTCTAATTTGTCGTATTCACTCTTAAACCTCGAAGGCTTTTCTTCTACCACGGTTCACGTCAAGTATCCTTGTAAAAATTGTTTAGGTACAAGTTAAATTGAACTTTTCGAGTTTAAAAAATAAATGGAACATCTGAATCGGCTATATGTTATAGTTCATAGATGTCATTCTACTGTTTGTTGAACGTTTGCACGTATATTGAGCCGTTTATATGTGAAGAAGAAGAATAAATTAATTGGTAATAGGAATACCATGATCTAACTGCAAAAGTGGTATTCCAACCTGAGGTAGAACATAATCTTTAAAAATTACCCACGTTCAGTAGAGATATTTTTTAAGTTGCCTAAGTTGCTTACCATTCTGAAGAAATTCCTTCATCTATGTGCCTCCGTCGGGTCTCGAACTCGGGACCTCTTGTTACAAGGCAAATACTTAACCACTACGCCATCGGTGAGGCACCTGCATGTGTGTGTCTGTGTATGTATGTGTGCAGGTCTTACGAACATCGCTCGTCGGTAAGTGAATTTCGTAGACAGTACATCGGTTTTTTTGGTAAACTTACCCCTCGTAACTTCAACAGTTCAAGAAAAGTTGACGGTACTTTTGGAATGTTAGTATGCATCTTTACACTCTAATCATGTTATATTAGAAGTGTGATACGGCTGATAATTGCAAAGAAGACTAACGTGCTGCAATATAGAATGAAAGAAAACAAGAGGCAACGGCACTCGTGATGCGTCCACACGTCACCAATAATGCCGATCGGCAGACTTTGGTCCAACAAAGGATATTGCGCAATGCTAGGAGGAGAATGCGTTGGTTTGGAATCTAATCGCAAACTGTAGGCCAAGTCCCGTTTGCCCTACCCATGTCCAAAGGGGAATACAAGCAAACACAACGAGGGTAAACATGATTGATTTATTTTGTTTATTTTACTTCGCTCTACTGCCAGTTTTAGCAAATCACCAAGCTGAGAATGAGTGATGATATGATGAAATTGATGAGAGGACACTCCCATGCCCAGGCTGGGATTCAAACCCGGGACCCCCTGGCATCCTTGTGCGTTGAGCTAACCACTCCTCCACGGGGGGTCGGCAAAGAGAGTAAACATTCTTCGTACCTTGTGCCCCAGGCACAATAAGTCACGTAATTATAAGCAGTGAGCATCTGACCTCGCTCTAAAATGCATTTTCATCCCTGAAAAATCTGGCAGTTAATAGTTTAATATTTCAGCTTCTCGCAGCAGTAAAAATTCTGTAACGCACGCTCTTATTGTCCTCGTACTTCCTTTCTTTGCCTTCCTTCTGCGTTTCCATTCGACGTAAGAGCCGATTCATAGAGCAACGCTCGCCGACACCGCTCTGATTTCCCAAGAGCTACGTTCAGCGCTATCTTTTGCTTCGTCATGAATCTGCTGTAAAAATGTTATGAATAATTCCTGGCTCAATGAGAACGGCGGAAAAGGACAAGGGTCGAAGGACGAACAGAAATCGTGGCGTGACGATCGGCGGAAGGCGGCTGGATCACGCAGGTAACACGGTTGCTCGGCGGAATTCCCTGGAATGCGGCACGCTGGACGGGGAACTACTTTTTAAGCGGGAGAATACGTGTTACCATGAAGGTAGTGCCATCAGCTATAATGCGTGTCTGTAGTCTATGGAGCAAGCAAATGGAAACAAATCCTTAGAGGTTTCGACCAATGAAAGCGTGAGAGAGGAAGTGAATGCGTGGAGGAGAAACGCGGTGCATCTACCACCCGTTACAGCTGCGCACACGGCTTTGCTCTGCCCACTCGCTTTCTCCCCTTCTCTACCGTTAAGTCCGGTCTCTCTCTACAGATTCCCGAAAACGTAGCGCCTCCCCTATGACGTAGTGGCAACGTCATTACCTTTTTAACCAATGGAGTTCCTAGTTCAACACCCGGTGGGGGCACATAGTGTTTCGGATTCCGTTTTAAACTGTGCGTCCAGTCCCCACTTGAAATAAATTTCAAAAACGTTTCTAAAGATATTTTGAAGAACTATTAATTACCTTTTAGTCTAACGTACACCCCAGGACAAAAGAAGTAGAAGGCGAATTGTCCATCACAATTTTCATTCCGTTTGGTTTCCACACCGTGATGATAAGAAACCGAAATAAAAACGTCAATAAGGTGAGACCAATACCTGATTCGAATCAACCGAACTCCATTTCTTAAAACAACATAGCATCTGAAATGAAAAAATAATGAAAATATCGATGGACAATTTGACTATTACCTTTGCCGTTGGCCGAACCTCGTTTCACATCCATATATAACTAACTATACCACGGATATAATTTGTTATTACTCATAATACACGAGTTATTGACAATATCTAACTTACGATTTTACATTAGGTTCTTTTTAGTTACATATGAGACGTAACAATAATTGACCATTTCGTGGAAATTGAAGTTTTTGTCACAGTACAATTGTTGCCAGGGACGTAACCAATACATTGATTTTCTTTCTTAAAGGGTTATTCCCAAATTTCGTGACAGGTGCAAATAGCTTATATGCCAACGTGACCATTTGTAGATCAATTTAGTTTATGTATAAAAGCAAATTGGGCCATAACATCCTAGGAATGCATATATTTGAACTTGTAGATTCCAGTAATATGTTTTGATATATTAGACTAGTTTCTGATGTGAAGGTGGGCTTGTAAAAAAGAAACAAAAACAGCATGGGAAACTCTTAAATTGACACGAATGCATCTAAAAGCAAAATAGTATTAAACAACCTTTTGAACATTGTAGAAATTGTATAAAGATTTTCTGGGTTGGATAGAAGAATGTGTCAACAAGATTATATGAAGCCGCAGGCTGCATACACGTTCAAATCGCTCATGTCCACAAGGCAATTAAACACCTAATCTCCGAATGTAATTAACTGACAGATTGGTTGATCATACCAGCAACCCAATTCCAAAGTTTATTCATCTGATTAATTATTAGTTCCTGTGGGGAAATTTATATTATTCTACATTCCGTTCGTAAACCGAAGACAGAATTTCGTGCAATGATGATAAGAATATATATATGTGTGTGTGTGCGCGCGTGTGTGTGTGTGTGTGTGTATACACACGCACGCATGCACGCACACACACAGTGCCTTTCTCTGTCGAGTCTTTCGTGAAGCGGCAGCTAACACGCCGGTCGGTGGGAGGGCGTTTGCACTTATACCCACAGCTTTACGCTGACCTTGGCACTGGACGCGTCATGCTTCAGTTTGCAGATAGCTGCTGTCCAGTTTGCACGTGTTTGTAAAGTGTTAAGATGTTAACAAGTGTTTTAAATTGTTTTGTTTTATTTTTCGTATTACTGATGCTTTTCTGCAGTCCAATAATGCCAACCTATGTGTCCAATTTTAAACAATTTTTTGCAGCGAAGTTAAAATACGTTTTGCAGCAGAATTACCAGATGTTTCTGTTTCACACAGAGACAGTGTTCGGATACTTGTGAACAAATTTAGGAAAACAAGGTCTGTTCTTCATAAGAAGCTAAGGGTAAAACGTCGTTCTCTTTACTGGAGAGAAACTAGACGACGTTGTAGCACGATTGGAACACACTTTTCCAAAATCCCTCCGGCGCCTTGCACAAGAAACAGACATTTGCATGACGTCTGCGGGGCGAGCTACCAAGCTTTTAAACCTGAATCCATGAATTACAATAATTAAGATAAAACATCAGGAGAGAATTTGAAGTTTTTTTCGGAAGTGGACCTGCGTGTGTTACTGAAAATTTCCTAAAAATATGCCGTAAATGTGTGGATGCAGGAGGACATAATTTCCAATACCTCTTGTACAGTGTCTCTCAAAAGTTTTAGGACAACGACATTTTAAACTAGGCAACCCAATTTACACAAGGTGTTGGTGGGTTGCATGTAGAGTTAGGCTCAATTTCAGGGTTGCCACATGCACAATACATATTTATAAAATACGCGAAAGAAATAAAAACAAGTATTAGTGTATAAGAAGTATTAAAAACATCAATATTATATCGCAAGTGACAAAATTCTTTCTGAAAGAAAAATAATAGGTTTTCTAGCATTTCATCGCTAATGAGACTACAGAAAGGAGAAGAGGTGAGAGAAAACGAGAGGTGACAAAAGACAGGAAAAAGATAAAACGAGAGGAGAAGAGGAAAAGTAGAGGAGAGAAGGAAGAGAGGATGGACGAGGAGAGGAGATGTAGTGAGGAGAATGGAAAAATATTCTAGGAGAGATGAGGAAAATGGAGCAAAGAAGAGAAAAGAGAAGAAAAACGAGATGAGAGAAGAGTGGAGAGTAGAGCAAAGGAGAGAAGAACGAAAAGAAGAGGAGAAAAGTGCGTGGAGTCGGAAATCTAAGACAGGAAAGGAGATACGAGGAGTGGAGATGAGTGGGATGGAGATAAGATGCGAGAAAAATAGGGAAGGCGATATGAGATAAAAGCAGAGCAGAAGGAGGGGAGAGAAGAAGGAGAAGGAGAAGAGAAGAACAGAAGGGACTGAAGAGAAGAGGTAGTTGCAGAAAATATCGTCTCAGCGTCAAGAATTGATGCATTGGTCAAATTATCGACATGAAACATTCAATAACATTTTGAAATGTATTGGAGAATGTATTAAATCGGCGAGAAATGCCTTTTGGCTTAGTTCAGAGCAAGGTAAAATCTTCCATTTAAGATCTTTGATTTTACCTGCGATTATACCACTAAAAACATGAATGTAATTTTAATATTTGTAAGAATTATCCAATTTTTGTCCACTTCTCGGTTCGTTGAAATGGAGATTTTGTAATTGAATATTTCCCGTCACCCCATCGTTAATTCCAAACTGAATCATTCCGTTTCACACGGGGTGAACAATGAATACAATGGGATAGGTCTTAAACTTACGAAAATTTTCTGCCACCGGAAGGGTTTGAACCTACGACCATCAGATTGACAGTCCTCAACGTTAAACACTACACTACAAGCTTTCGCTCCTGAAGTAAGTAGAAGGAGCTGACCAATGTGAAATGTAGATGCAACTCTCCTCCTACATGTAATGTGGAAATAATACTTGTTTGTAACAAAGAAAACGAAGGTAGTACGACTCGGAGAAAACATTTCATGGAGAATTGCACATGATGAGAACTTTTCATTCGATATTTGCGGAGGTATCCTTGCATTGAACTCGAGTGGGAAAAAGGGTAAAATTAGTATGTCCTGAATTGCCACAAATATAAATAGTTATTTCATTAATATTTGTCAATGTCTTTGAAGCAGTACACAATTATCGTTAAAGTATTATAATTCACGATCTTATACATGAAAATATCCCTTTGAACGTGTGTCAATTCATTTATTTGTTTATTTTTTTTATAAATTCCATTTGCAGAACAATGTAGCTACTATACACTGCTATTACAATTAATGTTACCATGCTCTTGTTTGTAATAAAAGGAATATTAAAAAAAAGAACACCTCCTAAGGAGGATCGAACCTGGGACCACAATCAATGCTTTCAAGAACTCTAACCACTACACTACGCCCTTTGCTTCCCTTGGAGCAACAGTTCTTAATTATTCTGTCGCGTCAATATTGTAAACGTTATCCTGGAAAAAGAAGTTCAATACTCTGATATAGCTCTGTACTTCTAGAATTACTCTATACACATGCATTTGAAAATTAACTCTGAATTTATTTCTTCGTTGTTAGTATATCTAAGCTTGTGAATATATATTTTTTTAAATTTTGTAACGGTTACATGAACATCTAGGAAATAGTTCCTTATAATAACCTCAGGTTGACCAAGTTGCCAATACAAACAAATGGAATACAGATTTTCTTCGAGCTTACATTGTTAAAAAGGAGCGGGTACGCGTATTACTATCCCAATACTTATTCAATAAGGTTTCTTGGTTGTCAGAAATTATCACTTAAACTATTGCATGTTGAGCTAGTGCCCACCTAGCCGCCTCTAATGAAATCTATCATTCTTCAGATTATCTTTCAAATTCGACTCTGGTCACTCGTAACTTGCTGGGAGCATCGATGGACAATGTTTTGCGATAAGAAGCGGCCTTGAATAGCGTGAGTGAGTCACTTTGAACGCGAGCAAGCTACGCTACAAAGGTTGTCTGCCTTTGAAAACCAAGTCATTTTTTTTCACCGTTTCCGAACGCGATTACTATTGTAGAAGTATATATTCTCACAAAAGAGCAAGAAAGAAAATTAGACCAATGTTCTCCCGTCGTTTAAAACCAAATATTATCTATTAAACGAAAAGTTCACGATTGTTAATAAACCTATCTGAGCATAAGGTGGATGTAAATAATAAATTTAATACAAAGATCTCCAAAATTTCTCTCCCACTGTCTACGTCACTAACGTCAGCTCAGTATCCAGGGGGGGCATGGGGGCAATGCCCCCCTCGAACCCTGAAATATTTAAATGCGAACCTATCAATATCTACGAAAATAACATCGTCGATTTTAGAAATGTGTAAACATTTCAATTTTGTTATTACATAAATGAATCTGTTTCTTGCGCAAAAGTCTTCAGGCTGCAATATTGGATGGTTTTAGTTTTATAATGCAAGGCTAGCAGACGTCCGATTCACCGATTTCGTCAGGAGCGCTACTTTCAATCCCTGTCCCGACTTTTTCGAACTGCAATCGTGATGCGAGAATGTCTCTTTGTTATTGTTGTTTTCTTAACTCACAATTACACATGTTCTTTATTGTAATAATAATTCCTAGTACGCAACATTTAATTTATAAATATATTATTTTCTAAACATAGAATTATCATTACTTTGAATCGCGCTCGCTCTATTTGAACTATTTTGTAATATCTGTCTCTCTCTCTCTCATATACACACACACACACATACACACACACACATTAGGGTCTGGCCACTCCCTCAAAGAAATCCTGCGTACTGGCCTGGTCTACGTCAATGACAGAAATGCAAGCAATACTTTTATTTATATTTAACCCAATTAAAGGAATGTGGAAGAATTTAAAAGAAATAAGAAAGAGCGGAACTACTGTTGCTCTACTTTAAAAATTGTTGTCCTTCGAGGAAGAAAAATAAGAAGGATTTACTCCAGCACCTTAACACAGTGTCCCACGAGTCTCTCTTGACTAATACTGTCAAGTGTGAAGACTAAAATTTTCCGCCTGTTTACGTCTAACGTTGCGCAGATTTGGTAGTTCGCAAACGGTGTAATTATTTCGTGTTATCTTACGCAACAGCAAATACATTTCATAAGACTGTTCTGAACACCAGACTTGCGTCAGTAAACAAGCATTTCGTCTGTTGCAGTATCACAGGAAAAGAACATCGTCCTGCAATGTTCAAGCCTCTAGATATTTTTCATTAATAATGTCTAATCACAATAATAAGTTAGAAGAAATAACTCGCATTTTCACAACTACCAATATTCTCGTTTGCTTCATCACTTCGAAAATTATTTCTCGAAGATACCTGCTATACTACAAGAAAGCAATCCAAAATTAAAGTAAAATTTCAACCACATGTATACTCAACTTCATTTACAATATTGGAGAGACAGAATACTTAAAAATTGTTGTTTCAATCGAACGTAAGGGCGTGGTGTAGTGGTTAGAGTTCTTGAAAGCATTGATTGTGGTCCCAGGTTCGATCCTCCTTAGGAGGTGTTCTTTTTTTTAATATTCCTTTTATTACAAACAAGAGCATGGTAACATTATTTGTAATAGCAGTGTATAGTAGCTACATTGTTCTGCAAATGGAATTTATAAGAAAAATAAACAAATAAATGAATTGACACACGTTCAAAGGGATATTTTCATGTATAAGATCGTGAATTATAATACTTTAACGATAATTGTGTACTGCTTCAAAGACATTGACAAATATTAATGAAATAACTATTTATATTTGTGGCAATTCAGGACATACTAATTTTACCCTTTTTCCCACTCGAGTTCAATGCAAGGATACCTCCGCAAATATTGAATGAAAAGTTCTCATCATGTGCAATTCTCCATGAAATGTTTTCTCCGAGTCGTACTACCTTCGTTTTCTTTGTTACAAACAAGTATTATTTCCACATTACATGTAGGAGGAGAGTTGCATCTACATTTCACATTGGTCAGCTCCTTCTACTTACTTTCAGGAGCGAAAGCTTGTAGTGTAGTGTTTAACGTTGAGGACTGTCAATCTGATGGTCATAGGTTCAAACCCTTCCGGTGGCAGAAAATTTTCGTAAGTTTTAGACCTATCCCATTGTGTTCATTGTTCACCCCGTGTGAAACGGAATGATTCAGTTTGGAATTAACGATGGGGTGACGGGAAATATTCAATTACAAAATCTCCATTTCAACGAACCGAGAAGTGGACAAAAATTGGATAATTCTTACAAATATTAAAATTACATTCATGTTTTTAGTGGTATAATCGCAGGTAAAATCAAAGATCTTAAATGGAAGATTTTACCTTGCTCTGAACTAAGCCAAAAGGCATTTCTCGCCGATTTAATACATTCTCCAATACATTTCAAAATGTTATTGAATGTTTCATGTCGATAATTTGACCAATGCATCAATTCTTGACGCTGAGACGATATTTTCTGCAACTACCTCTTCTCTTCAGTCCCTTCTGTTCTTCTCTTCTCCTTCTCCTTCTTCTCTCCCCTCCTTCTGCTCTGCTTTTATCTCATATCGCCTTCCCTATTTTTCTCGCATCTTATCTCCATCCCACTCATCTCCACTCCTCGTATCTCCTTTCCTGTCTTAGATTTCCGACTCCACGCACTTTTCTCCTCTTCTTTTCGTTCTTCTCTCCTTTGCTCTACTCTCCACTCTTCTCTCATCTCGTTTTTCTTCTCTTTTCTCTTCTTTGCTCCATTTTCCTCATCTCTCCTAGAATATTTTTCCATTCTCCTCACTACATCTCCTCTCCTCGTCCATCCTCTCTTCCTTCTCTCCTCTACTTTTCCTCTTCTCCTCTCGTTTTATCTTTTTCCTGTCTTTTGTCACCTCTCGTTTTCTCTCACCTCTTCTCCTTTCTGTAGTCTCATTAGCGATGAAATGCTAGAAAACCTATTATTTTTCTTTCAGAAAGAATTTTGTCACTTGCGATATAATATTGATGTTTTTAATACTTCTTATACACTAATACTTGTTTTTATTTCTTTCGCGTATTTTATAAATATGTATTGTGCATGTGGCAACCCTGAAATTGAGCCTAACTCTACATGCAACCCACCAACACCTTGTGTAAATTGGGTTGCCTAGTTTAAAATGTCGTTGTCCTAAAACTTTTGAGAGACACTATACGTGCACATTATATTTGTAACTGTCCGTGTAATTGTACGAGCTTATTTTATAAAGCAGCTAGCTGTTACATTTACGCGGATGTTGCATCCAAATTGCCGGCAGGCGCGCTATCGCTGCCCGGTGTAATAGCCACCGCTCCGCGGAAGACTCAGCCGTGAAAGTCACCCTATGTATATACCTATTTATTGTAATATATGATTATGTACTGAAATTTATGTAATTGCAAAAATAAGAAAAACACTATCTTTGCTACGATCAGCAAGTGTCATGTACACCCAACGGCGAGTGAAACAGTGAGCAAATTGTCCATCACCATTTTTATTCGATCTGTATTACACAGTGAAAATGAATTGAAATAATGACATCAAAAAGCAGAGAATAATGCCTGCTTCGAACCAACATAGTTTCATTCCTTACAACGACCCAGGATGTAGAATAAAAAGTAATGAAAACATTTGTGGATAATTTACCTACTATTATTTTTGCTGTTGAGTGTACTAACTTAAGAAAGAATAGCAGATGCAAGACGCAATGCAACTGATATTATTAATAATACTTTATAATGTATTTTATTGTTGTTTGTAAGCATGAGATTCCGAGCTCGATTCAGCACGGCACAGTTGTTCGGATTCCACTACAACTGTAACTTTATTGAGAAGTTTATTCAGAACTTTTTGACACTAAAAATACCCCTTTGGAGCATTTGTACAAGTACATTACAAACTATAATATGTTGGTAGCAAACATAATAATATACTATATACGAGGTACAAGGAGTGACCTTCCACGTAGTGCACCCAATTGTCAACCTCACATCCACGTAGAACACCCTGGACTGTCTTTTGCAGACTAACGAGCCTCTGGCGACTGGCCTTATGATCAGTATTATTCTCTGTGTTGTCCTGTGTTTTGTCGTTATATGTGCTGAGTGCCCCATTACAGCCTCAGCTTTTAACCAGTCAGAAATTTTAAGATTTTAGTCATTACAGTTATGCCACTTTAGTTATGGTAAGGGGCTGGACCCTGTATAGTGTGACGGGTGAAAAATAGCCTTAGTGCTGACGTACCCAAAATTTAAAATTCAAATTCATAATATATATATACATAAATGAGGCACAATATTTATGCATTATATAAAAGTAATGTAAAAGTATACAAAACAATTATACCTTAGGAGATTCTTATTCTATAGTTATATATAAAATATAATATTATGTAACGTAATAAGTCTAAATTTGCAGTATGAATTTATTAAATTCCTGAATTTCTTTAATTATGTACAAAGCATAATCCAACAATTTTTCATTTTGCTTAATCGTCCGCCAATCCTAACTTAACCAGAGTTTGCATGAATCCTAAGTTATAACTACAACAAATCTTCCACAAATCCTAACCAACCCTAAGCTTATCTTGAACTAATCACAAATTAGCACAACCTAATCCTTCACCAATCTTAACCTAGCGTCATATAATCCTTCACCAATCCTGACATAGCCTTACATAAACATAGCTAATTTTATATCGATCCTAAGTCCGCTTAAGCTAATGTTTATCAAATCTAACTTATCCTAAATTAATGTTACGAATCCTAAAGTAGCCTAAGCTAGACATGCACGAATCACAAAATGGGTTAACCTTCAACTCTTATCTCAACATTACTAACTGATCTTCAATAAAAGAACCTACCTGGTAATATCAGGTAACGCTTTCTTATTGTGACTAAGGTTCCATTCCCGGTCAATACACATTACTGTGTTTCGAAACTTGCTTCAAACTGCAGGTGCAAACTTTATCAGTCGATATGTGGATAAAATGGGTTTAAAATTAAGTTTACCAATCGCAATTTAACCTTACCCGAGCCGATACTAATCTGAGACATTTCCATATTTTGGTTGACACATGATCCATCGGCTTACTCTCTCGCCACCCTCTCAAAATTCCAATTTCTCCGAAACTCAATTCTGTGGTGAAGCCCACCGTACCTCGGATATCAGCAGAACTAAAATTCATTTTTACGGTTGCAGTACCAAAGAAATCTCTCCGCGCGAGGTTTCTGCAGAAGTGCATCCAGCGCCCCCGTTCGCAAGCGAATGAAAGTTGTCTCCGGAGGCTTTCCAGAGCAGCGTGTGTCGTCGAACGGGAGTGTGACGAGAATTTAAAGCGCGGCCGCTGATTGCATTTCACAGCTCCGGTTCATTAGTCTTCGGTCGTGGCCGTGCGACCAGAAGCAAAGAGCTGGAGCCCGCAGCCCCACCCCCCGGTCCCCTCTGCCGAGCGCCATCATCAGCAATTAGTGTCCGGGCAGAGTGCAAACACTGTGGTCGAAGGAGACCGCTCCCTGCGAGCTCCGAAGAGGAACATCATTTATGTAATTATCTCCTGCGAGTTGTATGATTCCTCCCTGCCTATTGTGGAGCATAATTTCGTTACCAGAAATTTGTCAACGAATCCAGCCTTAT
This sequence comes from Lepisma saccharinum, assembly GCF_977018435.1. Taxonomy (NCBI): domain Eukaryota; kingdom Metazoa; phylum Arthropoda; class Insecta; order Zygentoma; family Lepismatidae; genus Lepisma; species Lepisma saccharinum. Next base: position 41,494,079 of record NC_139239.1, on the reverse strand, counting down.
ATTTGCATATAAAGTGCGAATTTTATTTATTCTCTGTCGCCGCACGCCTGGGAATATAACTGCATCATTTTTCAGGGATTTCTACCTGTCATCCGGTTAAATCCGAAACAAGCTTTCATCTTCCGCGTTTTCTTGTTTATCGTCAAATTTTTGATGCGAGTAGAAGAGCGCAAATCACCATATTGATGTCACTCAGAAGAAAATTAGAAATATTATCCGTTGAAGCAAAGTAATCCCTTGCGGTCTCGAGAAGAATCGAATGAATGAATTCCATAATCTTTGACAGTCGTAGAGTTTAAAAAGTTCCACCAATTTTTCTCTTATTAGACTTTATCATCCGATCTTTAAAGCAGAAAAGTGACATTTACATGGAACTTGAATCGTACCTCCAACAAATTTAAGAGCGATTCCTTTGGATAACAGTATTTCCCGTAAGGAAATTGGTTTTTCTTTACCTGAAGGGTAGGCAACCAAACGTGCGGTACTGCTTGGTGTGTTGCAGAAACAGTAGGAAAAGAACTTTCACATCCTTTACTTTCTTTTGTAAAATATGGAATTTAATATTACAGCTACATTTCTTAATACGATACCTTACGGCAGTGTAGAAAGGGATACTTCGTGGCGTAGCTAAAGTGCTTGTAAAGTTTGTTGACATGTATATTATGTATGTGTCGCAGCTTTGTGTAGGTTGAAAACTTACGCACACTCAACTTTGATCTCCTAGTGTGTCACGTGACCAAAATTCGAATTAACTAAAAAAAATACTTAGCATTAACCTTTGTAAACCTGAAGAGTTTAACTTACGATCTGCACCATTATTTTTTTCCCTGTCCAGTTTACCCCTGCAGTAGTCAAATCTTGAATATTTAAAATAAAATAACTGAAGTGAAAATATCGTACTTTTCGATGTTATTAATAAAAATTATGATTGCGATTTTTGATCTAGACATACAAATCGCAACAAATATATAATAGGAAATTTGCAAGTAAACTAGTAGCTACTCATAGAACTAAAGTGTCTAGGTAAAAATGTATCAAAAAGATTATGGACTTTACAAAAGTAGCTTATAATTTTGCATTTCCTTTAGCCAGATTTATATATATCATCATAGTGTATCTGGTAACTGAAATAATAAACCACTATACTTGTTAACATTGCAGTGAAGGAGCATCAAGGTTGCCCTTTTTGAAATTTAAAATGCCTTTGAAGAATTTATTGACTTGATTTCCGCTAAAGACATTTAAAGTCATAATTTCAGACGATGGTTGTGGAGTGGACTTTTAATTTCAGGGGGTTACGTACCCCCATACTCTCCAGCAGAGTGAAAAGTTTTGGTAAAATGTTTCAAGTGCAGAGAGATTTGGCTGTGTACGTACATACAATCATAGGTAACACTTCCCCAGCGCTGTCCAAATGACTGCCGAGTGCGGCCATTCGTATTAATTTATCCGTGCATGGTATAATGAGACAATATACCGGTATAACCACAGACAAATGGCTGAAAACCGTGTGAATGTTGACCCGGTGGTCAAAAGGGAAATGCTACTCCTTCAGATTTATATACATCGTGGATAATTCGAGCAGTATGTTAGCTCTACCTGAAAGTTATTTTAATTCTAATTTGAAACTTTATCAAGGTCGCCTCCTCGGTGACAAAGCGCTCTTAGCGACTCACGGTCTTGATGTCGAACGATATTCGGCACTAGCCTAAGCCAGTATAGCTAATAAAAGGAAAGTTGACGTTTTATATACAGACTTTTCAAAGGTATTCGATACAGTTCACCAGGATATAGTATTAATACAGAAATTAACCAACAATTACCTTTCTCCTCCACTTATAACCCTTCTTTCTTCCTACCTGCAGAACCGCCGACAGTATGTCGTGCATCAAGGCTGCAGGCCAACTGAATATGTAGCCAGTTCAGGAGTCCCACAGGGGTCGAACCTTGGTCCCTTGCTATATTTAATTTTTATAAAGATTTTCCAGAACTACTCACAAAATCTGAGACATTAATTTTTGCTGATGTTAAAATATATAAAAATATCGAAAACTCGGATGACTGTACAATATTACATGAAGAGCTGGATAACTTGCTTCAGTGGTGTGAAATTAATAAAGTCAGCCTAAACTAAAAGAAATGTAAACTTGTATCATTCACCCACAACAGACACCCTATTCAACATGCATACACTATTTCTAATGTGTTAGTACAAAGTGAGAATATCGTTACCGACCTAGGGGTCACTTTTGACCAAAAGTTAACATTCCAATCACGTATTGCCCACATTCTAAGCGAAGCTCACAGAAATTTGGGATTTATAATGAGAATGGGTAATCTATTTAGAAAAAAGGAAACATTTCTCTTGCTGTATTATACACTCGTCAGATCTAAACTCGAATATGCTTATCTTGTTTGGAACCCGCAATTCAAGAAAGATATCGAAAAATTAGAGAAGCTTCAAAACATATTTCTCAGATATCTTCTATTTAAACTTGATGGTACATATCCAAAACTCACTCCTATCAACATATTACGCGAAATCTTTAATATTCCGTCACTCGACGAAAGAAGGCAAACAAGTCAAATAACTTTTCTCTCCAAGCTTATTAATGGTAAAATAGATTATTTTAATCTGTTGCCGAATTTAAATTTTTATGTACCAAACTGTATGTTATGGCCCAGAACTGACCTCTTTCAAATACCCCTTGGAAGAACCAAAATGGCCGAAGCGGAACCCATGAGGAGAATGTGCAAGTTTTTGAATTCAGTTTCTAAGACTAACGCCAGTATAGACCTGTTTAAATGTAATTGTAACATTAGATCTATTCGCTGAATTTCTGTATGTTTTGTTTTGTTCATTGAATTTTGGTTTTCATTCAGCTTGTAAGGTTATATCCAACAGTTTAGCTTAATTTATTGTTGTATTATCTCTGCGTTTCCTTTGTCTCTATAATCTAATAATTGTTCTTAAATGTTAAATGTATATTTCGTCATTCATATTTCATGTTAATTTTCTTAGCTATGTTCTTGTTTATGTAATGGTGTCATCCCATATTTAACACTATAATTGGGCATGCGCCTGTTGTGTTTCAATTAATTAAATAAATTCCTTTTAGTGTGTCTCTTCATCAATTTCATCTCATCTTCATTGTCCTGATTAGCTTAAAGAGGCAGAAAGTAACATGAAATAATAAACTGATAAAGTACGTCTCAGAAATACGAAGAGGTATCAAAAAGTTTTGCCTGTTGAGATATAATTTGTTTAATAATGGAAAGATTGAAACAATGAACATACATATAGTTTACCTGTAGTATCCTCTACTCAGAGTTACCCTTACACATAGTTCCCATCATGTTAGATGCATTTAAGCCAACGTTTTACCCAGGCCTAAAGAACAGTTTGGAAAAATTCCACAGAAAATTCCCTGTCTCACCGTTCAGAGATGTTTTAACCTCCTCTAGGGCTTCGAATATGGTGACACGAATCACAGACTTAGCTCAGACTTTATGGTATCCCAAACTCTCAATCATTGCATGTGCTGACCCATAGGACATGTGCACTCTATCAGAAATTTCCTGGATGGTGATGCGTCTATCCTCTCGAATGAGCTCTCATCATTCCTGTGGCGGTTGTCGTCGGTCAACGACGTTGATGGCCTTCCATTCCTTGTCATGTCCACACTTTCGGTTTCTCCTACATTGAACATAACTACTTAAGTCTGAGTTAAATCTGTGGTTAGTGGTATGAGATTCGAGGACCTACAGGGGTTAAACAAGTTTGAAACGGTGAGACAGGGAGTGTTCTGTAGAATTTTTCCAAACTGGTTTTGAAGGCTGGATAAAACGCTGGCACAAATACATCGAACGTGATGGCAACTGTGTGGAAGGGTAACTCTGAGTAGAGGACACTACAGGCAAACTATATGTACTGTATGTTCATTGTTTCAATATTTCCATTATTAAACGAATTATACCTCAACAGGCAAAACTTTTTGATACCCCTCGTATATTCTCAGAAGTTGTAATATCAAAAAACCTTTTATGAAGTTTATTCATTCTTATTTTGTGAATGTCTGTAGTTCCATCACCACTCAAGTGCCACTCTGGCTTCAGCAATTGAAGTCATCGACATTCTAGTATTTGGATCCACGTTTTGGACAATCATTTATGGTGATTCTTTCTACTGAATAATCTCGTGTGTACCCCTATTATGTGTCGTCTGCAAATATTGTAAAGCACGCTTAATTTTATCATCAACTAATATAAAATATCGGTTTGCAAGAGAAACATGTTTCCTTATAAAATTATAAGATGCAATGGTTCTCTAGATAACCTTGATAAAAGTACCCCCTCCCGTAAGCTTACATGGAGTTTGTGAGAAAGATTTTGAAAAACGCATATTCTTGAAGAGTGTAAGGTGGTCCTACTCCGCCAGATATACCCACGACCTTTTCTTTGATGGATTAAGCTCCGACGAAAACATTGCGTTCCATTATGTTTATGGGGTTTCCATCCAATCTACACAGAACGAGGTACATTCTGTTTTATTCATTCGCTTCTGCGGACATTTTTAAGTATTTATGAAAAATCTGGCATTTTACCCATTACAGACATGATTTTAATGGAAGAGATGATCGGCTTACTGTTGTATAACAGAATATTTCAGCAACCAAGGGTGACTTTTTTGCAAGGTAGGAAATTGTTAACCTCTTTTCCATATAGTACAGCCTGAACTTGGTTTTGCAGGGTAACGAGGCCCTAGCATATCGACGCACAACCAGTATAATCCTCTGTGGAGTTCGTATTGTGTTTTATCTTTCATCAATTTCATCGTATCACCTTTCATCCTCATCTTCGCGAATAGCAAAAAAGTTTCAGAAAACTGACGTGAAATAAGTCAAATCAATCCCAACAATTTCAGCCACCGTGAATTTTTAAAGTAAATCAGAAGTGAGAGGTTTTATACTAGTTGCACCAAGTACAAAGGCAGATTTATATTGTTTCCCCACGATAGTTTTGAAAAAGCTTTATAATTGTTGTTGAAAAAATGTCAACTTAACATTCTCATCTTTGATCACAAAGGAAATGAAATTCTCCTTCTTATATTTTCTCCAGGATATATCTGGAACAAGACCGCGCATAGCGGCAGAGAAGGGGGGAAATCTAGTGGGCAGAGCAAAGCAGTAGATGCTGCTGCAAAGGCTGATAACTACAATCGCTTTCCCCCTTTCTTCCGTGCAATCCTATTCACGTGTTGATTATTGGAGCCGTCTCGCGTCACTACTTGCGCAGACTTGTTTTTGTTCGCTTGCTACAGAGATAAGCGGGACAGAGTATAGACGAGACAAGACAAGTTTGCTACAAATTGAAATTACCTTATAATCTAATTTCCATTCATCCGTATCGATATGATTCCTCAAAAGAGGTAGAAAAAGCAATGTTACAAGAGTAACAAGGATGGCAGCCTTAACAACAATCATAGTCTTGTGCATACAGCTCTCATGCACGCAGAGTCCCTAACGAGTCTTGTAATGTGATTGCCTTATCTCCGATTGTCTCCAACTGCCATAACGTCTTGAATTTCCTCCGTGGAAAATTGTTTACCTGCGATATGACCTATTTAAAGAGCAGTGCTCGTCGTGAAGACTGATGACGTAGGCGGTGAATTCTGCTCGTTTTCAGTTTTCGGCGCAGCAGCAATATCCTCGCGATTAGATCGCCTGATTCGGCACTAAAGCATCGAGTCGTGGACAAGAAGTTGCTCGGGTCGTCTGTAGCTCGTTCCCGATACGGATCGAACGGAGACGAGGTTTTGGAGACCGCGCTGCGATACGGTTTTGGCGTCTGTAGCAAAATAGGTAATCACCCGTGTTAATGTCCATATCTCCTGCTTCTCCAATGTGTGCTTTTATGTCCCCCAGTATCTCTGTTCGCTGCGAGAACCCTCGCTTTGCAGCCTGTTGCAGCCATCTTCGCCCTGCGGTTTGATGGGTTAATAAACGCCCAAAATTACCCCCCTGCCCGAAGAGGGGGGAAAACGCCTCCGCGTGTTACGCTCGGCATTGTATTATTTCAGAGCAAAGAAGGTTGTGAAAACCTTGCGATCTCTTAATTATTCAGGCGTTAAACTGCAGGAATAGTTCTTTCGAAATTATTTTTTTATCAGCAACATAGAAATGGTATCTCTTCTGCAAATCATCGTTGAAACTGGCTGCATCGGAAAATTGCTTTCTTGGCGGAAAAAATCAATCACGAAGCTAGCTTATTCTCTATCATTTCTCTTCTCTGCCAACTTCAGTAGCATGGAGGTTAGCGTAGCGCAGTTCCAAGTTACCAAGCATTTGCCTGGAGTGACGAGGTAAACCATAGACAACTTGGAACAGAGTAAATCCATAAACGATCGGCAGTGTTGGTGTAATCTGCTAGTAGAAAGACATTCTTCCATAATATGAAAACTCATTTTTGGTGATAATCATTTAGATGCCTAAATTATATTTTCGTTCCTGTGATGTTTGTGATTTTTTTTCAATGTGAAAGACCAATATTGTAAGCTATACTTTTTCAAATTTTTATTTTGGTTTTAAAAAATAAATGTTTTTACTTTGTGTGCCGATCTAATGAGGTTTTAGTCCAATACTTCAATATGAATGTTAATTATGAAGATCAAACTTCATGAAGAGTGTTGTGCATAAAACCTGCAAGTAATACAATCACAAGTAATTATTAGTATTTCTGAATTTACAAACATTGGAAAAGGGAAGCAGGAGAATAAGTATAGTTTCGTGCATAAAGGTATTCTCATCGAAAATAGTAGTTGGTAGTAAAATATCGGTTTGTAACGACTTACATTCAAAACACGAATGGTATCATGGCGACCAAACTTCTTCACCACTTGCTTTTAGTAATTAGAGTCCGATTAAAACATATGGGGACTCCCGGTGGCGTAGTGGTAACTTCATTGCCTTGTAATCAAGGGGTCCCGCGTTCGATACCCAGTGGAGGCACATAGATACTCGGATCCCACTTTCAACTGTAGGTCCAGTCCCGACTAGCCTATCTGTGTAAAATGTGGACTTGAAGCAAAAACTCAAATATATAATGAAAAATGTACGTTGGTGAGTTTTATAGCCCATTCAAATAATATTTATTCTGTTCGGTAATATCTTTATTGCGTAGGACGATACGTGTACCATCTAAATTGTTGAAACTAAACGGGACCTTTAATAAAACACTACAAATGTACTTAGAACACGAATAGAATCCTCAGATGAAATTCGAGTACCCTGAGGAACGCAACCGCGTGACCTGCTCGAGAACCCAAAGATCGCTAAATATCTCCAGTCGTAAGAAACTCCGCCGACAATGTGTGCGTAGAAAATTTTCCACGTTTCAAGCGAGTTTCTATGCGGTCGCAAAGAAGAATTCAAAATTGCTTTTTGTTTCGTCGGGAAACGTGGGCTTCTTGAAGGAAAATTGAATTCTTGAAAGTTGGGGCTGGGAATTGCCTTCTCACTCCATCGTAACGGTCTCCTCAGACACGGAAGGCGATGATAACATTGCCGCAGAGTTCCCATCCTCGTTTGCAGTCGGAGCACGGCGCCTCTATCCTCTCCTGACTTCAAACCGGGTCCCACGGGGGGAAGGAGAAGAAATTGGAGGGAATAATTAATACCTTTTATTGCGATTTCCAAGGTCGCATCCGAGGTACGTTAACTTTTCAGTAATTAGAATGACATTTCCAGACACTAGGTATATTTTAACCTGGATGTCAAATACGAGATGTAACTGAAGGACACAGGTGTGCGTGGTCGATTTTGCTATATCGGTACTGGTTGCTGGTTCGAATCCCGGCCGGGGTGTGGGCCTTCCTTTTGCGAGTGTCATGTCACTTCATCAATTGCGTCAAATCAATCGTGTCGGCCTCCGTGGTGGAGTAGTTAGCACTGCACGATACGACACAAGGAGTCCCGGGTTCGAATTCCTACCTGGGTATGGATGTTCCTTGTGAGTGTCTTTTCATCATATCACTATTCTCATCGTCGCGATTAGTCAAAAGTGGCAGAAAGCGAAGTGAAATAATCCTTATAATTTGTTCTTAATCTCGCTATTAATAAAAGGTGGCAGAAAAGGCGACGAAAAATAAATTACACCGCAAGATCTACCTATAGCCTGTGGTTGTGTATTCAAATTTGGTCTGTGTGTTGTTGTTTTTTTTTAATTTACGTTCTGCAATATTCAGGTAGATTACATAGTCCTTATGCATTTTTAACTACTGTTACGTACATGTAATTGTATGGAAAATGCAATTGAAAGCAAAGTTATTAAAGATGAAGCACAGGCCTATATGTTTAGGAATGTCTAATTTCAACATGCCTCCACGAATGAATGGTGTTCTTTAAAAAATCTCTCAAAACATGTAGAAGTGGTTATAAGATTAACACAATCTTTATTGTATCGTATAATGCTTACTGAACGATACTGGATTGCGTAAACTAGTATTAAGTATCACCTTCATTTATCCAGAAATCTAACAGAGAAAAATCTAGGGAACGTTTTGGTGCAATGATGTTGGTTTGTCCCATCAGACTCATTTATCAATCTATTTGTCCTTAGTGATGGAAATAAGATACTGTTCAGTAACAGTTTATTTCAATTTTGTTCAAATTTCCAAGTAAAGAAATGACTGATGCCTGTATGAATTTGTGACAGTAGACTGTTGTGTGTCTCGAATAACCTTCACAATTTCCGGTTGGCAAAGCGTTGTGGTTCAACATGACGGGTTTTTTTTTTTAGAAGACCGCATCACAGCAAGCACCTGACTGGATGAACATCCATATCGATGGATTCGGAGAGAGTAATTTGAATATTTTTTTATTCTTCTGATCTACCACACCAAAAATCGTGTTATGGAGCATTCTAAAGGAAATTACATTGTTGTACTTAATCTAGAACATAAACTTCAACAATGATTCGCGCCGACCTTCGTGACAGTGCGCTTAGTATAGTGTGCTACGACGCCATGGATCCCGGGTTCGAATCCCGGCCTGGGCACGAGTGTTCTTTGCGAGTGTCCTTTCATCATATGATCACTCATCTTCACGATTAGCCAAAAGTGGCAGAAATGCAAAGAAAAATAAACCAAATAAAAAACGAGTGGTTAGTTTACCCTTACACCTAGCTGTGTGCTGCTCTAAAGTGAATTAATATGTGGTTGCTAAGATTTCTAACAATTGCCCTAGTCTGTGATGTGGCTATTGGACTCTTATCTGCCATGTATGCAGACAAAATTTTAAAAAAGAAATTGAAACGTGTACTTTTGCGAAGTATCAATTGCCCACCGTGTAGAATATGAAAGGAGTTATTAAACCTCAAAATTTCATCTGTTTATGCAAGGGCCCTTCATTTTAAGAACGCGGTTTTCAATGGTTCTGAAAACTTGCCCTTACTAATATGTAGCTGCGGGATAAAATATTGTAAGAAAATACACGCATTGGATGTCTGTGAGAAACAAAAGAATACAGAGTCTGACACCTTGCCCTGGTGTACTTATTTGTCCCAGTGTTCTTGTGATTCGCCTCGCAGCAACCCCTCCTGGGAATAAGCTACTCTGCTCAAATCCTCTTAAGACCGATTCAAAGATGGAAACTTCTCCCATGATGCCCCTCTTCAGCTCTCGGGAACAAACTAGGTCCATATAATGCCTTTGGTTGTCGCATTACTGCTGGCCTGTGTTGGTTTATTGGAAGGAGGCTCATCTGAGAAGACTTCTGCTACAGTCGAGCACATGATTTCCATGTACTAAATCCACAAGGGTTAAAAAATAGTTAATCCTAATTTGTACCCTGTACAGTCGACATAGACAAATGTAGATTATCAAATTAAACATTATATTCTCAGTTTGCGCTCGTATGTCAAAAAATTCCTTATTTCGTACCTTCCAGTGAGTCCTATTTTACCATACGATGCAGTTTCCACAGACCAGTCACCTATAACTATGAATATAGTCGGATCTGCGTTCTCTACTTGATCGCGATATGCGTAATGGGTACTAATCAGTAGTATGTAATATCCTCCGGTTTATTTCTTGTACACTTTTAATACAAACTGCTAAAGAAGATAATCTACGAACGTCATTGATTAACATTTGAATCCAAATTCATTAAACAACATTTTATCTTCATCTCTGTTGAAGGTAAATAAATAAATTTACAAATTTCCAAGTAACCAAATGTCAATTTTTTTGTTGTCAATCTTTTACTCTCGTCGAGAGACAGACGTACAGATCGATCGAGATAATAAGCAGATAAATAAACGGACCAGTCAGGAAAGTTCTTTAGAAAAAAGATGGTACTTTTCTTATCTTCTGTACATCCAGTTACATGTTTGCAGTTTTGTTTCATTCTGAGGGTTCGAAGGTGTGTATAGTATATAACGATCGTTGACTTTAGATTGACTGCCTTATACAATGAAATTAAGAACCATTATGTTATATTATGTTAGTATTAGGTAGATGTTTCTGTCCAATGATTTTCTTTTTGTCTATCTTCAGTATTTTCTGAGAAATTGATATGTGTCGATTATTGACAGTCAAAGTGGACGAGAAGATGGACTCTCAACCCATCAAGTTTTCCTACTTGTAGTTAGAGTGGTTTCAAAGATATCCAAACGTGGAAAATGTGTTGCTTTTAATTGTTTGACTCCTGCAGCCGAACGGACATGTCAATCAAAATAATTCATCCCGCGTTAAACTAGTTTACAATAAATCCGCGGCTCTATAACCCGTATGGCTCTTGGCCTATCTCCCGACTGCCAGTTTCACTCCCACAATCCTATCTAGAGGTGTGGAGATCTACATCCAGTAATGGGGTGACGTGAGGTCAGCACGTCGAAACCCCAGCCGTTATTTACTATTTACTACTAAACTAGTATTTACTGGGTGTTTATTTGTAGAAAATTTTAGATCTTCATATTTGCTAGTTTTCTAGGTATATCCGTTAATAATAACAATAAGGTCTCCTCAAAGGTTTAGCAATAAAGATGTTGCTTTAAGGGGTCTACAATTCAATAACCAGCAGATGTATATTGTATTGTAGCTGATCAGTGGTGATTTATTCATTCTTACTTTTTTTTTTACTTTTAACCACTGTGTTAATTGTAAAATACCAGTGTTTCGGAGGGTGAATCTGCCTCCGTCTTCAGGGTAGCGAGTAGTCTGTTAAATCATATGGTGTCTATAAATGGTTGCCCTGGAGGATTATTCTCGGTGGCCAAGGCTCGACCTCGTCTGTCGGTCACAATACATGAAGTTGCCAGGGAGGATTATCAGTGGCTCAGGCTACACTTAGTCAGGTGGCCACGTCAAGACCTATTTTTGTTTGTAGGTGTCATATGGTGTTTATAAATGCTTGCCCTTTATAATCCTCCCTGGCAACCTACAACTGACGTTTGAAGTCATTGGAGACGTTTTTTTTGGTCCGGAAACGAAGAATCAGTCCCTATAATGTCGCCATATCTCTTCTCCAAGGCCTAAAATGGCTGCGAAGACGTGGATACAACAACGTACACCTGAATTGTTTTAAAGAGGATTCGCAGCGTACCATATTTAGACCATGTTGAGTAATACCTTGATATAGAAGAGGATTTACTCTGCCAATTTAAGCAAATCGAGCTATCTATGTGAGTTAATAAAAACGTTATGCCTACTTTGCATTACTTTATGTAGCCTACATCCCTCGTATAAAACAGGGTGAGGCATAACCGAAAATGCAAGTTGCAACAGGTAACTTCAACAGTGCCACACGCTGAGCTGCAACTGTCAACTGCCTTTCTCTCTCTCTCTCTCGCTCTCTCTCTCTCTCTCGCTCTCTCTCTCACTCTCTCGCGCTCTCTCTCTCTCTCTCTCTCTCTCTCTCTCTCTCTCTCTCTCTCTCTCTCTCTCTCTCTCTCTCTCTCTCTCTCTCTCTCTCTCTCTGGCAGTTAATAGAGCGTGAATACGTGAATAGTCAACGTGCCAAAGTGTGATGGGGGCAACTGCTTACCCACGCCCCCTAATCGCTGCCACTGTGTATTAATAAAAATTACCCTTAGAAGTTTTAGAATTAGGATTTACCATGGTATATGAGAAGTTTAAACAACTTTTGATCCGACGCTCTTCAGCCTATACAAAACTGAGGTTTTTGGTAATTGTAATTCGAACAGGCAAATCCACCACAATCCCCCGCTCTTCTTCACAAATTGGGAGCCGGTAAATAAATGAATAAACAAGATTCGTTTCAGTCAGACTCGCTGTTGCTTTCAACGACATTCAATTGAGCTGCTGCACAATGCTTATCCAGTGACACGAACGCTGTACACGGCTGTTTCGCAGGAACGTCGAACAAAACAGCCGGGAAGGGAGGGGAGGGGGCACAGCTGGCATTTTGCTAACAGCTCCATGAATGTTTAAATAGGCGGTTGCCTCGGAGCACGGGTAAGATCCCTTAATTAATGATGCCACTTTCTGTCCCATTATTCGTACCAGGAATTCTTTCCTGGAAACAGTATTTGTCGAATTTGTTTCCAGTTATATGTCCATAAAATCCGATGAAAGTTTAACGGTAAAGAGGTCTTTTGCTTTCAGAGAATTAAAGCGAGCATTGGGAGTATTCTTCTCCAATACGCAATTAACTCATTCTCATTTTTCCGTAACGAATTCTCACAAAATATTCCAACATATTATTCGACAGTATGAAAATGAATTTAACTAATTCCTCAAAACATTACTACAACACCTTCCCGATGGCGTGGTGGTAACGTCGTTGTCTTGTAATCAACGGGTCCCGGGTTCGATACCCGGTGTTGGTACATGGCACAGAGGTTCGGATCCCACTGTAGCTTCAGTACCGATTAGACTACCTGTGCATATAGTGGACTTAACAACAATTCAATTCAACAACAACTGATAAACTGAAGGTTTGAGATCACTAAAGTTATAAACAAAAGCAGATGAAAGATGCAAATTTTAATTGGATATTATAATCACAGAGTTCTGTATACATAAGGGGTTTAATTTACATTTCAGTCTTACCAATCTCATTTTAACTCTAGTTCTAGTTCAATGTAGTTCATTTGTGCATGAAAGTCTCATACCAACAAACGTTACAAACCTATCCTCTATCCCTTGAATCCCTAAAGCAAAGCCGCTCGTAACTGGATAAAGCGAGTGGACGGAGCGAAGCGGTACACGCTGCTGCAACGGCTGGTAAGTGCAGTTGCTTTCCCCCTTCCACGCAATCCCGTTCCCTCAGACGTGTTCTTCGGTCAAGCCCTCTCGAGTTACCACTTGCACAGAGACTTTCTTTCGTTTGCTCGCTCCAGAGATTCCCGGGACATAGTATAGGTCGTTTGTCAAAAAGGGCTTCTCACAACAGATGAGATTTAGGGACTCGGACACACTACCGATTGGGCGAGCTAACTTATGACTTCGCACAATACGTCTCTTAAGTTTAGAGAAATAGTTATTAATCGGACTCGGAAGTTGAGGAAAAATCCTTTTTTTTCCTAGTGTCCGAAGACGAGGCCCAACATAATATATGTTCATTTTGGGTCATTCTAGGCCAGAAAATGGTGGGTTTTATTTGTCCTTTTTTGCCTTTTTCGGCGTTTTTTGGCTTATTAGCCCTTTTTTATCCTTTTTTAGGTTATAACGGCTTTTTTTTGCAACTTCACCTTCTTTCGACTACGTTTTTACTGCCCATTCTCAATTCGAATCATCATCAGTTCATCGCCTCTTAAACATCCTTTCTGTAGTAAAGAAATAAGAGAAAGAAATAAATGTATTTGAACCATCCCTGAAACGAGAGAAAAACATTTTTGGACAACTGAAGCAGGTACGGTACAAGGTCCTTTAACCGTAACTTGTCTGGAAGGTCGCGCTGTAAGTGGCAACTTTCTCTTGTTTTGAAGCTTTCAGTTTTTTCGCACTGTGTGTTCCATACCACCAGAATTTTGTATTTTTTATTCATTAAATATGTAATTAAAACTGAAGTTAGTCTTTTTTTGGCTATTTTAAGGTCTTCAACTTCCGAGCACTAGTTATTAACATTTCAAGAAATTATTTACTTTACATTATCATAAGTTTCATTGACATATTCTTTAAATTGGTTTATTTCCAGTGGTTTTAGAGAGTGATTGAAAAATATGGACTTGGTTCCAATTCCTCAAAACCAGTAGAGTGCTTCCTTGGTTTAACCTTCTCAATGAAGCTGCTGATGTGATTGTCAAGAGAGATTAGTTATAGTGTGTGTAATAATGTGCGTTTGTGTTTGGGGACGAGAATTGATTTCTCCTTTTGTGCTTTCCAGACGTTCTGCGTGGTGTCGAAGAGGTTTCGAAAGAACTACATCCACCGGTTCACAGCCACCAACTCCTTCTTCCTCTTCTCTCCCTGGAACCCTCTTCGCCGAGCCGCCATATTCGTCTCCACGAACCAGTACTTCGATTACGTAGTCATGACCACTATCCTGCTCAACTGCGTCTTCCTAGCCATGACAGACCCCATGGAGGAAGCTGAGTGAGTATCCTTGCTGATTCTATGCTTTGTCTCTTTCAGTCATACTCTTAACGTGCTATTTCTGTTCTGTAATGTTGATAAACTGTCTCCAGCATTAAGGCCGAGCCGGCCTTGAGAGTCTTACGTCAGATACGAATTGTTTACTGCTAGGTTATGGGGCACAGTTGCTTCGGAATGAGAAGCTAAGATGTCCAAGTTTTTCAGACTTCATGAATTCATCTGAATATGTTGTTGGTTGTACGCTGCACAACCACTCATGGCAGATTCTAATGAGTGACTTTTCTGTATCTTATGTCTGTATGTACATAAAAATGGGACACTTATATCCTGAAACATTATACCTTGTCCCACATATCTGTGAAGCAAGGCCGCGCGTAGCGGAAGAGAAGGTCGAATCGAGTGGGCAATACGAATCAGTACATACTGGTGCGAAGGTTTGTAACAGCAATCTCTTTTCCCCCTCCACGCAATCCCATTCCCTCTCGCGTGTTCATTGGTGAAACCGTCTCGCGTCACTACTTGAGCAGAGACTTGTTTTCGTTCGCTTGCTCCAGAGATAGCTGGGACTGAGTATAGCTTCACTTCAATCCGTTATGTGTGTTGACTAACTCTAGGGCGATTGACAAATTCAATAGAAACTTTTCAATAGAGAATTCGGCCATCTCCTTAGTGTTATGCAACACACATGACGAATTGCAAGGAAGCCTGTATTTCAATACCCCATTTTTATTGACGGTGACTGTACACACACAAAACCCAAAATGTGTCAATTGGCACAAATATGTTGACTCCAGTAACACATTATTGTGCTTACACTGATAATGATGCACTTCTGGTGCACCAAAATACACATGGAAATGCAGTTCCATGTGATGCACTAAGAATGCATCAGTTGAGCTTTCAGATCATTCTAAATAGATCGAAAATTATGAATTTAATCATGTCAGTTGATGCATCAACCTTAATTTATTGTATTTCGATTTCTACGTGTAACTCTTCATGGGACATATATTTTAACATAAGAATGTATTTGCTAATTGTTTGTTAGTTTCTCTATCAATTAGTCGGAAAGAGGCAGGGAAACAATGTTTTGAACAGTTATCACTTTTAGAAGTAATTGGCAACTAACTTCATTAAAGAGGCAGGGAAACAATGTTTTGAACAATTCTCACTTTTAAAAATAATTGGCAACTAACTTCATTAAAGAGGCAGGGAAACAATGTTTTGAACAATTCTCACTTTTAAAAATAATTGGCAACTAACTTCATTAAAGAGGCAAGGAAACAATGTTTTTAACAGTTCTCACTTTTAAAAATAATTGGCAACTAACTTCATTAAAGAGGCAGGGAAACAATGTTTTGAACAATTCTCACTTTTAAAAATAATTGCCAACTAACTTAATTAATCTGCCGTTCGATACACGGTGGAGGTACATAGTGCTTCGAATCCAACTTCAAGCTGTCGGTCCATTCTCAATTAGCCTTTCAGTGCAAAAAGTGATCTTACAAACAAACGCCTAAACAAAAGAAACTGATTGATCTGGCCAAGCAATCTCTCACACATGACAAAATTTTAAAACTGATCGGTTAATCTTAAGTGTGTATGTGTTCGAGTGTGTGCATACGCGTGCGTGTGCCATTTCACAATAGAGCGCACAGCTTTGTTTTGTTGCATCATCTTCTAGTGCCTCTCGATGGAGTAGGGGTAGCTTCCTCACCTTGTAATCAAGGGGTCCCGGGTTCAATATCCGGTGGACGCACATAGTGATTCGCATCCCGCTTTAAAACTATAGGTCCAGTCCAGATTAGCCTTACTGTGCATAAAGTGGACTTAAAACACCAACGCAATCAATCAATCAATTAAAACACCAACTCAATGAATCAATCAAGCATCACCTTCTACTGCTAACGAAAAAGCAATATTCACAAAATGATTTTAACTTTTTAACAATTTTACGGCTACATTCAATATACTTTCAACTGTTTTTTTTAAAAAAAAACACGAATACATAGTCCTAGGTCTCATTCCATCGCTTTTTCTCATGTTAAGCACTTCTCCTCATAAACTTCTTGGAGAACACAGATCAAATAAAGCCACTAATACCACAATATAGCATGGTGGTTTGAATTCCTTTGAACAGGAAAATAATGGTAGACTCGTTTAGCTTGGGAAAGAAGGACCAACTTGCGTCTGCCAAATTATTTGATGGAGTAAAAGGGGTATATTTAAGAAAGAAAGATTTAGGTGGGGGTACTGTACTACCCCCTTGGAATATTATATTAAACTATATTTGGAAAGCTTTAATGTATCCCCTGTACCCCCGCGCCACTGCGCTCGCGAACCCCTCCTTCATCGAGCCGAGAAGTCTAGCTCTGTTCCTTCATCATGCAGACTTTAACTTTCCATCCGATTCCACATAAATTCATCACGAGACTCCTTCAAAACTTTTCTCAAGATCCACCCTTTCGTAGATGGATCTTCCTAGGTTGGCGAACGAATGATAAATGAACTGAAAAGAGAAAGGAGAAACGCTCTCCTGGCAAAGTGGTCCATTTTGTCTCTCTCCTCATCTTCTTTCCTTTCTCTAGCCTAAGAGCCAACGTGAAACACTGTACAGGAAGCAGGTAGACAAGACAGTGGAAAAATGGATATAATTTTTTAGCCCCTTTTTTTCCCCAAAGAGGACGCGAAAAGTCTGGTAACAGGCATTTCGTACCACGGTAAATGTTCTTTTCTAGAATGATTCTTGTTTTCTTTCTTCCTTTTCCAACCTTCACCGTGGGATTAACGACAAAGAAAAGTATTAGGGTGATTTACTTGCGGAGAAAATAATTACGCACCAAATCAGCCGAATAAGAGTTTCCTGTGGATAACATTTATTAATTTATTCAACTTGCTTGCAATTTCCGTTATTTATATTGCATGCATAATGTCTTAAGGTAATCTCTGTGATGGATTGTGGGGAAACATAATGGTACTTCCATGTCATAACCAGAGTTCGAACTTTAGACCTCTGATTTCGTAGTGCGTTACAGTTACCACTTCGTCACAGAGGCCGACAGTTATCTTTTTCTTAATCAACGTAATTTTAACGGAGGATTTGGAATTCAGTTTATCTGCGATCCAGGTTAATTACGAAGGAAAACCTTTAACAGAAAAACATACATTTTTCAATTACAGAGGCTAAATCTATTACATAAATATATATATATATTTCTTAAAGAAAAACGTCACATGTAATACATGGCACAGTGGTTCGTATCCCCCTATAAAACTGTAGGTCCAGTCCCGATTAGCCTTTCTGTGCATAAAGTTGACTTAAAACAACAACTGATTGAACATTCAACAAGTAATACGCATTACTCGGAAAGGGCCTCCCCGATGGCGCAGTAGTTGCGTCGTCGCCTTGTAATCAAGGGGTCCCGGGTTCGATCCCCGGTGGAGGCACGTAGTGGTTCGGATTCCACTTTAAACTGTAGGTCCAGTCCCGATTAGCCTTACTGTGCATAAAGTGGACTTAAAACACTAAATCAATCAATCAAGCATTACTCGGAAAGAAGAAGTTATGGAGATACTCTTATGAAATATATTTTATCAATAAAGTGTAATATGGAAACTCGCTAATTAACTTTCAATATTAACATCTGATGGGGATATTTAGTGGATAAATCTAACCCATTCTTTAATTTCGGTATCCTGGTATTCCATATTAGTAACCCTATTCCATATTTGCATATTTTTCTCTATAATTTCTTCTTTATGTTACACTATTTTATCAACATAGAAAACTAAAACAAACGTCAGTTCTCATAACACTTCACGTTTAGCATCAAACACCTTGAGTATTTATTTTTATTTGGAGCATAATTTCCTTTTGCTTTCAAATCGACGTTATTTTACGACTACAGATCAATCCACAAATATAATTGTTTCCAGCACTTCACTTAGCACGTTTCAATATGGAAAATTTGAAGTGGCATGTCTAAAACACAAACTCGTCTCGTCTACAATACTCTCGTAAGAAAAGTACCGCAGCTGCGATTGCACTGCCATCTAGGTTGTCATCTGTTCTTGAACCAGCAGAAACGATCGCTTTCCGCACTATCCCTGTTGGCGTTGTGTAATCAGGGCCGGATTAAGGTGGGTGCTATTGATGCTGCAGCATTAGGCCCATTCCTGAAATAGACCCAGATGAAAACAGACGAGAATTTTCCGAAAGCTGAACAGTTTTCTTTTGTTATATTAACCTGAAAATAAATCTTAGAATGAAATTTGGAGCCCCAGTTTCGGACGCCTAGACACAGGTAGTAAAATGTTCAGCTTGAAAGTTAGTTGTATACAAAATATCGACGGTATACAACATCAGGCCCCTTTTCGTCTTAATCCGGCCCTGGAGGCATTTAAGCTATCGACTACAAAACCATGAAATATCAGAAAGTCAAATTCAATGCCTTAAAAAATGAACCGAATGTGAATTTAGACTGCAGAAAAACATAACTATTGATGAGCAACAGAGACTGTTGATTTCACAGGAAAAGCAGCATTAGCGTGAGGCCTTGAAACGAATACTAGGCCTATATGTTATTAAATATTTGGCAGAGCATGATCTTGTATTACGGGGCAAGGGGCATTAAATATTCGCGGGACATACTATATATATTTCAATTTTTCTTCCTTAGTCTGAAGTACAGGTGTCCTACAAAATCATAATGTAAACACTATTACATTTTCATTTAGTTTTCATTCTGATGTACGTCGTTACCAGGTGGAGGCACATGGCACAGTCGTTCGGATCCCACTTTAAACTGTAGGTTCAGTACCGATTAGCCTCTCTGGGCATAAAGTGGATTTACAACAACAAATCAATCAATCTGACGTTCATTATATTTAATTGCAAAAACGGGAATGTTTAATATCATATTGTTACTTTAACTAAAAAGTAGCAATATTTAATCATATCCCATAACATAATTGTTTTCTTTACTTTTCATTGAATTTTGACACTGTTGTGAATTTGCATTGCTTCCATAAAATAATATTTTTATATCATATTTCATTCTATGAGTAAGCAAACAATAGCCTATATGTTAAGTATTTTTGATACAAATATTTGTAACACTATCTTTATGTCGTGGCCACTTTGATTATGATTTCAGTAATTTTGGATATATTTAAGTATGTCAAAATAATACACGCATGCAGGCTATATCAGATTAGTTACTTAATTAGAAGCACCAGCATCCTATAAACTCATTAAAAAAACGCACACAAGTTGCCACCCCTGTCATGACCCCCTTTCCGTATTAACTGCGTTTTCTGGCAGAAAAAATCATAACAACAAGGGCAAATTTACAGTACATGCCTGCGAACACAAAGAATAAGAAAAAAAATCTGGGGCTTGTATCGCTAAAATTAGGTATCAATCAGCAAAAGTCATTAAGATAAGCTGGTTGCCAAATTTTAAATTTTATTGGTGCTAAACGGCGATACTGCGAACGCGCGCTCGTGCTTAACAAGAGGTAATAATTGCACAATTTTAACAACCAGGTTGGCGTTAGGGAATAATTTTACAAGAAACGGATATTATCGATATTTTAACATTACATAATACAAGGGCCTCGCGATATAGTTCGCACAGGGCCTCGCGTTCCCTAACGGCGGCCTGGGTGGAAGAGCGTTCAGGAAGTCCCGGATGAACTTTCGGCAGATAAGGAGCAGAAGGCTGATACGAGAAACCAGAGCGCGGGATTTTCACGCAGGATGAACGAACTTGAGACAGCAGTTATGGTGACTGCCTGGAACGATATCCTTGGCCGTCACAGCAGTACGAGCATTAGCCTCCAAGATCCTACAGTCAGAATGAATACGGCAATTGGCTTGATGGCATCACTGGTCGACACGGTTCAGTTTGCATGGGATAGATTTGACGTGTATGAGCAGGTGGCAACCGAAAATGTACAACACGGCGAATGCAAAGACGAGCAGCGTCGAGGCCGTAAGCGAAAGCGAATGCCTGATGAAGGAGCTGCAAACGAAGCGGATCTCAGCCAAAGGGAAACGTTCGAAACTCAAACGTATCTGGTCATGATCGACAGTCTGTTAGCTGAACTGGAAAAGCGGATGAAAGCATTTGACGATATTTGTAAAACATTCGGATTTCTCTCGGAGCTAACGTCATTGAGCAGATCTAGGAAAAAGCCAAGAATCTTGGCGGTTGAGCTGGTACAGTTTGCTACATTTATGCGCACGCAGAAACTGGTGACTGTGAACGAATCAGCAGAGCCGTTGAATCTTTCTCAGACATTTCCAAACGTCGAGATTGCGTTGAGCATCTATCTGTGCATGATGGTGTCCAATGCCTCCGGCGAACGGAGCTTCTCAAAGTTGGGAATAGTCAAAGTAGAGCTGCGGTCTTCAATGGGGCAGGAAAGGCTAAGCATGCTGGCGCTTATGAGCATTGAGCATGAGATGCTGCGCAGCCTTGACTTCACTGACACGATCGAAGAATTCGCGCTTGCTATGGCTCGAAAAACAGCAATATAAGTAAGCAGCACTAGCGCACCGCTCATAATCATTTCATGGTACATTATCATAATCACAATAATGATAATAAAAAACATAAAAACAAGAGAAACATTAAAATAGAAAAACTATATATATATATTAATCACAGTATGTAAGTGCATCAGGTCCAATTTCGTCTTAATCCGGCGCTGGCTGTGTTCATAATTTTAGAACCAATCAATGATACCAGCATGAAACTAACTGCTAATTGAAGAGAAACTCTTCAAGTGTTAGCAAATTCCTGTCGACACGGGTGTCAATTACACGTGGAAATACCGTCATTCATTAAAGAATGAACCACCACACGAAAATAACTGCCAGGAACTGCAGGTTACTGAGGTCCGGTTCAGGACATGTCCACCAGGTCAACTTTCAGTTCCATGGGACGTAACCCAAAGAAATCAGTTTGGAAAATGGGTGAAGATAGCCTGGCCGCCAGGCTCGCCAGATCTTTCCTCCTCTTGATTTTTATCTCTGAGGCTATGTGAAAAAACAAGTGTACACTGTTGAGGTCTGAAATATGGAGTGTCTAGATTTCTTCTAAAACTGTGTCTGTTTATAACCGCGACCTCAACATTAATTTGCGGCGAGAGACTGCTTTCGAAGTTCGGATAGTGCCGAGCCGAGACGGCCTTGTAAAATAAAACGAGAACCAACCCTTCGAAACTTGACGAGACCGATATCGAGGAACACGTCTGTAAAATCGACACTTGGTGAGACTTTTTATCTCTCTCTCTCTCTCTCTCTCTCTCTCTCTCTCTCTCTCTTTCTAACTCTCTCGGTTTTCTCCTTGCATTTCTCTCTTCAGCCTTTCTTTATTTCTCTCTTTCTAACTCTCTCACTCCCTTGCTCGCCCTTCTCTTTCTCTCTCTCCCTCTCTCTCTCTCTTCTTTCTCTCCTTGTATTTCTCTCTTTCTCCATCTCTCTCTCTCTCTCTCTCTCACACACGTTTCTATATTTTCTCTCTATCCCTCTCTTCTCTCCCTCCATTCCTCTCTTTCTCTCCCTCTTTCTTTATCTCTTTCTATTTCTTTATTCCTTTGTTCTATTTCTTTTTTGCTCTTTATCACTTTCTAACTTACCTCCGCTCTCTCTCTCTCTCTCTTGCTTACTCCCCTGCATTTGGCACAGTTAAACAACATTATTTCTCATCTTCTACGTATTAATTCTTTCGAAAATTACTTTTTCCTTTCAACGATAAGCCGGCCCCCGTGGCGGAGTGGTTTACACATCGCGCTACTACGACGCCAAGAGTCCTGGGTTCGAATCCCGGCCTGGGCATGGATGGATGTTTATGAGTGTCCATTCATCAATTTCAACATGTAATCACTCAGACCCATCTTCACAAATTAGCCAAAAGTGGCACAAAAAGCTAAGTAAAATAAAGCAAATCAATCGATCGAACCTTTCAACGATAAGGTAATTTACTGCAGGAAATTGATTCAATGCTCAGCAAATTATTAAAGTTTTCCAATTACATAACTATTTAAAATATATTTTTAAATAGCTTATTGTAAAGCGGCAGAAAAGCATGCCTGGAGTACTGATGCACTTTTTTTCTTCCATGACCTTCTTATTTTATTCTTCTGCGCCAGTTGCTATTCGACTCCGGTTTTTCCTAGCCTTCGTTTAACGGTGCCAGTCTGCAGTTTCCGCCATCGATCTGCTCGGGGGGGAAATCCTCCTGGAGCCGGCAAACTCGATTCAAAGAGATGAAGGGCAAGGGGAGGCGGTCGGAGGCTCGTCTTGAATCTTAACAGTTGTTGTTCGCGGGCGTGCTAATCCGAAAGGTGGATGCTGCAAGGTTTCCAACTCAGGAGATCTGGAAACGTCCTAAATTTTAAAAAAATGAATCGTGCAGTCAAAGGCAAAAATAATAATAGGCAAATTTAATCACTATTTTTTTATTCTACATCCTGTGTTTTTAAGAAATGGAATAAAGTTAATACGAAACAGATATTGTTCTCTGTTTATTGACGTTTTAATTTCAATTTATGATCGTCACATTGTCGTGGACAATTTGCTTACTGTTTCTTTTGCCGTTGGGTGTACAATACCTTCTTAAATATAGCGTGCAAGAGTTATTGTTTTTGTTCGCCAATAAAGACTATAGAAAGAGAAGAGTGAGGAGGCAGAACATCCGGAAATACTGGAGTGGAATCATCTTTACCATGCCTCTATAAGGCTACCAGACTTCTCGATTTAGTGTATACAGTTCTTACCTTTTAATCTTTGTACAAGCTTCTTCCTGAATGCATGTATTGACTTTTGGTTAGCTGTTGTGAATCATTTCGGTTGTTGATTGTTTCCGGAATGGAACCAGACGTGACATACTGACAGCAATAACCGGTGCGTTAAGTTATTTCTCAGTTGTTCTCGGTCTTTCAGCATAGTTGCATTACAGTGATTGACGAAAGACAAATAGATTACAATACATGTAGAAGTACTATAAAATCAATCAGAGGCTGTTTACTCTCCCCCAGATGAACACATTTTCTCTCCTCTCAGATTTGTTATGTTACACTTGGCAATTTTTCAAAAAGAAATTCAATTTCACGCTCTGAAAGTATGGTAACTTAACATAAATACCACTAAAAATATGTATGTAGGCTAGAAAGGCATTTATATTTCTAGCTTCGCTTGCTTCCTAAAAGGCGGTGATAATACATGCCTGATAGGAGCGGATCCAGGATTCAGTTTTGGTGGGGAACCAATTTCCAAAAGTGTACACATAAATACTAATGAAGATTACAGTACTACTGTAAATTAAAGTTTACCATGGTGAAACAAGTTTTTTATACTTTAATATTTCTTTAAGTACCAGTTCCAGTCATCTGTACATGCGGCCAAGTTATTAAGAACATATTTAAAAATTACATTGTAAAAAGAAGCAATATATTAAAAATAGTGTATTCCTCGCGAACACACAAGTGACAGAAGTATTTTGATATTATAAAACAGTCTGTTTTACTTCATTTCTTAATTCTTTTTTGCTATATAATTAGTTTAATGTAGTACCTGAGTCCTTTTCAGTAGAATGCATGATAAATGATAAAGCTGCTAGTAATTTGGACACCAGTTTCACTTTTCAATCGTCAAATAATTGTAACTTACTCAAGACATTTACCTCACCCTACAAATACTGTAGCTGTAGTTTTCGTGAATGCTTCCTTCCAAATATGTCAATAACCTCCTCTGGTTTCACTTGGTAATTGTCTTTATGGATGTTCAGGTGAGCCAAACCAATCAATCGTTCATTTACCTATTGTAGATCTAAGGTAGGTCTTGATTTTTCGCAGATTGGAGAATGAACGCTCAGCTGTAGCCGTTGTGAGAGGAATCACACACAACAGGTGAAGCAAACTTCTAATGTTGGGATACAAGGAAGAAAATTTGTACGCCTCTGCTGGATTATCTGGGTAGATTTTTCCAATAACCAGAATTGTCTCCATAACTTGAGTTCCCCTTATAATGCTAAAATAGACTGCACATCATCTTCATAAAATTTAGCTGCCTCAATTATATCTTTAGCTGGGTCATCTTCTTCAACAATGAATTTCGGAATTACTTTCTGCAGAGTACTTAAGACTTCAATCTGGTTTCTTTGACATCTAAAATCAAATTCAGATATTAAATAATCCAGAAAAGGGATGAACACAACACATCTGAAATAATCGATGACATTCTTTGAGGGAATATTTGACCTATGTCTTTTGATTCTGTGCAATTCTTGGGATTTTTACATCAACATTCAGCTCTTCAGCAAGTGCTAAACTTTCCTGAAAGACTTTATCAAACTCTTGAGCACTGTTCTTTCTTATATCCAATAGAGTTGAGTAAACAATGTAAAGTAAAGATGAGAACATTGTTCAATAAGTGGGAGCTTAGTTCTGATCGCATCATCTGCATATAGTGTTGGGTAGGATAATACGCTTTAAACCTTACTTTCACGCCCTTTGATTCTTTCATGACGGAACAAAGAACAGGGAGAAACTTTGCAACTTTCAAAGGTATACGGAGCACAAACTTTCAACGATGTTCGGGGACACCAGCTTCCAATGGTGTATGGGGGCACCAACTTTCAACAATGCACAGGGGGCAACAACTTCAAATTATGTTCGGCACTCAGCAATTTTTAACGATATACGGGGTGCACCACTTTTCAAAAGTGTACACATACTTAATAAGATTTTTTTTATTAATTTTGTAAACTGCATATTACGAGTATAATTTGCTCGAGCATTGGGGGGGGGGGGCAAGCACGTGCCCCTGTGCCCCCTTCTGGATCCTTCTGACTAGGGTTCGAACCTGGGACCTCTGGGCTCGTAGCGCGTCAGACATGCACTCTACTACGGAGGGCCTACAAAGATAAATAAGCAAGAGAAGGAAAAAAATGATTCTATACAGCACATCGAATTTAAAAACAGATCACACGAATAAGTTACGTTGCTCCTCTTTGCGTCAGGAAGGAACTAAACCCAGCAACTTGATCCAGAATTAGTACCACTGATCGTAGCCATCTGATGCGGATGAAATCACGGCTTCCGTCGCAAATACGGAGTTATTCTCGTTTATCTAGTGAGGCACGTGTCTATGCATACAAATAAGGCCTTTCTTAAGTGGGTGAAGTGTTCAACTAATGTTAATCTACCAGAACTCGTGCGCCATAATGGGGAGCTTAGAGGAATTCGAATTTACTTGGGGCGGAGATTAGCTCGGTGAAGTGGGGATTGGAGATGCAACCTGTGTTAAAAGATTCGTGAGAGATGAACAAACAAACTTCACAAGATGGCGTGTATCGTTATGGACAAGTGATACACGATTAAAGTTTATATCAGTTTAAAAATTACTAATGTAATGAAACTTTTTCATAGAAAACATAACTTCATTGAGACACGTTAATGTTAGCTCGAAAGTTTACAGTCCCTGTAACCAAATTTAAGTGTTTGAAAGGCCAAGGCTTTTTAATGTAACTGAAACTTTAATTAGCATATTGAGCAAGCACTAAAGAAACTAAAAAATTACAAACCTTCTTGTCATATATGTTTAGTAAAAGTGATATTTATTTTAAAAGTTAATATTTTAATTTCTTTAAGATTCCGCAAAATCGGATGTTTGGAATTTTTGTGCGAGAAAATCACCACGCAGTTATGAACGAACCGTGAGGTTTCCGTTTCGTAGAGCGAGCAGCGGTACTGTAGCGTTATAAGAGAGGCAGAAAGGATGGAGCGACCGAGGCAGCAGGCTGCGTCGATCGCGTTCGTGCGGTGGCAAACCTCTCATCTGATCCACAAGGGACAGTTCAATGTGGTATTATAATCATGGTTGGAAAACAGGAGGTTATTTCCTTGAAAAGGACACCTTTCCCCGCATTATTTTTTTTTTTCCTGCAGCTTACTTGGCTTTGAGGTGGTACTTCGCTGCCCTCCACAAATGAAAGCAAGTTTTTCAAGCCTGGTCTAAGAGTTTCTAGAAGGGCGTTTTTATTTGAGATCTTCAATTTCTTTCACAATAAAGCTCGTGCGTGATACCAAATGGTAACCATCCCCGAAATCGACGCTTCCACAGACAGAATGCTGCATAAATTGCTAGTTGGTGTTGAAAAGGTTCTTTATAGAGGTTTAGGAACAATGAAATCTCGCAGCACCGCAAGATCTCGCACAATGTGACTTGTAATATCGCCTCGGACTTTAAAATAAAGATTGATGTCCTTTACAACGAACTAGAGCTTTCAGTTGTAGCAAAAACAGTGTCAACTCATTTTCACGTAGGACAGTTTGAGATAGGTTTCTGTAAACTTGATACAATCCCTATCTATTGGATTTACATCACGTAAGAAAGCCTTAATACTTTGGCATTATTTTAACCATTTCAGAGCCACCCCGATGACGTAGTGGTAAAGTCATCGCCTTGTAACCAAGTGTTCGATACCTGGTGGAGGTACATTGAACAGTGGTTCAGATTCCACTATAAACTGTAGCTCCAGTCCCGATTAGCCTATCTGTGCATAAAGTGGACGTAAAACAACAAATTTACTTCAACTTGATTGAAATTCTAACCATTTCAATCAAACTAGTTCAAATTCTCCCCAATACCGTAATGGCCAACTTTGTAAGCAAGGGTTTCGATGTTCGTTCTTCGGACGATGTACATTCAGTAACTCGGATCCCAGTTTAAAGTGTAGGTCCAGAGCCATTTAGACTATTTGCATACAAAGTGGATTAAAAACAAACTTTTACAAACCATTCGTCGTCCTGGTCTGTCGTTCACCCTTTCTCTCTCCTACAAGAGTATTGCTTCATTGGGGTGCGAGGGTTAACCTTTCGACGTAGAAAATTTAATTGTAATCTACATTGGGTTGGTGGGTTGTCCCTTAGGATTAGATTGCCCAGGTGCCTCTGGTTAAGCCAGTACACATCTTTAGAGACTGCTTTTTTTTTTTCAAAAGTATGGCGATTGTAGTTCTCAGTTATGTGTATTAGATTTAAAGTTCGTAAGGAGTTCATATCCTCAAGATGAATTTTAGTCAATGCCTTCTTTACTTCGGAAGAACTGATCTATACCCTGTCCCATCATTCTCTGGAGCAAGGCTGCGTATAGCGGCAGAGAAGGGAAGGGAATCGAGTGGGCATAACGAAGCAGTACACGCTTCCGGGAAGGCTGGTAACTGCAGTCGCTTCCACCGCCCCGCTCCTCCACGCAATCCCGTTCCCTTTCACGTGTTCATTGATGGGGCCGTCTCGCGTCACTACTTACACAGAGACTTGTTTTCGTTCGCTTGCTCCAGAGATAACTGGGACAAAAAGTAAGTATAAGTATAGCAAATGGCTATACTTCATCTAAATTAAAAATTAAATCTTGTAGTGACACTCTTCCCCAAATGAAGTTTCGAATTTTTGTATTCTGAGAACGTCCCTGAAATAAATGGTGGTGTAAGTCCACTTTTTGCTCAGATAGGCCAATCAGGAGTGAACCTGCAATTTTAAATGGAATGAAACCACTGTGCAGTGTTCGTCCACCGGTGATCGAACCCAGGAACACTAGATTACAAGGCGACAGTGTTATCACCACTCGAATGAGAAGGACCTTCACTTCAGTGTAAATTCATGAAAATATTTTTCATTTGTAAAGTCTGAGTTTTGTACTGGTTATTAGAATGACTTATTTATTTATAATATTATGTGATTTTTTTTATTTACTCTTTGCACTTCTACAGAGGATTAAACCTCGAATTGCAGAAACCGTAGTCTGTCTAGTTAATACAATACAAATTACATGGGAATATACAATACAAACACATATTCATGCACACAACATCATACATCCATTTAGGCAAGAAGTTCATACGTAATTCATAAGTATTGCACACTGTCAATGGAACACATTAAACCATTAAACACATGTGTGTTAACATCTATTTAACAATCTACATTCTATCAGTATTTCGTTTTTTATAGTACTGAGTTTATTATTCTTTTATATCTGTCAAGTGGAAGTGATGGACCTATTTATTGGTGCTTTGCAACAATGATATTACAACTATGACACATCCTATTTATTGGTGAGTTTTATATGCGAGTTTTTGGAATCTTATAAGCCAGAATATTTCTATTGCGCAGATTACTTTTTCTTACATTAGGGTAGGTAGGGGGAAATCGGGTCACTTGTTTTAAAAAAAACTCTATTTATGGGATATCAGTGTCTTTATTACAATTGAAATTATATGCATAAAAACAAGCAAACCTTCAGCTAATAGACTAATATAGAAATTACTTTGATTTCGTAATATTCACCCAGATATTAGCATTGATCAAGTGAAGCATTGATCCGATTTTCCCCACCTCAGCGGGGTAAATCGGATCAGCTGTTGGGTAAATCGAATGACACAGATTTTGAAAAGAAAATACTACAAATGAACTGCTATTAACCAAAGCCGTTTACACAGCGTTCATGGAACCACTCTTTACAAGCCTGGTACTGTATCCAATCTCGAGTCTGGTGACTTTTTTTCATGGTAGTACGAAATACTGCAGAATCCACACCTCCACGCTTCGATATTCGCACTACGTATTTGATGCGAGTTTTTCTGCTTGCATAACGTATCTCTTATCCTTTCTCATATCCCCAGGGTTAAGATAAGTAGCTATAATTTTCAACTGATGTCAGACGAAGTAAAGGAATAGATTTTTGTGTATCAAACACGTCTGAAGCTTTCCGTATTGAATACTCTCCTTCTCTATGAGCAGCAACAGCTGACCAGGAACTATTAGGACTAGGACCATGAGCAGTTTTCCGAATGTAGTTTCGAGGCATCTGAAACAAAACATATATCCTACATTAAAGTATACACATGTGTTGTGTTACAAATTAGGCTGCTGATGATCATAGATAGACAGACTGATTTATGAAAATATAAATATAGCCCACTGGATCCCTCCAGTTATTTCAAAGCAATCAAACTGACAGGAAAATTTGAATGATCCGATTTACCCCGTAATACACCTTATTAAAAACAACTTCATTTTGTTTGCACTGATTTACGTGCTTTGTTTAAAATTAACACAACATCTGGTGGGGCATGCTTAATTCAATGAAATATTACAACTGAATATAAAATATACGTAACAAGCAATGAAAAGACGCTTATTCCACGACAATGAAAACTTATATTTATTGCTTTTTTGTCGTCACAAAAATTCACTTATTTAAACAATGTAAACTGGAACTCTTCTGACTCCGAACAAACAAACAATGGGTTCTGTCAATTTCCATTTCTTCTGAGACGTGGCAGCACAAATGCACACAGCAATAACGCACAAGCTTCAGTTCTTGTGTCTGCACGACTGAGTTGTTTTCGGCCGATCCGATTTTCTCCATGATCCGATTTCCCCCTACCTACCCTAAATTGTAATTGATATAGAAAGAAGCTGTTATCTAAGATACTATTAATTGTTTCATACTAGTATAACTGTTCTAATATTTTCCCCTTTTAACTAAAACTTTTAACATTTGCTGGTAGCACAAGAAATTCTGTAAAGCCAACGTCAGTTCTTGCAGTTGAGTGCACTCTAACTGACGTATGGTTTGTTGCAAGGTTCGTGAAGCATGTGTATCTTGTGAAAGCACAAACTTGCAACCTTACACCACTTAGTTCTCACCATGTTCTGTGACGCCGACCGTAGAAGACCGCAATATGCAAACCCCTTGGTGCTCTCAAAGTGCTTTATTTGTAATGGGTGCTTTCGTGTGAGCTTGTAGTGTCACGCCCAGGCGCTGTTGTAAATGGAACCAAACAACAAGACCTTCATCAACAAAGTAATTACGGGCAATTCTCAAGAAGGCTCGGATTCAATTCCCCGCGGGGCCATTTTGTAGGCGACAGTCAACTATTCTGTTGGGATATCCCTGCCAAGCAGCTGTCGTCCATAGAACAAGACAGAAACTGTTTACTAAGTGTTCCTATCTGAATCTTTTTCGTTTCAACTTTAACTTCGACACTGGTGTTATGAAATCAGGTAATCGTAATACTGACAAAGTTACAAAAGTATGTACTAGAAGGGTTAAAACCGATTTTCACTTGTCAGTTTTCTCACAATTGCCTTTCTTATTTGTTTGTTTGCCTGCTTCTTCTTTTATTGTTCATTTTTCCTTCTTAACTGCTTATTCTTGTCTTTATCGGACCTCCTCGGTGGCAGTGGTTTGGATCGCACTTTAAACTGTAGGCCTAGTCCCGATTAGCTTATCTGTGTATATAGTGGGGTTATAAAAAAATCAATTCAATCTTGTTTATCGTATCGTTTTTTTTTTATGTAATTTACCTCTCCTTATTCTCTTCGTACGTATCTATGTCCTCATCCTGGTTTACATTTTAATTTTATGTATATAATTTACATTGGAAAGGAGATATATATGCGAAAAACTAGACTTTACCGTGATTTCGGCTGGATTTTTCAAGATGGCGGCGCGCGCACAGGCGCGCCAAGGTCGAAAACTTGGATTTTACAACAGGGAACAGTTCATAAAACTGTTAAAAATTTGAAGCCATTGATCAAACCTGATACTGCATATGCATAATGATTAATGAAAAATTAACGTGAACATATTTGAGTATGACAATCTTTGGAAACAAAATATTTTAACACTTCCCCTTACTCATATTTGCATACATACACATGACCATAATTACTTTAAACCTAACTGTGATACATAATTGTCATGCACAATTTTAGATACAGGATTTGTTAACAAATCTGCAATCATATCATTCGTTGGTTGATAAACCAAATGAAAATCTCCTTTTTGAACAGCATCCCTAATATAATGATGTCGTACATCAATGTGTTTTGCACGCCTATGGTGCTGAGAATATTCAACAATTTTATGAGCACTTAAATTATTATCATTTAAAATTGTAATTGGCACCTTAATATCAATTATCTCTGATAACAAATTTTTCACAAATTGTGCCTTTTTGGCGGCATCGCCCAAACTATAATTCTCGGCTTCGGTACTTGAGGAAGCAACGGTTCGTTGTTTCCTCGATTCCCAATTTACAATTGAACCTCCAAATTTTACAACTAAACCACTGTATGAGCCGTGACTTCACAAACTCGCTTGTAAGTTTCGCCTGTGTTCCTTCAATACCCATTACCAAAGGATTAAACTCTTCAGGTAATCCAATCAACATATTTCAGCGATTTCTTCATCATCGATACTGCATCCCACGTCCGCTAACTCTTGTTGCAATGAGATGATTTCACCCAGGTACAAGTCCATTGAAGGAAAATCTTCATAACACACTCTGGCCAGTCTTATTTTAATTCCTAAGCGCCTACTTATACCTTGGTTTTCGTAAGCTGCCTTCAGATTATCCCATGCTGCCTGCGCACTTTGCGCATTTCTAACATGTGGGTAGCAAGTAGAATGCACACACAAACAAATCTTGGCATACACTTTCTGGTCTCGAACTGGATCCACTGGAGTAGTACTTTCGACGCAGTCCCATAAACCACAATCGATCATAGTTAAGTTCATTAAGAATTTCCACGTGGCGTAATTCTTAAGACCTTCTAGTTTCTCGATGTTTGGCTGTCCACCATTATTAATCACGATTGGAGTCGTCATTTTCCTTACAGTGTATGTAGCATCGAATTTGTTTCAATATTCTTGTCACCGTAATTTGAGTACAAGAAAAAATTACATAGCACAAATTTCGATTCAAAGCTTCACAAGCACTACATGCATTATCATATCATGTGATCAGTCATGAATAACATAACAAAATTTACGATAAAATTTTCCACTGTGATGAAAACACTCCCAAGTACATTGCAGCACAGTTCTTGAACACCTGGGCTGGGTTCATAACCTGTTAAAAATTTGAAGCCATTAATCAAACCTGATACTGATTAATACGCCGAACTGAACATAAGAAGTTTTATTTCTCTTCATAGAAGCCACACAGACACAATAAGATTGAACAAAAAAAAAAAATTAAGTCGCTTCACAGACTATCTCACACTATGAAAAATTAACGTGAACATATTTGAGTATGACAATTGAAACTACCAGAATAATTACGATCGCAGATCACTAATTTGCACTGGCCTAATTAGCCTTTCAGTGGATTTAAATGTACTCAAAGAAACAAACAATTTTTATTTCTAAACTTCATTCTCAAGTCGTATTTGCGAGGTATGTCTTAAATGTAGATTATTATTAGGGCCCGGATTTATAAGCACAATCAAACAGTAAAACAAGCAAGTTAGTAAGCACAAAAAATAAGAAATAATAAGCACCAAAATAAGCATAAACAAATATAGGAAAATCTGAAAAATATTTGTTTATCAGATCTCTTAACTTATTCAAAGCTTTTAAAGTATGTAAGGAAGGTTATCCTGAAATTTTCTTGTGTGAAGCTCCTGCGTCTGTCAGTGAAGAATGATTTGTACAGTGAAAATGTTCTTTCCACGTAGCATAACATCACAGGCGCATGTGAAAAACACCACAGTTCTTATTCGGTGAATTCCTCTTCAATGTCTGTTTCTTCACCAGAAATATTTTTATAAATTTGACACAGTGGTTTGCAACCGGGATTTTTCAGTAATACCTGACTGAGCTTGTCGGACACAATTTTAGCAACACCGTGAGTTTCTGAAGACAACGTTACTGAAATTTCATCAATGAGAGAAAGCGAATATTGCAATGGATTATTTCGAGCTTTCAACTGTGTTATAATATCAGGAATTTGGAAAAATGATTTTGGATGAACTGTATCTTTTCTTGGATGCCGTTTCTCCCGTGCGGCTATTTAGAAGCATTGATCTCGTCATGCCGATGCCGTCGTGTGATTGAAATAGGATTGAAATATGACTGATTTGGGTAAAATATGCTATTTTAAACCAAAATCATAAAATAAGCAAGCATAACCGTTTCCTGCAGAAATAAGCATTTATAAACACTTTCAACCTTAGTTGAATAGCTCATCAAGGTATGTAATACGAAGTATAACCTTTCTTCTTACCATTAGACGTCTGGAAAAGAATATGCATTTCGCTTACAAATCCGGCCTCTAATCATTATGAAATCAGAAAAAATTAAAGAGGAACTCTCAAAATGCAGGGGGAGGTAGGAAACCCCGAACGGAGGGTACAGCAGGCGTTTTGCTTAATTCCCGCTGCGTGGCAGCACTGGAGTACCCGGTCAGATTTATCTCCACTAGGGACTCCAGAACATGCAATTTGACATGAAACCTCTCTGTAGTGTGGTAACGTCAGTGCGTTCTTAGTTCGTGTTTTGGCACACACATTTCACAGCTCGCTTGGCAATTGGACCTGCATTATATGAAAACCTTGCACAAGCGAGGACATAGTTGTATAATAATTACTTTAAAAACCACAGTTAAAGCATTATCGAGCCTGAAGGTGAAAAGTAGAAAGAGGATAACACGATAACACGATTTACGATGTGACATAATGACAAAATAACGTGTAGAATTGATATTTTCTGCAGTAATGGTTCCACTTAGTAAGCATAATTCCGAAATTCAAAAGCCTGGGTGCAAACAGGGTCGCACGGCCAAATGATCCCTTGAAAGAAGTTGCAAGTAAGATTCGAAAATGAGTGTCGAAAAAGCAGCAACGCAGCATCTTATACCTAAAAGCTATTTTTCAATATGAACTTCCAAAATTGAGAACGAAGTGATTTTCGACCGAAACTCTGACGATTTGAATCTTGCATGCACAGAAGTACATCCGTTAAATCCTGAAGTATTCTCCAGCGTAGACTTCGCAGTAATAGACATTCCACAATGTTCAGGCCACCTGCTGCAACACACTGTTCTGGGAATCTCTGGAGCAAGCGAACGAAAAACAGATCCTCTGCTCAAGTAGTGACCCGAGAGGGCTCGACCAATGAACGCGTGAGAGAGTAAGGGAGTGCATGGATGGGAAAACGCAGATGCAGCTACCAGCAGTAGGCAGCAGCACAGACTGCTTTGCCCCGCCCACTCGCCTTCTCTCTTTCTCTATCGCTATGCGCGGCCTTACTCCACAGATTCCCGAGAGAGAGTGTAAGTGAAAGCTCTGCAGGAATTTCCTCATACCTGATAATATAGGTAGGATTGTTTCTACAAATTTCTACTTTATGCGTACAGTCTTGTGAAAATATACTTCTCCCATGTGTGTACTGGTAATTAGGCTCAATGGGGAAAGTATTTTCTTCCACGACTGTACATAGGCGAGCCAGCCTCTCTTTCGCAACGAAAATTGCATTCTTGCAGGCCAATGAAACCTACACCCTCTGAAAGGTTTTCCGTTCTAAATCGCGTTCATGCTTTCCCATCATCAACATTTTATTGTTATCTCTGTGATAAACTAAAAGTGGAAGAAGAAGAAACAAAATAAATACAAATAGTTTTAATCCTGAAAAATGTACATCTTCGTTGAAACAGGACTTTTAATACTGTTTGCGTGCAGGACGAAATCATATCTGACTGAAGAAATTCAAGAGTTGTTTTAAAAATCTCTCGAAATTCTATCGTTTTGTGAGAATGAATGAAGAAAGGGCCGTTCTACCGTGATGAAGAAAGCTGCTTCCTTTCCGGTATCTCTCCCGAGAAACCTTCATCCTTCATCAGCCACCCGGCTTCTCGTGCACTCCTTAGCTTCATGCCTGCCTGACTCCATCTTCCAAAGTTTTGCGGAACACCTCATGCCTTCCTGTTGCTTTTTTATTTCCACAAGACTCATCTCCTTTGTTCCGCACCGGGAGAAGCAAGTATGTATTTGGAATCCCTCGTCAGAGGCCTCCCCTCGTATACTTGCTGCTTCCTGCATTGTTCCCTTCCCTCCAACAAATAAGCTCTTGTAAACGCGGGAGAAAACTTGGCCGTTTACCTTTCACATCTTGACTCCAAGGCCCATGTCGTTACTGGTGGAATACTTTGGGAATGGTTTTGCTACGTATTTCCCTCTTATCCGGAAAGAATAGAGCAAATGTATTTCCTTCGAAACTTCTTAGGAGAGTTTTTTTCCTGAAAAACAATTATTTTCGGTGTTTGTCCACGCAGTAGCATCAACGCCAGGGAAAAATAAGAACGGGGAGGGGGGGACAGAGTGATTGAAGAGAATACACAAAAATTCTCAAGAGGTTCAAAAGTTAAAATGGTAATAATTATACCATTATACAGTCTGTCCGAGATGTCCCTGTACCACTACTTGTTGAAAATTGGCCAGTATTCTGTTCCTTGGGTATGATTTCGTTTTCGGGTTGGCATCCCTCCTCTGAGGGTCACATGGAACTCTGGCTCGAATTCGTTTGCCAGTTGTTGCGCCATGGGTGATATGAGCGGACATACAGTAATTACAGTGCTGATGAACGACAACGCACGGGGCAAATGATGTACTGTGTAACGTATGTAAAGTTCCCAAGTATGTTAATAGATACATTTATTATAATAAATAAATGTCATGTACATCAATGGTAATATGTACTATAATATAATATAGAGATACGGGAACTTCTCGGACACTCTGTATATTCATACATTCAAGAGTGACCTTCTTACAGTGTGGATAAAAATCATGATTTTTATTTAAAAAATATTTTTGACGATTTTTTTAATTTAAATCTGATTTTTTTATTTTTCTATTTCTAAGGAACACGCTTAAAATTGCTTGTATTGTTTTTGGCATCATACATGTAGATAGCCTATATGTTTTTTCATAGAAAGGCTTTTTCTAATAAACAGCATATAAAAATTATATGTAAATATTAATATTTCTGTTTCTGATACTGTCTACATGAACCTACTGTGGACATGTTTGTTGAGTGTCTTAATGTTTGCTATTTTTGCCTATAAAATTATAGAATTTTAAATCAAAATAAATGTGTTTGTTTACAGCTTACATATCACATTTCCTTGCGTGTGAGCTTCACCCCATCAGTACATACTTGATATATTTCGTTTATTTCCCTTTCTTAGAGCCTAACAAACACCATTAAATGATTACAAGATTAATGTACTTTCACCAAAAGTGATTCTGATATCTACAAAATCTTTATGTACGTACACTATTCTGTAAATTATTTATTTGAAGTGATTTAACTCCACTAACGACCTTGTCCCGAAATTCCTCCCCCCCAAAACATACCTTTTCCGGGGGTGTTTATTCTAACATCAAACATAAACAATTAATTTTGGAGTCGAATGTACTTTATTGGAATAATATCGAAAACATACACAAAGAACGGAAAATAAAGAGCATCATCTATAAAGACACTGAATCCAGCAATCCCAAAACCATTATCTTCTTAATGTCTCTTAATTTTTGCCCCTCCCCCCTTAGCCACGCAATGATTGATTGATTGTGTTGGTGTTTTAAGTCCACTTTATGCACAGTAGGCTAATCGGACTGGACCTACAGTTTAAAGTGGGATCCGAACCACTATGTCCCTCCATCGGGTATCGAACCCTTGATTACAAGGCAACGACGCTACCACTGCGTCATCGGTGAGGCACAAATCATTGTTCATGATCACAGCATTAGTAGTAAATTAAAATCTTTAATTTGCAATCAAATTTTAAATGTCCGTCGATATAATGTATTGTATATTTTATAATATAATTTGATTATTTAATAATTGACACGTATTTAATGACACACACACACACACATATATATATATATATATATATATATATATATATATATATTGTGTTGTGTCTGTCTTCCTTCCTGTCTGTTCTACAATGATTTTGCACCCTGGCTAGTAGGGGGCAGTGGGGCGGTTGCCAGGGGCTGTGAGGCAGAAAGAGCACCGAATGTTACAAAATATGAAATATTGTGGCACATCCTGAAAGTATTGGTGCGATTTTAAAATAATTTTGTCGTTTTGAAGGAGATAGAGAATATACTTCCTTCCCCCAGGTGAAAACTAGTGAAAAAAATAAAAATTAAAATGTCATATTCATGAAGTGATTTTGATTTTTCACTAGTTTTCATCTGGGGGAAGGAAATGTATATATTATCTATCTTCTCCAAAGTCGCGTTACATCAGTTCACATTGTAAATAAAATTCTCCGCCTATTTTTTCAGTGTTTAATCTCTTCCATATGAATTCTATTCATACACGAATGTGGACAAAACACACCTTTTTTTACATTTTGAGTCGAACATTCAGAAACGAAATTAGGATTTTATTTCACTCTATTCGAAAGTTTGAACTTTATCAGATCTGTAAAAGATGAAAGACAACCTTTGAAAACACGTCCACCTCGACTTCCAGCCTGCAATCAGTTGTGAAGCAAGTCGTTCGATATCCAGTCTTCGTTGCTGCGACCTTCCCCCCCCCCCCCCCCCACGGTGCTTCTTCCCAAGTCTCGAGTACAGCTTTGGCACGAAACGGAGCAACTACTTATGACGTCGCATTACAGGGGATCCTAATCGCATTTCTGCCTTTCTGTCACAACTCCTTTTCTGAATTCAGCACGTAATTGCGAGAGAGAGAAGGAGCTTTAGTTTTTAGACCCGGCTCTAAACTTCGGAAGTAAGGGATTATCGGAGGTGAACTTGGTTATAAAGAGTTAACTTAGTTTGCCTCAAAGCGCAAGTTTCTCATGTCTCTTTTATGCGAGTTGCTAATGGTGGTTATGGAAGAAATTTTGTGGTGTTGTGTGGCTCGACGGGTGCCTGCTAAAGCTTCGATCAATAATTCTTGGAGCCACCTTCATCGCTTTTGTCTTGGAAGCGAGTTCGAAGTTCATTAAGACCAAAAAAGAAAAGCGTCTTGAAGAAACATCAGTCTTGCTAGAAGTAAAAAATCGTATAAAGCAAATTTCGATTTGTGGTTACACTGTGTGTTTCATTTATACTTGGATTTGAACAGAAACTATATCGTTGATTCTATCAAGATTAGAAGAAAAATTCGGAACAAAATTCGAATTTATTTGTCTCACAACATGTAAGGTCAGATTTCAATTTAAAAAATAGAAGTCCCATATAAAGTAAATAAAAGCAAAACGTTTGAATTTCTTCTAGTTTAACGTTGTCAAGAGCACGCATTTAAACGCGTTTTTTTCTTCGAAGTAACGGTTCGGGAAAACCTTTAAAATTCCGGAGTTTGATTTTTTACGCTTTGTTTTCTCTGTCGATTGTTGTATGTGTTTGAGGGCAAGTCTTCTTTTGTTTGACAATACTTCTATTCAATTAAAAGTATTTTCGGCTGAAAGAACTTCGTTTTTCACAGCTTCGAAATGAACTTAAATTTCCGATATGTATGAAAAATGTTAAAAAGAAATGAACTTGCATTTTGAAGTTATATATTGGCCAATGTATCTAAAATTTTCTCCAGAAGTGTACTGTGCAGCGTGTAGAACATGAGAGTTTCGTATGTGTACACGGTTAGCAACACTGTGTAACCGCTTAGAATGTCCGGTATGCTCGGAAATGTTGAAAAGATAAGCAAATCAGGTAATAACTGACACTTTAAAATATAAATCTTTCATTCTAACCCCCATAATATACTTCTAACCATCTACCTTTTCAAACAGTTCTTTCAAAATCAGTGTGGTCTGAGTAACAATGTTGAGTAGCACCATCTATTGGAGAGAACTGGAACTAGATATACACAGAACTGTTGTCACAGCGAGCAGCTGGCCAGAAGTGAGCATTCGATTTTGTTGATGTATGGAATACGTGCAGTTGACATCATATTAACGGAAAAGGCCAACGTTTGTTTTATGTGCCGCAAAAATATATTGTCCAACACAAAACCTGCTATGGATTCATATTTTTTTTTTTAGAGAGAGAAGCAGAATTGCGTCTGTATTTGACGTATATACTAGCAGAGGTCATGAGCTTGAAGAACTCCACATAGGTGCAGGATTAAGCAAAATTGATATGCACTTGTGTACCTCTATTCTCAGATTATGTAGAATTCGATGCGGTTATCTTCACTGTTTGATTGATGTTAATTTGTTTCAACAGTTGCATATAATGTATTTATATATCGACAGAATAACCATGAGCAGATTTATACACAGGGTTTATTATAGCTGTAAAAATAATCTACCAGTACACAAAACAGAATTTGCCTTCTGAGCGATTACATGTAGTAAGGTGACTAAACGCACGATCATGAAATTAGGCGGGTGACAGAAGTTCGCGCTGTTGCCACGTCGGAGCACAACCCCGTGGTTTCTTAGGTTTAAGAGAATGAAATATCTCGTTGTAGAGTTGGTCTTTGTAATGCATGTGATAAAATCTGGCAGTATTTGCTCGAAAGGTAAGGGATGACGCAAAAGTGCCCTGGAGAGAGGTCAGTCTGACGCTCGAACTAGGCAACGCAGCCCGCTTGACGTTGCCACACAGTGAGCGGGAACCAACGATTTTTGTCCCGCTCTCGCTTTGCTTTTCCCATATGTGGCAACAGCGCAATTCTGCCCAGCCGCATATTTTAATGGCCGTGCGTTTAGTGCTGTAACGCATGCTTGTGTGATGGGAGTGTCCCTCTCGAATCCTCTCTGATATTAGACTTTGCGGGGGTCGTGAATTCACTGCGACGTCGTAGGCCGGTGCTGCACCTTGCTCGCCTTTGAGGAGGGGCTCATTTTCACTAGTTTTCATCTTAGAGAAGGAAATATATTGTCAAGAATATTGTCTTGAATCTAGATTTCTGTTTACTGAACAAACACTTGTGATGCTGTGTAGCAAAATGAGCCGGATAAGTAAAGAGGGACTGTCTACAAAACTACCTATTCCTCTATGATGCCTCTGAAAGTTCAACATGTTCTCTTCTCTGTGTTGCCCACGAGACGAGACTTTGGCCTGTCTCGTCTCGTGGAGTCTCGTGGAAATGCTGTCTCGTCTCGAAAATATTCGTATGTCTTATGACAAATGGTCAATCTCGTCTCGTCTCGAATTTTTAAAAGCCTGTCCCGTCTCGTCCCGTGGGCAACACTACTTCTCTTAACAAGTTGTAGATCGTTCACCCAATATTTGTTTGTGTTCTACGTTTCCGTTCCCCTTGTCTCCTCCTTACATCCACCAAAAGCTGCACCCATCAGTTCTTCATTGGGATTTCTAGGTGGTCCTGTACCGCGCCGACCGTTCATAATGTTTTAATGTGTTTTTTTATCTCATATTTGTATCTGTTGCTTTGAGCCAAGAACGAGACTAAATTTAGAAATCAAGACGAAGCCGAGGATGAGACAAGGCGAGATCTGTACCAAGTCTTGTATCAACATTATCCCTACATTCCTACATTGAACTCTAGTACTGTTTTCAGGATTTTTAAGGTAAGGTACCTGAACTCCATATGGCCTAGTACCCAATATGGCCTATTTCCTATTTCCAAGTAGTTACAAGGTGAATTCAACAGATGACATTAGTATGTCATGCAGACTGTCCAAATGAAGTAATTGGATCTGTTGGCTGCCCATATAGTGCACTAACTAGAGGACAAAGAAACTAACTAGCTGAACCTCGTGATTGTGTTCTACGTGATCCAATATTGCATAGTCAAGTTATTACTTACTACATCTTCCAAGTGATATGTGTTTATATCTCTAGTATATATTATGACAGCTCATAATTTGTACTTTACAATAATGTACTTAGTTTAGACTTTAATCTATAGTACTGTTTATCACGAAGGAAGAAAGAACACTATGTAAGGTGGACTCAATATGGCCTACATAGGAATATATCGTAAAGGACATGCGCAAATGTGACATTTGTTACTCTTATGTTCACGGAGAGTTTGTGGATCTCACTAAGGATGATAAATGACCTTTTATTTGCCCAGACTGCGATGTGCAATCTATGGTCTTCTGGAAACAAATTGTGTCATGTCATCCCCTTGTTTATTGGTTTGTAAACCATTTTGTGCAAACCTTGTATGTCATTTTGTAAATAAAATGTATGTGTATCAGTATACTTATTTACCTATAAAACAACATTGTCTTACTTTCTTTACGTTTTCTGTTGCACATTTTGATGTGAAAGAACAAAATATATGACTAGGCCAAATTGGGTGCATATCTACACAATATGGCCTAAACGTAACTTTTTAATAAAATCTTTCCTGCACCCATGTTATTTTTGGAATTGGCTCCAACTTTCAGTAAATGTCCAGAAATGTTCCCTCTTTTGAATCTTGCAATTACTTTTACATTTCTGACTTTGTACACCATTAGAAACAATCGCAGACCTTAGGTGGGCCATATTGGGTTCAGGTACCTTACATAAAGAAATATTGTAAATTGTATTGAGCGTGCCTTTTTGGAGAGAAATTTATGTCCGCTTTTTTTCTTCCGCAGGTACATCTTCCTGGCCATCTACACGGGCGAGATGGTAATCAAGTCTATAGCGAAGGGCTTCATCCTGAACAAGTACACGTACCTGAGAAACCCGTGGAACTGGCTAGACTTCGTGGTCATAACGTCCGGCTACGCGACCATGGGGATGGAGGTGGGGAACCTCGCCGGGTTGAGGACTTTCCGCGTGCTGAGGGCACTCAAGACGGTCTCCATCATGCCTGGTGAGTTACCAGTTTTAGTTTCATTAATTTCTCGATGTCTTTGCAGAGTGAAATCACTGTCAACGTTCTCTGTCTCTCTCACTCTCCAACGACCCAGGAAATAGCATTTCTCTCGGAGAACCGTGAAAAATTTGGGAAAAAGTGTCAACATGTTTAAATAAATCATGCGAAAAATATGTTTGTTACTGCACGTCCTCGGTACTACGACATTTATGGGGCCGCTATCCTCGGCGGTATGACATTTAAGGCCGCTATTCCTCGGCGGTACGACGTTTAAGGCCGCTATTTCTAGGTAGTACGACATTTAAGGCCGCTATTCCTCGGTGGTACGACGTTTAAGGCCGCTATTCCTAGGCAGTACGACATTTAAGGCCGCTATTCCTCGGTGGTACGACGTTTAAGGCCGCTATTCCTAGGTAGTACGACATTTAAGGCCGCTATTCCTAGGTAGTATGACATTTAAGGCCGCTATTTCTCAGTGAGACATTGGAAGAAAACTCCTCCAAGCCAAATATATCAACTTATCATAACGAAATCGTGGTAAAGTCCCCCGAATCCAAATATAAATAAACCCCCAAAAATAACCCTTAAATATAACAAGTAAGAAAAGGTATATCCCCCAATAATAAAATTATAAATAAAACACTCATAAATAAGATACTAGCATATTCAGGCATAAAAATTAGGGCAAACCCACCAGCACTATATTCAACATTAAATCCAGAAACAAGTTCAGATTCCCCCAGCTACCTCTTGGTTGTTCAACATTTAAGGCCGATATTTCTCGGTGGTACGACATTTAAGGGCAATATTCCTCGGTGGTACGCCATTTAAGGCCGCTATTCCTCTTTGGTACGCCATTTAAGGCCGCTATTCCTCTTTGGTACGCCATTTAAGGCCGCTATTCCTCTTTGGTACGCCATTTAAGGCCGCTATTCCTCTTTGGTACGCCATTTAAGGCCGCTATTCCTCTTTGGTACGCCATTTAAGGCCGCTATTCCTCTTTCGTACGCCATTTAAGGCCACTATTCCTCGGTGGTACGCCATTTGAGGCCGATATTTCTCGGTTGTACGCCATTTAAGGCCGCTATTCCTCTGTAGTGCGCAATTTAAGACCGCTATTTCTCTGTGGTAAGACATTTGAGGCCGGTATTCCTCCGTGATACGACATCTAAGGTCCATACCTCTGACTACCTTTACTCAGTCAGCAAGACTTTGCTAGCCGGGCGAACCATTCTATAGGTCCTGGCAAAGTACAGGCCATGTGTTAACGCGGCCCAATGTTAAGTCGATGCGAAAATTTTGAGGTCATCTTTGGGCGTATCTACAACCGTGATGTATCGTTTGAAGCACAAGAGGTCTATACCTATTAAAATTTAACATATAATTTTGCCACGAGAGTCGTTGAAAAACGGTCCAAGTCAAATTTTAACACAATTTTTACGTATGAGGCTTGGAAGTGGGTCAAGATCGGTCCAAATTCCAATAACGACCCCTTGGAAGTAACGACCCTTTCCCCGATAACGGTGA
Source organism: Lepisma saccharinum (assembly GCF_977018435.1). NCBI lineage: Eukaryota > Metazoa > Arthropoda > Insecta > Zygentoma > Lepismatidae > Lepisma > Lepisma saccharinum. The sequence continues at coordinate 41,450,389 of NC_139239.1, read as the reverse complement.
AAGGTCGTATAATGGAGGGTTGACTGTAAGTCACACAATGCATTAATCATACGGTTATGTCCAACATGGTATGTAGATAAAATATCAAAGTTTCGGTAGCTTACGTGTTCGGCCATCAGATGAAAGCTTATTCAATGTGTTCAGTACACTCGGCGGCGCGGCAAATCCCATGGAAATTTCGTAAGCCGCTTCTGCGAGATGCACTGTGGTGGCCGTTGCACTATTTGACTTCATAAAAAGCAAATAACGGTAATGTATTCTTCTTGACGTCACTTGCCTTTACAGGCCGATACGCTTAATGTGCGCCTATTGGAACAGAGAGTTGACGGAGAGAGAGGGAGATTTTTTTTTATTTGGTGTTTTAAGTGCACTTTATGCACAATAAAGCTAATTGGAACTTGAACTACAGTTCAAAGTGGAATCCGAACCACTTGTGCCTCCACCGGGTATCGAACCCAGGACCCCTTGATTACAAGGCGACGACGCTACCACTGCGCCATCGGGGAGGCTGATTCGACAAGAAATATACATTTTTACAAGAAAGATCAAAAGTTTTCACGGCGGCCGCCGCAGCGAAACACTGATAACCCTTAACCTTTTTAATCTTTTTAAGCAAGATATTCCAGTAACAACTCAAATTCATGTACACGCCCCAAATCAATCTTTTCATTATACATTCTGCTTCACGGTCAATATAGATCGCTTTCCAGGTGCGGTGGGAGGGAGATACCGGCAAACACTGGCCCAGTTCCGCTCTCGGAACCAGGTGCTGGAATGCCATCCATATCAATCCATCATGCATTATTCAAAAGGCTAATAGCGGACAACTGTTTCTCATCTGCAATCCACCATGGGAAATTGCAATACACAGTCGGGGCCTTTTTTTGATCCTGTTTTAATAAACATGCGCTTCCTCAAATGAAACATCCTCCCGCCACCTTTTTTAGAACAGCATGGAAGTCATCTATGTCCAGTTTTTGAAACTCACCACAGGTGTTGCTTTTCAGCAAGTAGATACATTTTTTTTATTTGGATCCTTTCATTTTGATCCTCCAAGATGCGCCCTGTAAGTCACTAAGAAGTAAGCATTTCTCCTCCAGCAGTATCATCAGGAAATAAAACAACCTTCACTCAACGAACTTTCGCAGGCTGTGAAACAGAAAGTCCAGGCAAATCTTCGGAGAAAACGTGGGACATATAACTTAATAAGAGACTGTCTTTTTAGATCAGAGTCGCCTCACAACTCAGAGTAGGTAGGCGATGTGATTGGTCCGCAGCAGTTTTTCTTACGCGTCACTGCGACGATATCCTTCAAATTTTCCCGTTCTCTCCTGCTATTGAAGGTCAGAAATAGCACCATTTCTTCTATAGATACGAGTATCGCCAGGGAAGCAAATGGAAGTCCTGGAGAATATGATAAACATGCCAATAAGAATGTGTGGATTTTCTATAGTTATAGAAATTAAAACTTTTCAAATCTGACTATGCCCTTACGGACATGTAATAATAATAATGAAATTTATAATTTGTAAGGTTAACAACATTAATATGTTTATTAGTAATAATATTAAAATAGGGCAATTAATAATAATTAGTTATTGCATAAACAGGTAAAAATATGACATGGGCCTAAGAATTGGTGCGTTTCACGTACGTCACAAACTGTTGCATTGTGGCTTCGAGCAGCCATGATTGAGGCTAATTCTTGTAAGCATATGAAATTCAAGAGGGCGGGCGGGGGATACTAAAACAGACATTCATGATTTAAAACAAACGCGCAGTTGGTGCAGATATAACGAAAGCTACGTGTGGATATTTCCTTGCGAATGATAAATAAAATTGACCACAACCTCACGTCACATGAAACCCACCAATAGAGATATAACAGCAACGTATTCATTATGTATCTTAAGTCTATCTAACATCAATTATATAAAAAAACTTGCTCTACAAAAAAAACTGTCATTTTTTAGTTGGGTATGAATTGAATACCGAAAAGGTTGTTAGGCCCAGATGATGAAAAGTACAGACCCTTATCATTATTTTATGCATATTATTATTACTATTATTAGTGTTACTCATAAATTTTCGCAATGCAAAGCTATATAATCACAATCTAATCCTTATATTTATATAAGTTCTTTGGACAATAGTAAACAAGTACATTTGCTTATTTACTTTTGTACTTATTAAGTATCGTATTGGCCCGAATATAAGCCGCACCCTAAAATTTGAAGGAGCGAAAAAAAAAATGATACCCGAATATAAGCCGAGGGAAGAGAAGAAAATACCGGTAAACATTTTCTTTAGATCCACTTCAGTAGAAATGAATGATTGATTGATTGATTTGGTGTTTTAAGTTCACTTTATGCATAGTAAGGCTAATCGGGACTGGACTTACAGTTTTAAGTGGGATCCGAACCCTTATATGCCTCCACCGGGTATCGAAACCTGAACCCCTTGATTACAAGGGGACGACGCTACCACTGCGCCATCGAGGATGCTCAGTAGAAATGAATACCTGTAAGCTTAGAAAAGAACGAACACAATCTTAATAAAATCAAGGAGTAGGTTATCAAGAATGCCGACAGTTTTTACAATGCCCAGTTAGAAACAACAATGCTGTTGTTCCAGTTAGAAGTAACAATGCTATTGTTGGATAACATTATGGTATCTACAATGCGGCCAGTTTCTACAATGCTATTGTTGCATTATCGTTATTTCAAATGAGAAATCAGCACATTTTTAACAGCATATGATTTGACGAAATGTCATATTTTTTTTTAAGGTCGTGAATATAAGACTCATCCTAATTTTTCACAATTGAAATTTGGATAAAATGTCCAGCTTATATTAGGGCCAATACGGTATTTCGGGTGGTTCTTGGTTGCAGCATAATAAAATATTTATCTGCGATAGTTTCTTCCCTATTCCGGTGCTCGCTGTTGGTGACAAATGACAACACAGTTGGGTTCTGCGCCGAAAAATGCGATTGGACACGGGGAGCCCCAATTACGGCTGCGGTTCTACAGGGTTAAAGATTGCGGTGGAATTTTCGGTTGCACAGTTTCCACAGTGGCGGAGAGGAAATATTGCTGTATACACTTCGACTGTGAAATCCAATCGTTTGTTTGCGGTCGCAAAATCGATAGCTTCCCTCTTTCGCCGAATGAAATAGGCAGAAACTTCGATTGCACAAGGGAAATATTTGCTTGGGAGTGGTTCAACAAAATGCACCCCTCCCCCCTCTCTTCTCTCTTGAGTAAATGATGCAGATAATAGCAATAGAGATTTATAAATATTTTGGAGTTTGGAAGTTGTATATTTTATCTTTCTAACTGCCAATTTGTTGAAAAGGAATATCTTATTACACACTGTATCAGGAAACTGTGGAGCAAGACAGCGCATAACGGTCTAGAAGAGGAGAAAGGGAGTGGCGGAGCTAAACGGTGCACGCTGCTGCAAACGGCTGGTAACTGTGCCGCGTTTCCCCCTCCATGCATTCATTTCCCTCTCACGCGAACATTGGTCGAGTTCTCTCGAGTCACTAATTTTGCAGACTTGTCTTTGTTCGCATGCTCCAAAGATTCCCGAGACAGAGTCATAATTTGGGTTTGTGTTGCACTACATTGAAATGAAATATAAGAAATTCAAGTTAACCTTTAAATGGGTATGTGGGGTGGCTACAACACCCCAGGTCTAAAAATTGTTAAAAAAATAGTCTTATAAGTTGGCAAAACTGTTCATCTTTCCCTTACCTTCATGTTGTTTACTCCTTGAGGGGTAGGTCTTTTAGTCACCTGATTGTTGTGCGCTGGTCCACAATAACAAAATAACTCCGCGTTCTGGGGTGTTATCAGCTCCCCACCTACCTACTTGCGTATTGTTTGAAACTTTATTTTGTTCGAGTGTTGCAATACTTGTGGCTTTTCTTTTCTTGGAAGTGGAATACAAGAAAGAACAGGAACGTGTCAAAAAGCTATTAGAGTTATTGGACGTAATTAGTAGTGTAAATGCTCTTGCAGATCCTTATGTGACAAGTTTTCTTTAGGTGAACTGTAGCGATATTCAAAAATTATAGGCCTGTATCTGTTTTCTATATTTTTTGTAGCCTAACATTCATGTTGATGTTTAATTAGTAATGATTAAATATAAATCCTCGTACATTTGTTTAATACATATGCTACTTTTCAGTAACTATTGTGTATTCTGTTTGGAAGGAAAAGTAAAAAAATATATAAAATAAGGAATTGTCCCTAAAAATAGAAGGAAAAAGGAAAATTATAAAATTGTCGTTAAAAATTTTCAAATATAGTTATTTTCATAATTCACAATCTTCCAACCGTACAAATAATGTAAAAATACATATATTACAATTATAATTGTTAGAATATAACTGTAACTGTATTTTTTCTGTGGGGTGTCGTGATCACCCCACTACCCACTTGTGTACAATTTGGCCACCTACCTACTTAAAGGTGAGATGCTTCGTTATGGCATATGTATGCCATTGCTACAGGATTGAGCACATTTCAATCATTTTCGATCATGTTTAGCATATTTTCGCTCTTTCAAGGTAGAAAAAGCTTTTTTTATTCACTTAGCCTTCACTCAACCTCCCTTACACTCTCAATTTGTTGAATTTCTTAGAAGTATGTATTCTTCCCCTTTCGCCTATTTTGTATTAATTCCCTGTACGCTTTTAATCGCCAGTCAGTATTGAATGCAAATACTTATTCTCAATCATATCTATAATCTTCACAACATGTAAATCTACATCAACAAGTTTATCATCTACTTTCGTCCCTTGCTTTTGTTTTATTTACATTAATTTTCAACTAATTTTTCTCCAAAATCTGCAACATTTTAGATTTCGGTCTTAGAAGCCTTCTGTCTTTCTAATCACAAAATCATATATGCTGTATAAGATTGGAAAAGATACCAATTTACTGATTCACATATAAAGAGCCGAACCCTGTGGCCGAGTGGTTCGCACATCGCGCTGCGAGGCGAAGGGTCTCGGGTTCGAATCCCGCTCGGGCTTGGTTGTTTGTGAATGTCCATTCATCAATTTCATCACTCATTCCCATCTTCGAAAATTATCCAAGAGGCACAAAACGTGAAGTAAATTAAACTAAATCAATGAATCAATCAATCACTTGTAAAGAAGATCCTCCTAAAACATAGATAACTGACTATATTTTGATATGTGTAAATTGTGTAATGGTAACGCAATCGCCTTGTTCGATCACCTGTGGAGGTACAGTCACCAGCAATAAAAATGGAGCACCAAGATCCTGAAGGACTCGCTTTCCTGGAAGGCGTTGTGTGTTGCCTAACTCTACGGCGGTGGTACAAGTAGACATTGAAAATTTACTGTTAAAATCTACTTATCGCCGTAGATTTAAGAAACACGCTCAACGCCTTGCAGGAAACCAGCATTTGAGGATCTACGTGCTACATTTGTATTGCCCGTGGCTGTACATTACACAGGGGTTAAGACCACATTTTGAACTGCAGGTCCAGTCCCTATTAGCCATGCGATCATAAAATGGACTTAAATACATACTTTGGTGTGCGAGAACTGTATGTAATGCTGATGAAGGTACACAAGATGAATGTGTGTCCTTCATCGAATCTTCATCCAAAATGCAGGGAAAACCGCGCGGTTTCTATCAGCAATGCGAAATCACTTTGGAAATATATTTCTCTTCTTTTTCCTTATGGATCTTGGCAGCCTTTCATTGGAGCAAACCGAAGAACCACTCCACCACAATGAATCTCTCTTTACTCTCCCCAACGAGACCTTTTTGGCAGGCACTCAAAATGCTTAATGCTTGTTCTCGAAATCAATTGTAGCTTAAATCCGAGTACTGTGGAACAATGGCTTATGAGATCAGAATACAGGCCTCGTGTACTTACATCCAGAGATCTTTCGTTTAGAGTAGGTGGCAAGCTTGACACCTGTTGGTGTCAAGTGTCCTAGTGCATGTTACTGGACATGGTGGACCATGGAGAATAAGTTGAGAGTGATGTTTAATCCAGTGATGTTCAGCCGGAGTGTCCGGTGACGTTGGTATTTTGTGGACGCAAAGGTCGATGAATTGATACAATTGGATTGTACTTCAGTGGATTCTAAGTGTGTTGCAATTATAAGGATGAGGAGGGGTTTCCGCGAGGCTCTCCCTTCTGCGGCGGCTGCGAACACTGTTGCCAACTTAGCTCTTTTGGAGCCAGGTCTGGCACTTTCGTGTACTCGATTGGCTGTGAACTGGGTGGGTCGCCCTCCCCCCCTCCCTGCTCCACTATGGCGCCATCACTAGCTCCGGCCCACATAGGACAACTTTTGTTATAAATGTAGATTTTGCACGTGATATTGTTATATTGGCTGTGTCGCCCCACCCCCGTCTTACCTCCCTACCTACTTCTTTTATAGCGCCGTAGCTGACGTGAAGATGACATAATATTGTTATCCAGGAATACTTTATTTACGATTTCATACGATCATCGGTGGATAATTGAGCTGTGTGATGCCGCCACATCTAGACAGTGAAAACGAAGAATAAATTGTCATCACTTTAAAGTTAACTGTAATAGCAGCACACATCCCCCCCCCACCCCACTTGACACCTTACATTACTCTAGGAGGCACTTTGTTGAGCCTTCGAAAATCTACCTCTATTTTTTTTATTTACAGTAAACCCTCGTTAACACAAACTCGCTTAAGACGAACACTCGGTTAATATGAACAAAAAGTTGATCCCGGCAAGGATGTATTATATCTTAGAGATATAATATCGGTAAGTTTTATCGGTAAACGCGAATTTCGGTTACCACGAATTACGAACTGTTTTTTAGTCCGTTGCGTCATTACATCTAATTTAACACGAACTTTCAAAGCTTTTCATATTTTTTTTCTGTTGTTCTTCTGTCGTTCCTCTGCTAGGTATGTAAGAAATCGCTCAACAACCTCTATCATCTTGTGAACAATCAAATTAGGCTCTACAGTATTGTAACCAACAAATTCTGATCAACAATGTGTTCAAATGTGTCATTCTATTCTTTAAAACATAGCCAGTACGAGTAACATTAAGATTAAAACTTGGGTGCAATTGCTCGACAATCGCGATCATCGCGTCAAGAATGAGCTTATACGTATTTAACCAACAAATTCAGTTGTGTGTTCAGATGTGTTTTTCTATTCTTTAAAGCGTACGATAAACATCAACTTGCAAGCAGTAAGACGGGAGTCATGGCCAAGAGGAAGAAGACAGGCATAGACCTGCAAACAAAACTGAAAATCGTAGAGAAAGTAGAAATAAAATTTGAGTCCTCGGTTAGCACACGGACTCTTGATTTTTCGGTCCCTTGGGATTCGTGTTAACGAGGGTTTACTGTATTTATTTATGTTTTGCAGTAGATTTGCCCATTCAGACGATATTGAAATAGGTGAGAAACTGTCACTCTTTGCCTTATGGTCCAGCGGTAGCTGGTGGCTCTGAATTAGGTGAAGGGCTAGTTGGAAGAAATGAGGTAATAGGGAAAATTAGATCAATAGTTTCGCATGCTTATTAGACAATGAGGTTATGGCCAGTGTTTCAGCTCCTAAACCAGGAGAATTGACTGGACTGCATTTTACAGACTAACGAGGCTATGGCGTCTCGACTCTCAGCCAGTATAATCCTCTCGGTGGCTCATGTTATTCTGTCCATGTATGTTGGCGATTTTCCTTTCACTAATCTTCGAGATTAACCGAAAGTGGCAGGACAGTGAAGTAACAATCCAACGGATCAGCCTGTATATTTAATACTTCTTGCCGTTCAAAAGTTTTACTCAACAAAGTTTTCCCCTACCACTTGTCTATTTGGAGCAATGTTGACAACTTGAGAGTATTTGGTAAACACACATGTCTTATTTTCTGCTGCTAAGAAATCGAAACCTTTGTGACTTCCTCCAAACCTTGTATTTCATTAATTCACAAAACAAGGTATTGAGTAGTAAATAGCATATTCTTCATTATTATTATTGTTTCCAAATTGAGATTGTGTATTTTTCGTTCCAAGTTCGTAGCGCTATTTTCTGACAATACTGCAATCTTACTGAAATAGCTTGCGGGTTAATATAATAAGAAAACTTATTGAATCGAAAATGAAATAAACGAAAGGGAATGATCCGATTACAGTACGCTAGAACAATTTTGCCGCTCCAAATTTCGTACGTCCCTGTGTCACTTCTATTGTTCCTGTGCTTCAGTCTGATCTCAAGTATAACGTAAACAGTCAACTTGTTAAAATATTAACTTATGTACAGTTGGCGGCAATAAAAATGGGACACCTAGATCCTGAAATACTCGCTTTTCTGCAAGGCGTTATGTGTGTTGCATAACTCAAGTGGATTTTAATAGCAAATTTTCAATGGCAACTTCTACCACCGCCTTAGAGTTAGGCAACACAAATAACGCCTTGCAGGAAAGCGAGCATTTCAGGATATACGTATCCCATTTTTATTGCCGCCAACTGTACATTCCAAAAAATTTCCGTGTGGGTCGTTTGGGTGGTCAAAATCGAGCTCATATTATTTTGCCCACGAGAAATAGGCTCCTTGTGTAAGTCTCCAAATTAATAAACCCAATCTTTGTTCCTAATGTATTTTTGGAATTATTAAATTATTCATACGAAATAACTTTTGCAATATATTATTTTATTGGCAAACCAGTCAAACATGCTCTTCAAATTTGCTTCAACATGGCTTATTTTCTAGTCATTTGACCGTTTATGTTGGATGTGGTTTATTTGTAGAAATGTTGTAGCAACGTTTCGATGCTTCTATAGTGCATTTAGGTCTGACGGTAATTGTATGTATTGAATACAGATAAAAGTTAGTCTTACTACTAATGTAACATATACACAAACCACAACCCGATGGCGCAGTGGTAGCGTCGTCGCCTTGTACTCAAGGGGTCCATGGTTCGATACCCGGTGGAGGTACATAGTGGTTCGGATCCCAGTTTAAACTGTAGATTCCGTCTCGATTAGCCTCACTGTGCATAAAGTGGACTTAAAATAATAACTCCAAAAACATATTACTACAATTAAGCCAATTAATATGCCACTTATGCCCCTCTTCTAACCAAACACAATCCACAAAACCTTCAGAGAACAGGGGAAGGGGGCATTTTAAATTTCCCTAGGAACGGAAATATGTTATATCGTGCCCAGCCTAGGACCCTTAACTCTTTAACCAGTTAACCTTAACCAGTACGCCATCCAATGATTTATTATTAGTATTACTTTATTATACCATGCCATATAATTCCCCTGCAATGCTATGAATTCCATGGCTTGTTGGAAAGCCCAGTACTGCTACTTCCTTGTGTTCTGCGCCAAACACCAACTGATCGATGATCATAACTTGTGTAAAAAATCTCATATTCATCAGCGCTGCCATCGTGTTGCATGTCGAAACATTGTCACGCATCGGCCAGGTGAGTAGATTGATGTCATGTGAAGGTCAAAGGGGTGCAAGGGGGGAGACCGGAGTATAGCACGAAGAGTAAATAGGATATCATTTTTTGCCCTCATAATATGTATGTGGTAATGCGCGAGACAAACACCTTTACAGGCAGAGGTGTACGTTTGATATGTTGGTACTGCCTTTCGAAGTAACCGTTACTTTTTAGTAACCATGGCTGCAGCTTTCTTACTTGGTTATATCTTAATTTGTATCGGAATTAATAATTACTTTCTTATTAATAATACGTTTGTTTTAAGTTCACTTTATGCTCAGATAGGCTATTCGTGACTGGATCTATAGTTTTAAAAGTAATACAGATCTCGAAAAAACCTCAATATGTGGCCAAAATTTCAGAACTCAAATTGTTAAATATTTTGGTTGGTTGATTTAGTGTTTTAAGTCCACTTTATGCACAGTAAGGCTAATCGGGACTGGACCTACAGTTTAAAGTGGAATCTGAACCACTACGTGCCTCCACCGGGTATCGAACCCGGGACCCCTTGATTACAAGGCGACGACTCAACCACTGCGCCATCGGGGAGGCCCTGTTAAATATTTTGAACACCTTGTTTGAAAAATGTATCTCCGTCGGTTTTATTTATTTTATATCGTTGCTAGATGCGTCCTCTCTACATACACATGCTTTGGTGAGTGTAATATTATTTTTATGGGTGAATTTACTTGTAAGAAGTACGACGGTACAGTCACTCTTGTGCACAAGTGATGTGTTCAAAATTTTCAAACATGTTTTATTTAACGTGAAGCGCTACAAAGTAAGTGTTTTCAGATCTGTATCTCATTTAGAAACCGATATAATCGACAAAAGCCTATCCTGTCTTTCAAAAACAGACACTTTCAAAGTGCCATAATTTCGAAATTGGGGTGTTTTTCCCACATAAAATTAAAGTGGCTGTTAAAAAATTCGGAGGGGACACATTTTTTTTAAATCTGAGAGGGGAGTGGCCAATTGCGACGACGAGGATGAGTGACGATTAGACCATGCAAAAGACCATCCATGCGGGACTCGAGCCCAGGTACTTCGCTTGCCCATCGAGCCAACCAGATGGTCCGTGATTTGGTATATATCACCTGACGCTTAATAAGATATGGCTGGTATATCAACCCGCATCCCCTCCACTGGATTTTTTTATTCGTTGATGTTATTATTGGAAGTCGCTTTTCTTCCAGTTGTGGCTAATAGCGACGATGAGGATGAATTGTGATATAATGAAATGTCAATCGCACACACAGATGGACAGGATACAAGTCCCACAGAGGATTATACTGACTGAGAGTCGAAACGCCAGAGCCTCGATAGGTATTCTGCAACAATGCAGTCTAGGGTGTACTACGTGAAAGAAAGTTTGTCAGTTGGATGCATTCCGAGATGATCACCCATTACACCCCTGGAAATTTTTGAAAATACCACATTGCGTACACGTGTTTCCAGGCTGTTATGTGTCAAAGGTGTTTCCTGGTATAGCGTGGCCACCGATATGTAAAACAAGTCTGATCGCTTACACCGAGTAAAATTTACAGCGCAATAAGTATTATCAGAAGATGATATACTCAGATAACTGCACGCGTTACATCCACTCCCCACATACGCAATTTACATAATCGTCTACGCATGCATCCGGATACCATTTAAAGATTAACAAAACTATTATATCGTCCGATTTACCACATAACTTATTACAGATTACGCACTAAGTTTTATGTTTCGGCATTGTATGCCTTATCTGTAAATGCTGTGAACCAGTGAAGCATTTTTGCATACACTGCTGTATATAAATGTAAATGATGGAAGAAGTTCAGTTCGCAGTTGTTGGAGGATAGTAAAATTTAAATTTCTATTGATTCTGGAAGTCATTCACTAATGTCAACTAGTTATCACGCCATTTCAAGTCATAAAGTTCTAAATTGCTTCCCGGAATTAGAAAAGAAAAAGAAAAAGAAAAACTACACAATTGTTCAATTTATTTGATAAAAAAAATAAAGAACAAAATATGATCTTTTGCTCATCAGTCAGTAAGCAAAAGAGGAGTACAGAAGCAGACAGATTGTTGACCTGCTACCTTCCACATGTGAGTCCACAGTCTCTATAGATTTACTAAACCTGGAAGCAGGCGCGTCGCCTGATAATGTTCACATGAGCACGTGAACACTCATGTATATGTTTTAAATTACGTACATATTAAATGCACACACACACACACACGCTTATTTATTCGAAAAATTCTTCTTTGATGTTCGAGTATATACACACAATTTACTGACACGGCGTCTTTCACATCTGATAACTTTTTTAGGTAGTTGGTAACACTGACTCCCACGGTGTTCCACGGATTGCGTTGAACACAATTGCTGTGCGTGTTGCATCAAACTAACAGCTAAGGGACTGTTGGCCGCTATACCTCGAAAATGTTCACTGCGCTGTGCGAACACGGTATTGCGAGCCCTGATGCAAGCCGCAATACTTCTTGCATTCGGCACCAGAGCGCAGCATATGCCTATGGGGACTCGAGACGGTGTGCGCTACATAGTTGCATAATGTAGAATTTAATTTTAATTATTTATCTTGATGTCGTTATTAAGTGCATTGTGCGTCGGTGTGTATCGTTCAATTACTTGGCCCTAAGTGAGAAGTTTATTTTCTGTGTAATATCTATACCTCAATTATAGGCTTCGGCCGGCTATCCTTCAGGAACGAGTTCGTGTGCAAATGTATCTATTGCAAACACGATACTTACTGATAGCGCGTGTTTAGTGTGTGTTCTTTAGCCACTTATTCGGACAAATCAGTAAGTAGTATTGTTTGCAATAGATACATTTAAAAAATATATAAATATATCTAAAAGGGAATTATTATTCTTTTTTTCATCGGACAGTTCTTGTAATTGATCAATTCACTCCAATGCATGGACGGTCAAAGGACACATCCTGGGCGTTTGTTACCATTTGCACATATACAAGCGACTCGCTTCCAAAAGACTGCTTCTGGAACGATTCGTTTCGTGCAACGCATAAGATCAAGCATGGTAAATATGTTTGATTGATTGATTTGATGTTTTAAGGGGATGAGGGACAATTTCGTACCAGTTGTGCATTTACTTCAATATCGTCCGAATGGGCAAGGCTACTGAGGAAAAAAGCTGGTGTTGAATAGAGTATGAATTTCTCCACATGTTGCGAGTGAAAGTGTTTTTTAAAGTTGATGATTAAGCTAGATACGACGTTTGAAAATATGATGAATAGGAATTTTCAGAAACCTATGTATTCCTTATGGGGAATCAACTTCAACTTCAAGTTACGGTTAATCAAATGGAAGTTTCGACTTTTCCGCCTGTCAATTACTACTTCAGTCTGTCCTTTTTCCGTTGATATCTTTTTCTATGTCACCGGAAGTTTGTTCCCAAGAGAACAAATAAAATAATACTTCCATAAGAGCAATGTATTTCTCCTTGCCTCCTACGGCCACCGTGACAGTGTTGCCAATCCTGATGCGCATAAAAGAGCTAATTTCATAGTAAACTTAGTAAATACTTTCAAGGAGCTAGATTTATGAAACTGAATAAAGTGCCCCCTGGGGTAATTTTATGTGTCAAATGAGTGGGGGTGTGGGTGAGGAGGCGTTGTTATTTCCGTTAGCTTTAAAGTAATGGCAATTTATTCTTAGTTTTCACCGTCTAGATCCGGCGGCATCACCCATCTCAATAATCCAACGATGGTCGTATGATATCGAAAATAAAGTATTCCCGGATAACAATATTACGTCCTTTTCACGTCAGCCAAGGCGCTATAAATCAAAGTAGCTGCAGCGAATATAACAATATCACGTCACGTGCAAAATTTATACTTATGACAAAAGTTGGTCTATGTAAGCTTGAGCCAGTGATGGCATCATAGTGGGGCAGGGAGCGGGTGCCACAATTCACAGCCAAACGAGTTCACGAAAGAGCCAGATCAATCTCCAAAAGAGCGAAGCTGGCAACACTGATCGGCAGCTGCCGAAGAGAGAGGGACCTACCGGCAATTGTCCCTCTCCCCCTTACGTTCACTTTATGCACAGTAAGATTAATCGGGACTAGACCTACAGTTTAAAGTGGGATTCGAATCACTATGTGCCTCCATCGGGTATCAAATCCGGGACCCTCGATTACAAGGCAACGATTGGTAAACATGTTAATGACGACGATGAACAGATGTTACTATACGCTTTAAATCAGTGGTTCCCAAAGTGTGTGCCGCGGCACCATGGGGCACCGTGATTGACTTACAGGGGCGCTGCGAAATGTTCCAATATTTTCACTGAATTGTTAGTTAATGCTATGAATGTTTCAAATATGTGCTTATTTAGTACATTTTTACATATGAAATGTTTCTGAATTTGAAATACGTTTTTAATTTTTAACTTAAGGCATGCAATCTTACAAGTAGCTGAGCTTTGCAAGTGCTAGAGAGGGCTACATTCTGGGGGCCGCGGAAAAATTCTTGAAACACTAAGGGCGTCGTGAAGTTTTGGAACCCTTGCTTTAAATGGTCGAAAATCAATCTCTCTGAACCATAGCAAAATGATACTAGGAGGAAAAATACGAAACACAAGGGAAGAAGGAATATGAGCAATGTCACATTGACTGACACTTCAATCATAATCATTGCAACCGAGTTATTGTGAGCTGGGGTCATTCTGTATAATACCGAAATATATCAATACACATTTTTTTTCTGGGCTGGAGTCGTCCTCCCCTCTGTCCCGCTAACGATACACGTGCTTTCAATGCTGAATGAATGTCATTGGTGAACATGTGGTCGAATTCGTTTGCACTAGCCATTACTAATTGTAAATTACGTAATTAAAAGGGTGTTAATTGAATAAAAAAAATCTTGTATTACTTCAAACATAGCGTGATTTAGGGGGGAAATTGTTGAAAATAAGTAGAACTGTTATTCTTATTTTTTCAATTGAAGATGAAGTTACAAGGGCGAGGAGTAAATCTCCATTGAGTATATATTTTTTTTTTATTGTGAACAGTATGTGAACCGCACGAGACGCCACTGCCTAGAAGTCTGTTTAACCATACATATGAGTATCACATTCATCGTATGAATGCATTCTGTTGATTGACCATACCCATAAGAAGGAAGAATGAAGGTTGAGGAAAGAAGAACCTCGGAACCTTTTTTCTAATGTTGACAGTTTGAGCTTTCAGAAGAGAATCAAAATGGCAGACTGCTTTATATCTCCAGCAACAATTGAATCACACGACTTTCAAGTTGGGAGACAGGTTTCTACATCTACAAAACTCAGTTACAGCAGGATCTTGGATTCCTACCAGAATCTCTCCCTTCTGCAATTTTTATTCTTTTCTTAAATCTGTCAAGTGATGGAGGCTTTCACAGAAGAGGCAGAAAGATGAAATAATATTTGGAGGGGAGACAGTCGCCATTAATATACTCTAAGATATCACATGTAACATATATATTTTCAGAAAAATTGCTTATGTAGTCGTCTTTCTTGTGTCTTGTGTGTGTGAAAAGGGGATGGAGGGGGAGAGATGAGACAGGCAGGTAGACTCGGAATTGTCCGAATGGGAAAGAATTATCTCCACTAAGTTGTGTTGGAAGACTAAAAAGGCAGGTGTCTCTCACCACAAATTCTTTTCTTAGTTTCTTATCTGCATTCAAAACGTGAACAATTTTAAAAAAAGAAACATTTTCAAAATTGAAATCTGTTGGGACAAGATTGTAACATTACAAAGTCGCAATAATCAAATTAAAATTTATGTAAGAAGTTTAAACAGGCTTATTTGTAACAAGTTATGTTTTCTGTTATCGATTATTAAATTTTTTGCTTATTTTTTGATAATTTTTTCTTGCTTTCAGGTTTGAAGACTATCATCAATGCACTTCTTCATTCGTTTAGGCAACTCGCAGAAGTAATGACGTTGACTGTGTTTTGTCTGATGGTGTTTGCTCTCTTTGCTCTGCAAGTCTACATGGGGGAATTGAGGAATAAATGTGTGAGAGATATGGATATATTAAATGCTACAGAAGAAGAATGGAGAGAGTGAGTATAAATATTCTTGTTAGATTAGTGCAGTAAGAATGCCACAGCCCATTTCGATAAGATAACATATGCACAACATAGTTACATGTCTTACATTCTTCTATCGTAAATTATATTTATTGCAAATATTTAGACTAGGCTGGAAAAAAGATTTAAAATTGAAGCTGCAGAACTTGAGGAAATTTTACATTGAGTTGACAAGCTGCATGTCCTTTGGTATTATCATTGATTTGATTCATTTTACTTCGCATTTCTGCCACTTATGGCTAATCGCGAAGATGAGGATGAGTGGTGATATGATGAAATTGATGAAGGGACACACAAAGAATACCCATGCCCAGGCCAGGATTCAGCTCATCATTTAGATATTCATAGTCAGCCATTTTTTAGCATGTGTTTTCCCCTTGGTCTTGTTGCATATGCATACGGAATGCTTTTACTAGACTGGAAAGGCTAGTAAATGCAGTCAGGTGTGTGCAGTTTGTGGTGAAGTGTCACTTTTGTGTGAAAAGTCCTTGTCGCATGTCATTTGTCACATATCACCTGTGACACTTATCACTCGTTGCATGTCACTACACTTCAGTGTGAAATCCCCTTATCTGCATACAAAAGAGTCATGAAAATAAACTCAACTACATAGTCCAACATCCTTTGGAGATCAGGGCATGCTGCATGGCATGGTAGGTGACACATCATCAGCACATTGATACCTGTTTTCTAACATTCTTGACTGCTGCTCCTTACAGAGCTGGATCAATGTTGAATTTTAAACTGTCTCACGAGGATTTTCCAACTTGTATGTGATGGTGAAATTTCTAATTACATGGGCTTCCAGAAGGATGGGGTGGAAAGGAGACATAGTGGTCCCCTGCTGGCAGGGACGGCGCCAGAAATTTTTCACCGGGTGGGCAGAAGCTGTATATTGATAGATTAGGGTGGGCAGGTATAAATGTATGGCCATATACATATATGTATGTATATATTAATATGTATCCCCTCCTCTCTTACACTCCCGATTTCCCTACACTTCTATTCCCTTTAATTTTAATATTTTATTTTTTACTCCTTAATGCCTTCTCATATCCATATCTTTCTCAGCTTGTTACCTCTTTCTCCCTTTCACTTTTTCTCGTTGCATTCTTCAAGTATTTCTTTTAACTGGCACACACGCACACTCGTGTGTGTGTTTGGTGTTTTTCCTCTTTATTTTCTAATCTATTCTCGCATCTTGTTCCACTTCTTTGTCTCCGATGGACACAATTATTTCAAGGAAGTGTTTGTGTGTGCGCAGGCATACATTCTAATCACATTGTTTCATTCATCTCAATGTAGTAAAATAAATAAGAATCTGTTGCATCACATTTTGTCCTTCAAGTGCATAAAATTACAAGGCACATACTCAATTTTATATAGCTATCCGGCGACAGTGATAGAAAGTGTGATGGTAGACAATGCTGAAGAATTAAATTACTTTCTCGTAGTTTAAATGCATGTTCCTGATAATTTAATTACATCATATGAGTTTTTGACTGAAACTTGGGGGTTAATGATAACTTTTCTTGGCTTACAAGGTTATTACAACTGGCAAATGTATCTGAATGTGTGTTTGCAGTAACGGCGATCGGGTGCCAAAACTTGGGGGCAAGGACAGTTTACTTTTTTGGTAGAAAAGTCTTAGCATTAAGAGGCCATAGTGCGGATGCAACAAGTGGCAAAATGTTGCGGGGGGAACATTCCCCCCTTGTTCCTCCTAATCGCCGCCACTGGATATTTGGATTAAAATTAATGTCTTATTGGGAATGTACACACACACACACACACGTGGAAAAAAACAATTCTTTCTTCAATCTGCATAAAGTATCCCAAGGCTTATGAAAGGCTATTTTGACAAGACATCGCCCAAAAGTAATAATCAAGTAACATTGAAAAATCTGTTAAGAATTGAAGAGATTATTTGTTAAGTTGCTATTCGTTTTCTGAAGTTAGTCTTCGTTACTCATGCGGGTGAAGTAACACACGTAGGGTTAGATGAACACATGCACTGAGGAAACTAATAGTTTACATTTTGTAGAATGTGATTTTGGACACAAGGAATTCATCGATATTGATCACCATACTCGGTAATTCATCTCTTTTTCACAGATGGCTTGGGTTGTATTGCGCGACCTTTTCGAAAGCGCTCAAATGTCAACCTCTATCCTGCCCAGCATACCCTGGAAACTTTAATCCTGCAGGTGAACAATCTCTGGTGCCTGGAACCACAGTCAAGATAATAATTTGTGGTGGGTTGTATTTTCAGTGTCTGCGTGCATTTGTTTTCGCCCTTCGTCAATTTCACCATTGAAATTCATCGTCGCCATTAGCCAAGTTAGTACTTTTTCAAAAGTGGAGTTTCGTTAGTTCATACCCTTCGAAAGTTGAGGTGGTAGTTTCAATTTCACATTGTTTCATTCTTGGATCAAGGCAGCTAAGTCCGTGAACAATAAAGTTGTTTTCCGAAAATCTCAAATATTTGTCTCTGGCAATACACCCTCTTAAATGAACGCATCTTCGGTGGTGATAAAATGAAAAAAATTCTGTGAGTTCTTTATGTATATTTTTTCTCGAATGGCATAACGTTGTCGCCTTATAATGAAGAGGTTCTGGCTTCTATTATCCCCTCCCCTGGTGGGAGCACAATGCGTACTGGTTCGGACTCCACTTTAAACTGTAGGTTTAGTCCCGATTAGCCTATCTGAGAATAAAAGTGGATTTAAAAACAAAGAAACAAAATTTTCCAATGGTTACTTCGTGACACCTTTTTTCTTTACTTCATCTGCATCTACAGATTCTGTTGACCTTTTCGCCTGAACCTCTGATGCTTCTAAAGTTTTAACCATTCTCATCGTGATTGATTAGTTCTCTGACGCCCTAAAAACAAAGCTTTCCTACCAACCTCTTTCTTCTATTAATTCTACGTAAGTTAATTACGTAACTGATTGGCTATTATCAATTCAATAATTCTGTAGATTTTTCCAAACCCACATAACTGTTACATCAAAATTTATACACCTTGGTATTGTAGTGATTATTGTGATTACTTCTTTTTAGTATTTATTAGTAGAACGAATACAAAGTTGTTGTTTGTATACAACGTAGATATTTGAAGATGACATGTATGTAAAAATGGTAATAAAAAGGAAAGAGACACTTCTGGAATTTCAATGTAGACGTAATTACAAAGTCGAAATAATTTATTGTGTTGCTTGAGGAAGCAACGTTAAGATTGTTTTATTGGTTCATTTAGAGATTATTTTAATCATGTGCAGGCCGGGATTTCTATATGTGAAGGCCCGGAGCTTACAACACCAAGACCCCACCCCAATGCCCTCCAGTTTCAGTTATAACTTTTCGCTAAGCTACGTGAGGTGGTTAGTTATACGTATTTCTACATTTTTTCATCACATCCGAAGTACCTCCTTTTTTCTTTATGCAGTACTTTTCAAAGCAGTTTTCCCCAGAGAAGGCCCAGAGCTGCAGCTTTCAAGGTCACCCTAAATTCTGACCATACCCTGCATCATTTTGCACCTCCTAAGCCTACTAGCTGCCTCTAATCATGGAAGTATTCAATTGATGACAGTTTATTTTGTTTCAAGTTCTCAAGTAATTCTTTTTGCTTTCTAATGACAAAGTTAAGACAGCTTTTTATGGGATGATGATATGTGAACATTTCTAGTATAGATAATATTCATGAGTAAAATATACATGTAATGAACACCAGAATACACTTATTTATTGAAACATTCACATATCCCTAATTGTATGTATGTACTTAGTGAATTTGATTGGGTGGGCAATCGGGTGGGCACAGGATTTTTTGGGTGGGCGCTTGCCCACCCGTGCCCACCCCTGTCGCCGTCCCTGCCTGCTGGAAATTGAATGCCAGCTTAAAATTATATATTTCACACATATAATTTAATTTCAATCAAAGTAATTTTCATTAATTATAAGGAATGATAATTATGAGAAATACTGGTACAGGTCAATGCAGGAATGTAACAACTTCAACCAAAAATAGTGTTTCTTAAGAGGCAGCATTGTTTTGAATTTAAAACTGCCATACTTGGTCCGCTGAAAAAAATGTCTTGCTTGCACCCCCCTGGAAAAAAATCGTGTGTCTGATTCATATTCCGAATATGAATATTCAAAATATGATGCTGGTCATGTCTCATACATTAATCACATTACTTATGCTGTTATTACTTTTAATTCTTTGCATATACATGCAATAAATAATAAGAAAACATTGATGATTACAGAATAGTGTAATATTGTGCTTATCCCGCCTTGTAGTTTTTGTGTTCACTTTGAATGGTGAAATTGCTGAGCACAAGTCTTAGTTGTTTTTCTTTTAATAGATTTCCTAGGAGGAAAAGTAATGAAAAATTCAAAATAGATCATGTTTATTGTAATAGATTGATGTAAGTTTATCATTGCGCTATTTGTTATTACAGGGTTTAGTTTAATATATTTCAGCTAAATTTACTCTGGTTTGAACCCTGGTGGAGGCACATTGCACAGCGATTCATATCCCACTTTAAACTGTATGTCCAGTCCCAATTAGCCTATCTGTGCATAAAGTGGAATTAAAACAAAAACTCAAACTCAGCTCAATTTAAAAAAAGATAAATACTTCTCCACTAGTTTTGAGATCAATTTGTGCCCAATTATTATTATTTTGCAGCTGTTGAAAAATCAGCTAGTTACTCATGTAATGAGAATATATTTTATAGAATTCATCAGAAGAGAGAATTAATGTAGGTAGAGAGGGTCGATTGCCTTCCATGATGTTTGAACTAACTGATTACCATCAGGTCTAAACATGGCAATATAACTTTAGTGAATGGTAGGAACAGCTAAATAAATACCCATCTCAATAATTTAGTCATTAATCTGCCACTACATGCTGGAGTTGAACCATGGTTTGAAGAGCATGAAGACAATGTGTTGTGCCTTCCTGGCCAGCACACTCACTTGACCTTAATATCATACAGCCCCTGTGGTTGGTTTTGGCGAACAGGGTTCAGACACGTTATCTGCCTCCAGCTTCCCTGAAGGACCTGGAACAAGTTTTGCATGAAGAAGCATATTGAATTCCATTACCCATAAACCACGACTTGCATACATTTGTCCATTCAAAGACAAATTTAGGCTGTCTTGGATGACCAGAGTGGTCCTACATGGTATTACATGATAAACTCCAGCTTTTATTATGTGTTCATAATTTTGTCCAACCCCTGTATATGTACCTTGTACCTTGAACAAGAGAGAAGGCTTTTTAGTACACATTGTGTGGCATATGTCTCGCACCAGATATTAACAATGATTCCTAGAAATAATACATTATTCTTCGTGAATTATTTGTTTGCAAAAACTGATGCCAGTTTGTTCTGTTTCAGGTGGATGAATAATGAAACAAACTGGCTTCATACTGTAGAAGAGCAGCCCTTGTTATGTGGTAATGCTACGGGTGCTAGGTAAGATTTAGCCTTTACACTTAATACTTTTACTTTGTTATTTCTTAAAATCTGATCTTGCCATAAGAAATAATGCCCTTTCATTGGCTTGAAAATGCTTCATTCTTTTAAGAGTGATTCCTTATTTGGATTATTTTCATAAACTTTCACTTTTAAAATTTGTAGATTTCTGATGTACAATTGTTTTGTTTAGGACAGCACCAATCAGAGTAACTTGTGTATATGCTCATGGAGTGAGTGTATAATTCAGGTTATACAATCAGTGTGATATTATATTTATTGTGTATAAGTTTATTGACAACTTTTATGTATATATTTTATTAATATTAATAATTTGTATTTGATATCTGTATACCCTGCTGAAAATTTTGTCTACTGTTATAGGTGTTTTGAAACATCTACTGTGTTTAGATTTTCAAATAGATATAAAAACAAATTGTAAATCAGGAGGAATGAAAAGTTATATTTACAGCCCAGATGTTGAGTTACATGCACTGTATACAACATTACATGTAATACTGAAGAGAATATTTTACTTGTATTGAGTTTCAGTAGATTTCCGAAGCACACAGTAGAGTACAGCTGATAACAGTAGATTCTGTCTACTGAAAACAGTAGAAATTTGCAGCAAGACTTGTAAATTCTTTTGTGTTAGTTCTTGATGAAAGTTATACATATTGTACTTAAGGTCTTGTAACAGAAATCCCTTTCCCCACAAAATAACTAACAGAGTAGTAACTACCAGAATTATCAGCTTATTTTGTGATCAAGCAAGATTTCATTTCTAGATGATAAGCTTTACATACAAACAAGTGTTCTCAGGTTGCCAGCCAGGTTAAGTCTATGTTGGCTTCCAATGTTTCGTGTGCATACATTGCTCTCATCTTCAGGGAATATAGAAATGGAGACAAGTGTAGGGTTAAATATATGACAATTATGGTGCGAAATTTGGATTATGTCTTCTTATTGGCTCGTTCTGGATCCTGTTGTTCTTATTGGCTGCAGCTTTGTTTTTACGGAGGAGCAAATTACAGGTATGACTGAGCTGGAGTCCCACGTCCCTGTTGAGATTGGTACTTTCCCATGATATGGCTATGGCTTCTTTTACTCGTCGGTCCCAGTAACTGACACATTTGGCTATTATTTTGATGTTAACAAATAAAACCCTGTCCCCCTCTGTGATGCTGTGTTCTGCAAGTCCTGACTTTTCAGGTTGGAATAATCTGATGTTGCGCTGATGTTCGTTACATCATTGTTCAATGGTGCATTCTGTTTGGCCTATGTATGGTGTCCTACACTCGCAAGGAATACAGTATACTCCTGGAATCCATAGCTCCAGTTATCCTTGACTGAGAGGAGAAGAGCCTTGGTCTTGAGTGGTGGTCTGTGGATGGTCTTTACTCAGTGTCTTGCGAGAATACTACTTAATTTCCCAGAGGTGTGCCCAGTAAAAGGTAAAGCTGTTGTAGTGGGACGTTCTCCTGTATTGCTGCTAGCAAGGGGGGGGGGGGGCTGTGTGGTGAAGGGACCACATCTCCATGTTCGGCTGGTCTGGGTGGTGAAGAATCTGTCCTTCTAAGGACCACACTGTTGTCCAGGGTTGGTTTCCGCTGAGATGTCACTGCCTTGTTGATTGACCTGTTGATGTCCCTGATATTGTATCCATTCTGTTGTAGCGTGGTTCTAAGATGGTTGATTTCTGAATGTAGGTTATCTTCGTCCGAAATGGTTACTGCTCTGTCGGCTAGTGTTTTGAGAACTGCAAGATGTTGAGCCTTGTGGTGGAAACTATGGGCATTAAGGTGTGCATGGGCTTTGTGTATACACCATGCCTGAGTGTTCCATCTGGTTTGTGGCGGATTAGGATGTCCAGGAAAGGGAGACAACCATCATCTTCTATCTCCATAGTAAACTTGATGTTTGGATGGCGGTTGTTCAGGAATTCAAGGAAACAAGAAATTTGCTATGGCCGGTGAAAGTTGTGAACCCATGGCCACTCCGTCGGTTTGTTCATAATATTTCCCGTTGTAAAGGAAATATGTCGAAGTGAGCATGTGGCGAAAGAGGTCTAGTACAGCTGGTGGAAAGTGGCTCCCCATAATTTCCAATGAAAGAAATCCGGCTTAACTGAAGACGTCAGCAAAAACCTGAAAGCCAATGGCAGCCAGCCTCCCAGATTATATGGCCTACCAAAAATACACTAAGCAGGGGTCCTCTTGAGACCCATTGTAAGTGCTATAGCCAGTTCTACCTACCACCTTGCCTAATACCTCACATCCCTGCTTCAACCGCTAGTCGGACAATGTGGACATCGTGTTAAGAATTCAACTGAATTCATCCAAGAACTGAAGAAACTCAAGGCTTCCAAAAACGACATCCTCGTCAGCTTCGGCATTGTTCCTTGTTCACAAGAGTTCCGGTTAAAGACAAATTGGAACTTATTGATCATATATTTAACCCTGCACTGGTCTACATTTCTATATTCCATGAAGATGAGAGCAATGTATGCGCTCAAAACGTTGGAAATCAACATAGACTTAGCCTGGCTGGTAACCCGAGAACACTTGTACGAATCACGTCGTCAGGAAAGCTACAATTCCAAGCTTTACATACAGTGGTGTTTTTAGTGACTAGGGAATTAGCATAAGCCCTCCCCCTCTTACCCCAAAATGTTCTGGACTCTCTTATTATGGTTATCATCACTTGTTGACTTACAAATTATTTATTTTCTAAAACATTTCCCATTTGATATAACTGTCTGAGGGCATGGACAGTTTAAGAGGGGGGCAAGCGGAGCAATTGCTTTTCCTCTGAGAATCTTGTACTTTCAAAATAATGGAAATTACTTGGGCAACTTTTCTTTCTCTGTGTGGGGAAATGTTATATCTTGAAGGAAATCCAGACTTATTACTAATTATTTGATTAGTTAATTAAAAGACCTGATGTGGTGTGTTGTGTAATAATTGGTTTCATACAGTTTCCAGACTTTGGTTGTAACGTAAAAATGGGATAACTGAGGAACCTTTTTTTTTTTTTTTTGGAGGGGGTTAACTCAAATCACAACTTAAATATGGTGACTACTGAGTGGGTTGGTACTAACGGTTTTCCAAGATGATGATGATGATGATTTGTAAAAAGAAAAATTCCTAGAGCTCTACAGAAGATGGTAAGGAACCTGCCCCCCTCCCCCAAAACCTCAATAAATTGTCAATTAGTGTACAGGTTAATTGAATGTTGTGTCTAAAATATAGTAAACCTCTCTCTGATGTCTAAAACTAACATTAAAAATATATTCTATAAATGGATGAAACCTATGTTCATAATGGGTCATGGCTAATGAGTCATCTAGCCATCTGCCCTTCACAAGAACAGGTCATTAATCCAACACTTTTTGAGATACAATCATTAACACTTGTAGGTTGTTATTGAGTTTGTTTTAAGTTTGCTTTATTCACAGATAGGCTAATCGAAACTGGACCTACAGTTAAAGTGGAATCCAAACCACTGTGTGTGTCTACCGGGTATTGAACCCAGGACCCTTTGATTACAAGATGATAATGTTACCACTGAACCCTCAAGGAGGTCCTACTTCTGAGTTGTAATATTTCCTCTTGACTTAATTGGTTACAACCCAGAGATGTCCCAACTATACAACTGCAATATAATATTGAGATATGAATTTCCTGACAACATACAATTAGTATTATATTACATTCACTTTCCCACTAAAAACCTGCATTCGCACATATTTTTTTTATTGAGTATTCTTCCTTTCATTATTTCATAATTGAAAAAAATACTCTTCTTTTTGCAGGCATTGTCCGAAGAATGCTACATGCATTAGAGTTGGTGAAAATCCAAATCATGGGTACACAAATTTTGACACCTTCTTCTGGTCAATGCTGACTACGTTCCAGCTCATTACACTTGATTACTGGGAGAATGTGTACAATATGGTATGTTGGAATAAATTAATGTCTACAAATTGATATTGTGTGAAAAAGAAATCTAATGCAAATTGCTTCCACCACCTCTCCACTAATTTTCATGAGTTCTGAAGATGATATTTTGAATGTGGAAATTTAATTCCCTACTTTTAATTTAGTATTTATACCTTTATGATGTGGAAATAATTATCTATCTTTGGTCTGTTTAAGTATATATTTTGATCAGATAAGTACTTCACCCTTCATCTAAATTCAGAAAAAGTTGTAAATTTATAACCCTTTACTATTTTAAATGCTTAACTATTAAGTTTCTTCCATGGAAAGCTACAGTGTATAATTGGATTTAGAAATAGACACAAGCATTTAATGCCATAGGTGTGCACTCATTGATTAAAGGGAGAAAGGGACTTAAGTCTTGATAAAAGTTCAATCAAAGAAAGAAAAATTGTTATCTTACTATTTTACAAACTATGTTTGATTGGTGTTTGATTTGGTGTTTTAAGTCCACTTGATGCACAGTAAGGCTAATCAGGACTGGACCTACAGTGTAAAGTGGGATCCAAACCCGGGACCTCTTGATTACAAGGCGACAACGCTACTTACAAACTATGTATTGATGCTGAATTGGAACTCTTATTGGAACTATTATTCCAGTAAAGGAAAGCCGAATCTAAACAAAATTCACATGTTGTCTTAAACTAAACCTGTGACTTCACCAATTGTTGCAAATTGACACATGTATTTAAAAACATGCGATAGCATTTGAAACACTGTTCACCCAGCATTAGAATGAACATTACAGTCTTAAGAAAATATCCTATCCTACAGTGTTAGGCTACATTCAGTTGTTACAAAAGTGTCAAAGACCTCCACTCTGTCACTGACACATCCAATTACATAAGAAATAATGCCCTTTCATTGGCTTAAAAATCCTTCATTTCTTAATAATAATCCAACTATGTGGATTGTTTTCATGAACTTTCACTTTTAAATTCCACCACAGATAAAATTCGGCAGCATATAGGTCTGGTGATCAAGGAGGCCAGAGTCTAATAATAAAGTGATGTTCATGTACTAGTTGAATATGTGGCACATTTTCATGCTACAAGTAACCATACTCCTTTTTGTAATCTATCAGCTGGGCATGAAATTCTTTGAATGTAAGGTTTGGGTGCTCTTCACTCATTTTCATCATTACAATTAACCTCATGAGTTGGACAATACTACAATAACATTTACAATATATTTATGTTATGGGACTTTAGATGCAGTATGAATTTAATATACACACGATACTGCTTACATAACTGCATATCTGTTTATTTTATTCAATTAATTTTGGTGACCACTGTCCCCATCCACATTGGAACTTGTGAACACACACTTGTCAATGAAATTAATTGAATCAAATAAACAGGTATGCAAATACATAATGCATGTTTCATGTGTATATTAATCTACAGTTAAATGAAATTACAAGCATTAAAATATGTTAAGAAGATACTTATAATTTAGCATGCGAGGAAGGAAATCATCAGAAATTTAATATTCGTCCTGTGGTTGCATTGAATTGTTTGGACTTTTAACTACTGTACTATTATTGCAAAGTTCAAACAATTCAACACTAATCAACCACCACTGATCAGCTACAAAGAAGTGCATAAACAATGTTATTAATATTAGCAAAAATAAAATAGTTCTCTATGTGTCAATTATCAAGGCCTTCAGCAATAATGATAACATTGATAGTATTTGATCAGCATTAATAATATGCATTTCTGATAAAAAAATCAAAACAAATATGGTACTTCAATAAATATTGCAGGTGAAAATGTGCCATTGAAATGGATAGATTCTACAGGTAACACACTCAATATTCATATTTTCAATATATTCAATAGTAATAGTCGGTTTCTTTTTTGCAGGTACTTGCAACATGTGGGCCAATTAGTGTATCATTTTTTACAGTAGTTGTATTTTTTGGATCATTTTATTTAATTAATCTAATGTTGGCTGTGGTAGCTTTAAGTTACGAAGAGGAAGCAGAAATAACGCAAGAGGTGAGTGATATAATTAAAAGTATTTATTCCCACATGCAGTTTTATGCATAACATTAAATTTAAATTGTAGAAACCATTTGTTTTATAAAAAAACATTTCATAATTTTTTTATGCTTCTAGAGTATAAATGTTGCTAAATTTTTTGGATGAATACTTCATAAAAACTAATATTTATACTATAATATTTAAGTTGACCTAGGAATTAATTATTTATATCTCTTTATAAACCTTTGTTTCAATTAAGTTAAAGCCATATAATTATCCTTCTAAGTCACAATGGCAAGAACCAATGTACACTTCGCAACATCTTATTTGACCACCCTGAAAGAATTCTAAGTCCCGAAATCGTAAACTTAGCAACATTGCACTTCGGCTCCAGGTGAGAGTAGCCAACTTTGAGTAGGTCCTTCCACTAGACGAAAAACGCTGCGGTGAGAGGTTTTCAATTTAACACTTTCCTTGAACTTAGAAACTATAAACCATTATTATAATACACAATCAAACAGAAATAATAAATTGGAAAAAAGAACCTTGAGGGATATTTACGATTCTGCTTGCTCGACTTGAAATTTTGGGGGTTTGAAACACTGAATAGAGTTTTTCTCCACCTGGAGGAAATTGTCATCAAGTTTGTCCAGAAAGAAGCAAATTTGTGAGTAGTTTATGCGACATTTTATTTACAATACCTTGCATAATATCGAACAGTTCTCAAAAACATATATTTTACACGACTTGTCGAGAAAATGTGCTTGAAACACAGGAAGGTGGGAGTCTTCATAAACGTCAACATGTTTTTAAGGGTGGAACATCATTCAGTTAAAGTAGAGTAGTTGGTTAGGTGCTGCTATCCTTATTTTTCGTCAAGCGTGAAAGGTCGCGGGTTCAAATCCCACCCTCTCCTCTTTCTTTTTTTTAGTTTTTTTTGTTTGCTGAACAGAATATTTAAAAAATGAATCCGATGCACACTTGAGGGACGTCCCTTCTGCGCATATTTTCCCTTAGAAGTTGGAGATTTCCAGGATTTAAAGTTAAAACTTTTCTTTTTAGTTATTGTTCATATGTTGTGTTAACACACACATTATGATTAATTCACAAATCACATATATGTATTCAGGATGCAAAATGTAATGTTATTTAAGTTATGTATTGTTTGTTCTTCACTGACACCTAAAATATTGATTATTTGATTTCGATATACTAAAAAAAGATATACAGTTATGTTGAATAGTGATGTAGTGCATTACTGTAACGAAGGGGAGCGTTTAATGAGTTCAAATTGCTAAAATTGGTAATTTTATGTCCATTCCTTCGTAATGACTGTTGTCAATCCCCTCACCACCATCTTACCATGCGTCTAAAAGGAATAGTAAATCACTAATTAACATAAGTAAATTGTTATTGCTTGCGACGAAGGCCGATTCGATAAGAAACTACTAATAAGCATGCGCGCCGACTACGTGGGTGCTCCGGGGCTCGAGCACCCACATAAATAATATTGTGGGTGCGCCGCACCCACAAGATTTTTAGTTTGATAAAAACAAAATAAAATAAATATTTCTCACTTGCCATTATCAAAAAATAATAAGCAATTAAAACATTGAGATGGGACAGACTTTGATAAAGACAAGCTAACATTGCACAGGGACATGTTTCTAGATGTGTGCAGAACGAACAAAGAAAAAGTGGCCAACTTGTCAGACATTACAAATATTTTAAGTAGAGAAAACAGTGCTCCCATGCGTGAAATGCTCACAGAATTTGTGAAGTTTGTACGGGTGATTTTAACTATACCTGTTACTTCTTGTACCTCTGAGCGGTCATTTTCAGCACTTAGACGATTGAAAACGATTTTGCGGTCAACAATGACCCAAAAAATATTGCATGATTTGGCAATTTTGCATGTTCATAAGGAAATGACTAAAAATATTGACATTACCAAAATTGCAAACAAATTCAGAAGTGCAAATGACGTAAGAAGGAACGTGTTTTATATTGAAAGTTAACATGTCATGATTATTATTATTATTATTTGGTACATAAAGTTAGTCATTTTGTAGTTTCTGTTCACAACAAAATCCTTGCATAGTTCTCTCTGCAATACAATTAAAATTATTTGCATTTATGAAGAATTTTTCATTTTAATTTGTATGAATGCGGTATTTTCTTTTAGCAACGTGTTGATAATATCATTGCCTCTTGCAATCATTGTGCATGTAAGTTGTTTAAAGTATATAATACTTGATAATTACAAATCTAACCGCCATTGATATGCACCCACAGAAATTTTGGAAAGTCGGCGCCCTTGCTAATAAGTATTTATATAGTGAGTGACAAACAAAAAAAAATTCAAAACCTCATAATGATCGTTAATTCCTAACTGCTTTGTATCAAAAATGTTTGTCGTTTTTGAACAGAAAGTACGAGTATCAGATATAACAAACTTTTCGTACTAACTTTGCAATATTCGAAACCACCATTACGGATTTAGCTCTATGTAACTTGATTCTGCGCATTCCACGTGGCATGTGACTTCCTCCTAACATCGAAATAACTTCCTCCAACTATTTCCTTTCCTCTCGTGAAATACAGAGACCAATGTTAACTTCTTAGCACGGTGGATAAACTTTACATCCAACGATAAACTCCTTAAAAAATCCTGCCTAGGTGGAGAATCGAACCTACGACCTCCCTCATGAAAATCAAGCACGCTACCTCTTCTCCAGATAGGTCATGTTAAAATTTTCTACCTGTTTGAAGAAACCAATTCACACATAATGTCATATCTATCATTTCCTCATGCAATTTTCATGAGGAAACTAATTCAGATAAAATCGAGAAACGTTGTAAGGGAAAAATGATGAACATGTCTATCGGCATTTTGTCATATTTTGTAAATTGTGTAAACATTCCGTGTTTTGAACAAGCAATCGTTTAGTTACGAAGTATTTTGTTGATTGTGTAAAGTAGGAACAGGAGAGCGAAAAGGAGTCATTTGAACCAGACCCCGTTTGACAAGAAACTTCAGCTTTTTTCAAAGACTGTATGAAATGAGAGAGGAAAGGGATTTTCAACGTATGAAATTTAAAATATGTGTGAAATTAAAACAATGGAAACCTTGAAAGATAATACTAACGAACTTCAAACTATGAAAAACATATTTTCGTGGTGGAAAACTCCAAGTCATTTTCAAAATATGAACTTGATTTTTTTTCTGTATTATAAAGTGGAGGTATGGAACGATACGATCCCTCAGCAAGAACATTTTAAGTAAGCTACCTCCAACTTTTTCAATGATCATAATTACTAATTAGGATCCGGAAGTTGATGAAAACGAATCCGGCTCTGGTCGGAATTTATTCGGCCTACGTATAGGGCCGGTGGCAACCCACCAACGTGAGGGAATTGGGAAGCTCCGAGTGAGTGAGCGTAACCCGGTCAAGAAGACCTACAATAACGGCTGGGGGTTCGTCGGGCTGATCACCCATCACCCCAATACTGGTCTAAGACCTCCACGCTACAACAGGTGACGGAGGAACAGTGTGGGAGGGAGACGAGCAGTCGGTAGGTAAGCCAAGGCCCTTCAAGGGCTGTAGCGCTGTGGGTTTAGTTTAAGTTGATGAAAAATCAACTTTTTTTTCTGACCCTTAAAAACAATGCTAAACCTGATATCATGTCCGTTTCCCTTCAGTTAGAGCCGGAAAACACTTTCTATTTTACATTTTTTTTTTTTTCATTTTTCGGCCTTTTTTGGCTTTTAGTTTATTTGTCAGTATTTTTAAAATTTTTGTTGCATTTTTACTTATTTTTGAGATTTATTTTTCTCCTCTCCTGTTGTTTCGTGCATTTTAAATGCATTTACTAGTAAAACCTACACAATTAGATTTCTTGACGTGGTCCTTTTAGCAAATTCACCATGAATCGAAAATACGGTCAATGGAAAAACATAATATTATTCTTAACTGAAATGTTTGGCAATAGATTAAAATACTTTGTGTGACGATCTACTTTGAGGTTCTTTTTCTGGACACTATTATCGCTTTAATCTGTAGTTTTAAAGTAAAATTAGTCACAATATTAAATGCAATTACACTCTGGTGTACGCGAACCAGAACTGTATTTTCGGATGCCGGCCGACTACAGTATCATAGAAAAAAGCCCACTCTGAAAGGAGATGAATTGATTGATTTGGTGTTTTAAGTCAACTTTATGTATAGTAAGGCTAATCGGTACTGGACCTACAGTTTAAAACGGGATCCGAACTGAGTGCATAAAATAACGTGAACCGTGTGGTGTAGGGGTATCGTTTGCTTATGGAATGGAAGGTCATGGGTTCAAACCTACTTCCTTGCAAAATCATTTTCGGGAAGTAAACGGCTTTGGACGAGAATGCTTATCTACGTTTCTTGGATATTTCCGTTGATATTTATGCGATTTTATGTCCAGCATTTCCGGATGAAGAAAGTTGACATGTAAGTTCTGAATATGTGTTAACTTATAACAGCTGAATGAAAGGAAAAGTATTTCCTAAAATCCTGCCAATCACTGAAAGATTAAAAACATTAGTAGAAGCATCACTTGAGGCATGCACAGGGGCGACGATTATGGAGTGTGGAGGGGCAGATGACCCCGCACTATGCTTAACATTATCTACCAAGGGAAAGAAACTGTCCTTGCCCCCCCCCCCCCTTCCCTAACCTTGCCCCATCAGTTTTGAAACCCAATCGCCGCCATTGAGCATGCATCGCATAAATATTTACAGTAATATCATATAATATTATATTACGTTATTAGAACACTTCGTACTCGGCAAATAAAAAGGAAAAAATAATAAGGAAAGGGTGGGATTTGAACCTACGTTGTTTCGATCTTGACGAAAACAGTAAAAAAAGGAAAGTGCTGTTATCTAACCAACTACTCCAGGAGATTGCTAACAGAAAGCTCAGTAAAGCACGTTAATCTCAGTTGAAGCAACATTGTGCCAGAGTTTCGAACCATTTTTCGCCAAGAACCAAGGAAAATACACGAAGTGTACAATATATTCAAATTAAATTTTGCAAAAGACTGTAAATTTATATGTATATACAATGTAGATTAGAAGATCTTGAACATTGAAGAGTTTAGAAATGGTATTTCAGTCATTTGCTTGCTTGATCTGGGAAGTCTTGAGGACTGACAAGTTGTGTTTGAGTTATAATGGAGTAAAGATAGAAAAAAATAACCCGTGGCTCAACAGCCGTTGAACGGCCTAGGCCCATCTCCCAACTACCACTCTCCCTTCCACAATCATACCTAGAGGTGTGGAGCTCTTCAACTGGTAATGAGGTGACATAGTGTCAGCACGTCGAATCCCTAGCCATTATTGGAGATTTCTGAGACCAGAATGGAATAAAGGTGGTATAATAAATATGTGAGAATGTTCTCCCATTGGTCACACTCATGGGTTTTGTAAAATGAGTGGGGGAGATGACATTTTCTTAGTGGTCAGTCCCTAAATACTATACATAAACTACATATTCAACCTAAAGGAACATTTACTTATCAATTTTTTCTAGTTAGCTGTGCGAGGGAGTGATCTAAAGGGGACTGGCCAAACAGGGTTCAATCGTCATTCTCCCTCTGGCACAAGCACTGTGTGTACCATGACTAAAAATATGTATCCATGTTTTGAAAAGCAGTAAGTGGGAGAGAAATATTTATACTCACTGTGCGAATTAAGCTTTTTTGCTTTGGGGTGGATGGCCACTCAGTGGCGTATTTAGGATTTCATTTTGGGAGGTAGGTTTTTTGGATATTTAAAATTGTATATATGTTATCAGTTAGTAAACTAAACTATTGCCTTGCGGTACTAAATACCTTAGAACATTGATTCTAACCTAGGCCATTAAATCTTATGATAACATTTACATGTAATTTAGAAACACTTGCTATATTTACATTCTAAGAAAACTCGAACTCGTACATAAAAAGAGCTATTAAACTAATAACACCAAAAACTTGACAGATTTTCTATTATGCAGTTCAAACTTAACATCCATCTAACCCACCTACAGGGACGTCGTTAGGGGGGGGGCACGCGGGGGCACTGGCCCCGGCAAACGTCCACGTGGCCCCAGGAAACTGTTCTGTATTTGCTGGAAATTTTACTTTGATGACAAATATTGCAAACTAATTCTTCAGTAAATTTTGCTTGTAGTTTGAAACACTTCTTCAATTTTCAGTAGAGCAAGGCATTTCTTTCCTATTTCCCTGTTTCTTGCTTGTTGAACACAAACAGATGTATTGAGAGGGGATGCAGTTAATGGTTTTGTGGTCCGGCCCGGTCAGGGAAGTCTGAGACCTATTGAAAATGCACTTTTCCTCCCTGCTGCACACCAGATCCAGGATCCCTCCAAAACCCGCACTTTCTCTTCATCTGACCCTGCACTGGCACCATGGATGCCGAAAAAATGACACAAACAGGAAGATTTAGCAACGGGTGGCTAGAACTTTCTGGGTTAATTATTTTATGGTTCAGGAAAGATATCCCCATGCGTTTCAAATTTCAAGAACAGAATTCTATTGATTGTCCCTTTTTCGGCGCGGGAATGAATGACATAGCGGTTCTTCTCACATTCACTCAACCCTCCTGCCAATGACCTGCCCTGCAAAGGAGGAGAAAGGCCACTTTCTGAAAATTCGGAGAAACATCGAAGCGGTCGGTTCATCTGTTGATTTGGTGGACAGTTGATATCTGCCAGTTTGAAGTAGGATTTGTTGTCGGAGCGGTGGCAAACTTCTGTAAACGCGAGAAGATAGCATCACGAAGAGTTTGTGATCTCGTTTTCCTACATCGCGAGTAAAATGTCGAATGAGAAGCTGCCAGATTGTCTTCCTCTGGAAACAATGGATCAGGATCGTCTGATCGACCAAATATCCAACATATTTGCATTTTAAAAGAGAGTCTGACTACCACACAAGATCCTGGGTTCAACTCCCAGGGTGGTTGATCTCATGTATAATGAAGAATAACCACGTTTCAATTAAGGAAGGAAACTAGGCTTGTTTTTACAGCCGTCTGCATGCTCTATAAATATTATGTTACAAAATTTGTATATTTTTCTGACTTTCTGTGATTTTTTTTTATTTAGCCTCCACCTGCAAATGCGGAAGTTGCTACTGCTTAGGTTGCTAGGTTGACTAGACATGCAAATATAATTAATCCCTAATCATGCAGCGAATAATACTTATAATATAATCATGAGTTATGGAGAAGCAAATAACTTATCAAGCATTTTCTCTTTCTATTTGTTGTGCAGTGGTTAACAAGGTACATTACGATGCCAGGGGTCCTGGTCCGAATCCCGGACTGGCCGTGTGTGTTCTTTATGATGGTCCTCTCATCAATTTCACATCATTCATTTTCATCTTCATCTTCACGATAACCAAAAAGTCAGAAAAGAGAAGTAAAATAAACCAAATCAATCATTTATATATTTCTATATTAAGTCGCTTTTCTACTTCTTGGGTTAAATGCGACGATGAGGATGAATGATGAACCGAAGGAATGGCGATGGGACAGACATGATACAACCATACCTATCCAATGTCCGAACTTTGGACCTCTGGTTTCGTAGCGTGTTATACTCACGTCAGTGGAATTCTTAGGAAGATAAACTGTAAAAGTAGGGTGAAAAGAAGCAAAGTTGTACGATGCATAAAAGGCCATATTTAGTTCTTCTAAAATCTTCCAATTATCGAGTTCGTGTTTTAAGTCCACTGTATGCACAGTAAGGCGAATCGGGTATCCGAACCACTATGTGCCTCCATCGGGTATCGAAACCGGGACCCCTTGATTACAAAGCGGCGACGCTACCACTGCGTCATCGAGAAGGCCGAGAAAAACTTACAATTAGCCAGTCAAATTAATATTGAGGGACAATGCCTGTGAAGAGTTCTTTCATTCGGTTGCACGTGGTCATCACATCGAGTCCCATAGTTTCGAGAGCAGAATTTGATTCCATATCGCTTTCAAGTACTTCCCAAATTGTCCTCACGATGTTGGAACAGCACAGAAATTTTGGAACTAATACAAGCAGGCACATATCCAGGGAAGGGGCTTGGGGGCTGCAGTCCTTTCCCGAAATCCTACAAATATATGATTTTAATAATGTGTAGTAGTAATTAAATTTACTTCATTAACAGGATTAAACATCTTGTATATGGTAAGTTGCATTATACCAAGAAATTCATCTTCAGCGCATTTACTCCTCCCCCAACTATTTCGTCTTTAGATGCCGGCTTCCAATAAGGGATAAGCCCCTTGCGAAATCAAATTCTGGCTACCGGCCTGACCACCAGGGACCGAACCTTGAACCTTTCGATTGATTGATTAATTGAACTGGTGTTTTAAGTCCACTTTATTCACAGTAAGGCTAATCGGGACTGGACCTACAGTTTAAAGTGAGATCCGAACAACTATGTGCCTCCATCGGGAATTGAACCTGCCGAACCAAAGACGAGAGCGTAATTATTTGAGCGTGTGGGAACTTTGTTTTATCCAGTGCCATCATATATTCAGTTTTCCACACACAAATCTTTATTGTTAAGATTAATTTTAAGAAATTAGACGTGTGCATATAATTTCTTATCGTCATCATTTCCCAAGTGAACAATCAGATGATTTAGAAGACTCGGGCCCGCCCTATAGAATAGTGCTTAACGCGGTCGCCTTGAACTAAGAGATACCGGATTCGATTCCGGTATGAACTGTATACATGAAATGCCTAGCTTGAACTCATTACGCACACATTTCATATTTGCACTGTTGCCAATATTTGTAAACCTGGTTCCAGCACTTTATATCTAATATCCACGGAAAAGGGTTTTATCTACTTCTCAATTTTCTTCCAGTAAATTTTCAAATCTAAAGACTAATAACATTGTTCTTGGTGTATCAGCCATTAAGCTAATGAGTTCATTCTGCATTTAGTTTCTCGAATAATGGCTGTGGATTTCGCGAGAGTATATTCGTAGACTGTTGGGGGCTACAGAAGAAAATGATGTTCCTTTCCAATTTATTGATTGATTGAGTTGATGTTTTAAGTTCACTTTATACACAGTAAGGCTAATCGAGACTGGTTCTACAGTGTAAAGTGGGATCCGAATCACTATGAGCATTCCCCGGGTATCGAACCCGGAACCCCTTGATTACAAGGCGACGATGCTATCATGCGCCACCGAGGAGGCCCTTGCTCCTTTCCAAGACTATATATATATATATATACACACACACACACACACACACACACACACACACACACACACACACATAGCCTTATAT
The DNA here is from genome assembly GCF_977018435.1 of Lepisma saccharinum. Taxonomy (NCBI): domain Eukaryota; kingdom Metazoa; phylum Arthropoda; class Insecta; order Zygentoma; family Lepismatidae; genus Lepisma; species Lepisma saccharinum. Next base: position 41,413,964 of record NC_139239.1, on the reverse strand, counting down.
GGTGTATAAATAGTTTGTTAATTTATAATAGTTTGATAGAAAAAAATATTACGTTTGGGCCCCCCCAAATTTATCAACCTAGCTACGTCCCTGCCCACCTACAAGTTTCTTGTGAACACTTTAATACATGTAAAATGTCAGTACTATGCCACGAAAACTTAGTGGTCTCGGCTTGGTAAGGTTGAACTGTTGCAGAATGATGTTCTTCCTTAGTCCACAAGGCTGTATACTTTTCAGCAGGGAAATCTTTGATGACTGGACCGTAAATGGACAAGAATGATTTTTCAATTATGTACTACATGCCTATATGGTTTTAATTCTATTTTGTTTGAGGGGGATAAAAGCATCCTTGGCAGGATTAAAAATAATTTTCTTTTGCTGGGGATATTTTTTTGTGTGGGGGGATCCCCAGCATCCCCCACCCCTCATCAATTCGCACACTGTTTTTACCCATTTAAATGAAATTGCATTATCAACCAATCTGTTACTCTTACTTGTATTAATTTTGCTGACTACTGCCACCATCCATGACAAAATATAGCTGTATGGATAACGTGAGTGCACGTTGTATGTTTATAAATAATCTGCATCATCATTAAAGGATGTAGCTAAGAATTTACCAGGTTACCAAAGAGACACTTAAATGTTGGGAGGATAAAGTTATACTTTATCTTAAGTGTCAGTAATATATTTTTAATTTAAATTTTCAAATAAAGATCTAAAGCCATATTTAATAGCATTAATTCCTTGTGTAATGGTTAAATTTGAAGTTTTGTACGGAATAGTTTTTGAAGCTTTTGCAGGTATGGGTTATTCGCCAGTTTAAGTTACAGAAATGGTTAAAAGTTTGAGTTTGTCGAGAGCAAAGAAACCTACCTAGATATCATTGATTCAAGATGAGATTAGTTAGCTCTAGAATACTTTAATCATTTTCTGGAACTAACCTAGCTGATAACCTCTTCATTCATCCAACTCATGATAAAATTACTTTTTCACACAGGTTCCTTATTTTCATAAATCTTATTTGTGTATCTGTAGGAGAAACGTAAGGATCTTACGGACCATCGGGATGATTCCACCTTCAGCTTTGATCCTGCGAACATCAAAGACGTTAAACAATTAGAAAAGAATAAGCGGAAAAAGATAGATTCGAGAAAGGGTATTCTTCTCTCCTCCTACTCAAAAAAGAAAACGCGAAAACGGAAACGAACGGTAGGAAGAGGCACAGACTCCAATGCTCAGGATTCCAAAAACCAGCAATCATCTCCAGCAACCGGTTCCAACAACAAAGAACCAGGGAGAACTCCAACGCCCAGTCCGAGGCAATCGATGGAACGGCCAAGGATTCTTGTATTACCAGAATCAAATAACCCTGGTCCACCGCCGTCGCAGCAGGATGAAGTCCGAAGTTCGAGTCCAGTGAGAAGGCCTTCAGCAAATGCTGAACCTAGTAGCCCTGCTCCCATGGTCACTCTTCATCCAAACACACTTGGTAAATATCTTTCTAATTTTTATTCCCTTTCTGTATATTTTCTTATTTCTCTTACAGAATATTGATTTTGGTGTAAATAAGTGCATAAATGTTATGCTTCAAATGAATCCATAATTATTTTACAAAACAAAATGGACAATACGAAAATTTTACCAGTATGGTGATGGAGAATAAAACTATAGAATTTATTGTTAGTGAGAACCCAGGAGTGTACTGATTGGGACTGAACTGACTCATTAGGACACTGGGCAATTTCCCAATGTACCATCTGACCATAACAATACATGCACCATAAGGACTGACTTGTTAATAGTATTAACTCTTAACTAACTCACATAAAATTTAGATGCCTCTTCTCTTCATTAATCTGATCTTAATTGACAATTAAAAATTATCCTAAAAAAGTATCAAGTTTGTACATTTCCTGCATATATGGTAGCACAAGATCATTATTTTTTATTGGTTACAAAAATCACTTAAAACTGGAAAGTTGATAACTATTCTATAATTTTATACATGGTAATTAAGCTTTAAAAGACATGGCAAAATACAATGTGGTTAATTTGCAGTTTAAATGAACCCTTCTTCGAGAAGTGATAAAATTCTCTTGCAAGCTGATTGATTGGTTAGTATCAATTTAACAGTCAATCAGTTTATAGATTAAGAGAAGCTAATTCCTGCATTCTCTTTCAAAAGGATCTCTAAGTACCTGGCCTTGCCCAGAGTTGATGGTTGTTAATAAATTGCAACTTTCCAATAAAAGCAGTAAGTGGACCTGTATTTTTAACTGGGGTTAGCATACTCCAGTGTATCCCATAAAACTGTACTAGACATGCCAATTTGGCTAACTTTTTGTGCATGTATGGAGGAGGAGGAGGGCATTTTACTCAAGGTACCCTGCTAATAAAATTCTACCACCTAATGGTGCTTCTAGTCCAGCTTGTACTAATCCAATATAAAATGGCAAATGTACTTCCTTTATTATTTAATATACTGCATGTGATTACATATGAAAATTCAATAGTTTTATTTTCAAGAAGAACTGCATATTTTAAATTATTTGCCTAAAAATAGTATCATCTAAATTTTAAAGCAAATAAGATCGATATATATAATATTCTAGATTATGTATACACAGTACAAGACTTTTGAATATCAAAGTAACAGGTGTTTGTCTTTCTGCGTAAGAGTTCCTTACTCAGTGCAAGAAGGTCTGATACAATACAATAACAATACAATACAATAAAAATAATTTACTAAATGACAAAAATACAATAATAACTCGGGAATAGTATAACTTTATAAAATTAAGAACTATAAAATCTTTGCTATTACAGGGATTACTTTTGTATTTGTGTGTCACAAGACTAATCACAAGATGTAATAATTACTTTACTTCTATAACTAGCTGTAGATTATAAGTTATAGCTAGCTTATTTATAGAAAAAATAAGTAAATTATTGGCAAAAAATTGGCAAACTCCCACGTGGCAGTTTGATGCCCTAGCGACTAGACCACCACAGCTTCTTTGTTTTGATTTGCTTCTTTTGAATCTGTTGTGGAATTAATGGAAATTCTATATTTTATATTTATATTATCAGAATATCCACTCGCAATGATTATATGCAATGTAAAGTTCCCTGTGCACATAACACCATACCTTTAACACATTAAAGGGATGTGGAGCTAGGGCTCCAAACATTATTGATCTTGGATGTGATGTGATCTTTACCATGCTCCAGCCATCTTTATCCTCCACGTACCAAATTATTTGAGGCTGCTTTATGCAGAAACAAGGCTGGAAAAATTCTGACCTTAGATCATCTTCCTTGAGAATTGAATCCACGTCTCCCGCATGACAGTTAGATGTCCTACCAACTAGTCCACTGTGGCTCCATTACAAATTGATTATCACTAACTGGAAATTAGCTCTAAATATTCACTTCAGCAATAATCCAATGTAACACTGAAGTCACTAAAACATTGCAATTTTCACAATCGTTCAACATGGTTTGTTCACCGCTTCAGAAATGAAATAAAAATGATTCAAATTACTTTTATATTATTGCCCTTAATGAAATTTAATCCATTACACAAATGTCAAAACTCTTTGAGATGCACATACCAAATGGAGATCCTCCAAGCTGTGCCTCGAGAGCTTGTCACAGTCGGGTAGCATCTGTCCGTAAGTGGAGTTTCCATGAGGTGATCTTGAACATCCAGGTACTCGAACCCATAGTTGAATTTGGAATTGGCCATTTGGATGCACAACTGCTGCAAAAACGTCTGTCTGCCAAGGGTCGAAGTAGAATCTCATCTCACATAGCCACTCAAAAGCTATGAGCCCTAAAATTTTGTTCTGTATCAAGCAGGGCATTACGGTTGTGTACAAACGGTCTTGTGGACAAACTCATTGATCAAATGTAAAAATTTGTAATTCCCACTGGAGATCAAATCACTTAGCAATGTGGAACCAAGCGATAGATACTATCAACCAAATTAATTTCACCTAGACATTCACAATGTAATATTTCTATGAAAGACCACGAACGTCATTAAGTTCCCAAAATCATATGTATGTAAGATGTTATAAACATGATGTAAATAATTTATAAACAATTATCTAAGTGTTGTGAACAAATTTACACCTTTATATAACACTAGACAGGAAAATAATTAATTCTAACTATAGTGTAAAATATAACTAATTTTGAACGTAATCATGAATGGCACCAATTAGCTTAGCGACTCCGAAAACTATGGATTCAACACTAATCTAGGCAATTTGTGGCATTTTATTTTTCACCCCCACTCACCCCCCATGCCGATAGGTGATGAACTTGGAGTTGAACAGCATTGGGAGCGGCTCTGAAAACTATGAATTCCACACTAATATCAGGCGTTATCATCCTGAATGTTAGACAGCCCAAGAAACACTATCATTGTGCAGGATTGCATAGAGTCATGGATGTCTGTTTGTGCGGAATTTAATATTGGTCATTTTCAATCATTTTTACATGTCACCCCTTCCTACCCCACCCCTAGTATTATTTCCAGATTGCAAGTGATACGTGAACCAAGTTTGGTTGAAATTGCTCCAGGCGTTCGAGAGTTATGATGGAACAAACATTATACACACCCACACACACAGCAACACACATACATCCATTTTTATATATATAAAAAATAGATTGTGTATTTGACATACATGCATATAACTATTTTACAGTGACAGTTAGCTACATAAAAGAGGTTTATAATAATTTAGATTTGAAACACAAGTTAAAAATTAAAATAAGAATAAAAAGTAAAAATATAATAGGAATTCTTAATTTAGCATACATTATTGTCAGATTTCATTCCATACACTAAAGTATTTACCTCCATTTTCATTAGCAATTTATCCATTGAAGAGTTAATTTCATAACTGAACTTGCATTATTTTTCTACATTAAAAGTTACATAATTTGAGTTTCTTAATTAAGTTACTGTATTCATAATGCATATAATACATTTTCATATTATTACATATAAATTTACAAAATGTTCATTGAATATTTTCAATTAGCAACGTATATTTTTAAAATTTAATGGATGCCATATTTGACATACTAATGACAGCCTAACCATAATGCTATATAGAAAGATGAAAAGTTCCAAATTACTAAATGCTTTCCATCTTCATACCTAGTTTTCCATAATAGATCTTGCTTTTTTAACAGTTATATTCATATGTGGTTTAAATGTAAGCTTAGTGTCATATATAGCACCTAGGTCTTTGGTATTGTCTACAGTTTGTACTGCTTGACTACTTACTTATATTTCTACAATGTCCATTCTTGCAAATAAGAAATGCTTTCATTTACTTTTTTACTTGTGAATGTATTATTATAATGCAATTATGTTCACATATATCTAGTAGAAATAGTTTTTAATGCAGCAGTATTCAGTAATTTTATTTTATTTTATTTTTAAGGCAAGAGAAAAGGATATTATGTATGCAATGTTCTAGGTATCATTATGAGGGTGAGTTAAATGAATGTGGGCCTTGTGATTAAGCCAGATATTATTACTATGTTGAAAAGTCAACTTATCACCAGTATAGAGGTGATTTCACTCTCCTACAAGTTCTTGGTTTATTCAGAATTTGTGTGACCTCCTCTTGCATGTTGGCACCTGATTCATATCTACAGTCCTTTGGCTTCTCTATTAACTGGCTAAAAATATAAAATTGCAATGTGAAAGATCAAGGCTGTAGGGAAGGTGTGCAAGACTATCCCACTTGAACTTGACTATCATGTTGTGAAACATTTTCAAACAGTAAAAACAAGCACATCATGCTGTTTCACTGGAGATCATGCACCATGACGGTGCAGGTCCTTGTTCAAATCACTTCAATTCTCAACTATGTGTCAACTTCAGACTTAATATAACTGCATCCGACATACATGTGACAAGATCAGTGACAAGACCATTCAGTCATGGGACAGGCTGGCTTGCTTTCATTTAACTCACCCTTGAATATGTCCAAGATCTGTTTTTCAGTAAAATTCTCTTTGCAATTTATCTGCAAGAAAAACTATACACCAAAATTTTAATCTGTTCTGAAAGTTATGGGTTATATTGTTCAGAAAATATTTTCATGCCAGTTTTCACAGACAACTCAGGATTTAAAAGAAGAAGGAAGATGGAGAATTTTGAGCATATACTAAGTTCGAAGATATATCCAATGATAGTGTAAAGTGTAGCCTACATAGCATTTTTGTAATTCTCATGTTACCTGTGAGAATCTGATAAAAGTTGAAAACTCAAACTTGAGTTTCTTTGTTGGATTTATTGTGTTTATTTGTTGACACAGGTAAAAGGGAATGCCTTTTGTGAATGTAGCACAAGACTAGAAAATATGTTTTAAATTTCTAACTAGCTTCAGCTCTTCACTTTATCCATGAAACTGTTTTTCTCTTTGTTCTATTAATTTCAGTGCCCACTGCCACCATCGTCTTTGGAATGAAATTAAAAGAACAAACAGAAAAACAGTTTCGCAGATAAATTGAATGCTAGATTCTTTGCATTTATATACTACCGCATCTCTCAGTTCCCAATTATGAATGAATTCAGCTCCTCTTTAAAATATATGTGCATTTATGGTGTACATAAGGCACCAGTCTTTGAACGAGTACTATGCTGTCTCGAACTCTCATGCAGTTAAATTTTTACTCAATAATGATTCCCATATGATATTTGTTAATTTTGATAAGTCTTATGTCAGCTTAGTAATTTTCAAATAGTGAATCAAATAATCAATTTCCACTCTCTGGGACATCATGTAAACAATATTTTTTTGGTGATTTCATTACTATCATATGGCTCATTAAATGATTAATTATATCACTAACACACTTGAGAATCCTGAAATGAGTTTATGAATGTTCTACATGGTATTTGTAAAATGTGATATTCGTCAAAAGCAAACACAATTATAAGCGATTTCTTTTTTTTAAAAAAATTTAAATCAGTTTGTAAGCCCCAAGATTTCACTCTGGTTCCATCTATATCAAAGGATTTGATCATTTCCATTACATATTCTTTTTATTTCATCTATTAAAATACATTACTAAAAACTCCATTTCAAATAAGCATTTCTCTGACTCATGAAAATTTAAAACTAAATCATTATTTCTAAAACCATTTACAAAGTATTCACTCTAGACACTTCATTTTACCATGTGTCAAAATCCAATTCATTCATACTTGTATAGCCTTTCGTTCTTTCTTCGATATTTTACCATCAAACAAATTAAAACGTCTGTTCATAATAACAGTTGGGCTGAAAAGTTCGTAGGCTGACTCATAGATGGCGTTACTAGAATTAAATCCATGTGATTTTTACTTAGTACTAACCTTCAAAAGATACGTGTATAAATTTCACAGCTGCCGGATAATTAGTTCGTGAGATATGGCATTGTGAGTGAAGCAGCTTTTGTTATTGTGAAAAAATGGATAAAAAAGAATTTCGTGTGTTAATAAAGCATTGCTTTTTGGCGAAAAAAAATACTGTTGAAGCCAAGGCTTGGCTTGATAAACATTATTCGGACTCTGCACCAGGAAAATCAACCGTTGAGAAGTGGTTTGCTAAATTTAAATGAGGCGAAATGAGCATCGAAGACGATGCACGCAGTGGATGCCCCAAAGAGGCTGTTACCGACGAAAACATCAAAAAAGTCCACAAAATAATTTTAAATGATCGTAAAGTGAAGTTGATCGAGATAGCTGAGACTTTAAAAATATCAAAGGAACGTGTTGGACATATTGTGCATGAATATTTGAACATGCGAAAGCTGTGTGCAAAATGGGTGCCGCACGTGCTCATAATCGATCAAAAGCAACAACGTTTTGATGATTCGGAGCAATGTTTAGCGATATTCAACCGTAATAAACACGAATTTTTCCGTCGATATATTACAATGGATGAAACATGGCTCCATAACTACACTCCAGAGTCCAATCGACAGTCAGCCGAGTGGACTGCACGTGATGAACCGAATCCGAAGCGTGGAAAGACGCAACAGTCGGCTGACAAGGTTATGGCATCAGTATTCTGGGATGCGCATGGTATTATATTCATCGATTACCTCAAAAAGGGCCAGACCATCAACAGCGATTATTACATAGCGTTGTTGGAGCGTTTAAAGGATGAAATCACGAAACAACGGCCCCATTTGAAGAAGAAAAAAGTGCTGTTTCATCAAGACAATGCACCGTGTCACAAATCAATGAAAACGATGGCAAAATTATATGAATTAGACTACGAATTGCTTCCCCATCCACCATATTCTCCAGATCTGGCCCCCAGTGACTTTTTCCTGTTTGCAGACCTTAAAAGAATGCTCGCTGGAAAGAAATTTAGCACTGATGAAGAGGTAATCGCTGAAACGGAGGCCTATTTTGAGGCTAAAGAGAAATCGTACTATAAAAATGGCATCGAAAAATTGTATGACCGCTATAATCGTTGTATCGCCCTCGAAGGCAACTATATTGAATAATAAAATCGAATTTTGTCAAAAAATATTTTTTACTATGTTAGCCTATGAACTTTTCAGCCCAACTGTTAACTGTAGTATATGCTATCTTTGTTATTCATTTTGTGCATTCTGACCTTCTTTACTTTTTCATAGGCCAAACTACTACTCTATGTTTCAGTATAACAGTTGGCTTCTTCTAACATAAAGATCTTCATGTATCATTGCTGTTTATTTGAATTTTAATACCTGAGTTATAGGTTTAGTATGCAAGTGATCACATTTTATGTTATTGTAAAATAAAGATAATTATTTTTAAATCTTTGAGGTAAAAAAATCCTATTTTTTAAAATTAAATAATATTTGAATAAACTGTTGCTTGAAATTCTGTAATGCAATATATGAACACTGTATTTTGCATGAAATTCTAATATACAGATATTATTCTTCATATCCTTGAGTAATCGAAGCTGCGGTAACTCAGTCATTAGGGCATCTGACTACCATGCAAGAGACCCGGGTTCGATCCCCGGTGGGAGAGAACCTGGATTTTTTCCACATGTTCAAGTGGCTCCGGCGCCCACCCAGCATCATATAAAGTGGGTCCCTGGAGGAAACTCTGGGGGTAAAGGTGTCCAGTAGTGTTTTGCTGATTACATCACCCCCACCTTCGGCCATGATCAAGAACATGTGGGGCCCTAACCCCACACCCCCTATATGCCTTCATGGCAAGGTGCATAGCACAGGGGAGCACTTGTTACTTTTATCCTTGTGCAATCATATACTTCAAATTTAGAAATCTCTTGCAGAGTTGCATGTAGTATTCAACAGATCATACAGAGATCAATGAGAGCCTATCACATAGTGGTAATCATTGAACTGTATATTAGACTGGAATGTTTGCTGTAATTCTGATCACACACAAAAAGTGAAGCCAGTTTTGCAATTAGTTTCTCCTGTCCAAGTGGGAGACCATGCTTTTATTGCATTATGTATTTTATTGCCTTCTTGCATTTCTATGAAGCAAAATGAAATGTGATATAGTCATATTTGTGCATTTAAAATTAAAATTTTATGTCTTCTTAAGTGTTTTTTAGCTACATAAATATATGACATAGATTATTTCAAGTAATTTACCTGCAATCAAGAGTGCTTAGCATGACATGCATATGCTAAACGTTTGAATATACTGATGGTCCAAATAGTCATTGATTGATTGAATTGTTGTTTTAAGTCCACTTTATGCACAGAAAGGCTAATCGTAACTGGACTTACAGTTTAAAGTAGGATCCGAACCACTATGACATGTGCCTCCACCGGGTGTCGAGCCCGAGACCCCTTGGTCACAAGGTGATGACGCTACCACTGTGCCATTGGGGAGGCCCTCCAAATATTCATTAATATGCATTTCTGGCCTGGGATTTACTTGTGTAATGTGGGTCAGTATCAGACACGTATCCCTCAAAACAAAAAGATATATATTTATGAAGGAAATTATGAGGAGGAGGAGGAAGGTATGTTTGTATTTATTCCATTTTTTGGACTTTATATCACAATGAACTAATCGCAAGGAAGAGAATGAATGATGATTAGCTGAAATCAATTAAGATGCACTCACAAAAGAGCACTCTAGCCAGGTCAGGACTCGAAGTTGGAATCTGTGGTGGTGAGATGTTTGTTGGCAGCTGAAGAATGCTCAATATTAATCTACTTTTACTTAGAATCTTGTAAAAATGAAATGTTATCCTTATTTTAATTGTTAATCTTGTGGGTGTTTAAATTTAAGTGATCCTTATTAATGTTGTCTTACTCAATAATCAGTATTAAATATGTTTGACCTGGCGCAATGAAAAGAGAGAATGGCTTCACTTTTGTGCTATAAAGCAGTCCTTCGAGTTATATGTACAGTTCAATGGGGTTAATGCTGTTATCATGTAATCAAGGGAACTTTGGTTCAAACCCCAGTGGAGGTACATTGCATAGTGGCTCATATTTCACTTTAAACTGTAGATCCAGTCCTGATTGTGATCCATATCTGAGCATAAAGTGGACTTAACAACACTTTGGACAAAATTTACAAATGATGCTGGAAGAGCACTTCTAAAACCATAGTGATTCCTAATATGTTGATGGCACCTATTATATCTATTTGTATTGCAATGTCAAATAATCTTCACAATGAAGGCAAATGTTCACTTTTCTTGTTAAGAAAAGTATATATCTGTGTGTGGCAAAATATAGAAAAAATGTGATCACTTACAAACATTTCTAGTTATAAGTATCTAAATATCTTGAGTGGTAATAGTAGATTCTTTCCTGTCCTCTCCTTACTATGTATTTCTAACACCACAGCAAACTATGGGGTGGTTTTGCAAGAACTGAAGAAAGTGTTACCTGCAAAAGCTGGAGGGTGTAATGAAGCCCCAGGTAGGAGTATGCAATTCACCACATATGTATATATTCCAAGTAATAACAAATAATTTTTGCAACTATTTTTTTATTTGTTACTGCTGTCAGCTTTTGTTTTTTAACTGTACACTTTATGAAACGTTAGTATAAAAAGTTTCATTTGTCAACACCCCCCTCCCCCAAAATCACCAGAGAAATAAATGAGATTCATAAAATAAAGCCCCCATGATAATATCAAGATGTCCCAGGTTCGATTTCGAAGGGAGGCGCATAGTGGCTTCGATCTCATAATGAGATTTTTTGTGAAAGTTTGCCATGATGTAAAGTATGTACAGAGGGGAAAGTATAATTACTTAAGTTGACTCAAGAAGAAATTATAATAATTTGTCTGTTCTCAACTGATGATGCAATGATTATCATAATGTACATCTGGATGTTGTGTATAGCACAATTATTCTAACCAAGTACAAGGACATAAGCATCATTCTCCAGTGTAAACACTATCACAATGTCAAGAAAGTAAAATATAACAACACTGCACATTTTTACACAGTTCATGAAGTTTCCTCAATCCTTGACACCCAAACAAGATTTTTATTTGTGATGAACAATAAACTCTTGAACTCCAAAGACATATGTCATAAATTCTCTGAAAATTTTACATTTATAGCATTCGTAAATTGTGAAATGTTTCCAGTATCTACTTGCAAAACATTTGATTAACAACAAAGGTGACACACGGCATTGAGGGAAAGAAATCTGCAAGCCACCACCACCATGAAACTGATATTGCTATTCAAATATGTGTTTAAGTATTGTTCAAGACAGCGAACACCTTGCTAGATAACATATAGTTTCAGCACTGAAATTTCTGGGTTTAAGTCCTGGTCTGAGCATGGGTGTAAGTATCCCTTCATCAACTTCACTTAACCATCATTCATTTAGCCAAAAGTGACATAAAATGCAGTGCAGTTCTTTTGAAACACAGCATATGCTGTAACAGCTGCGATTTTTCTCACATTGTCCACATGTTACACTATAGTCGAAATCTCGGGCAATAACATCATCAGCCATTCTTAAATCAAATTAATGGTGGTAAAGTGAGAAGAATGTATGAATGCATGTAACCTAGCATTTGAAGCACAAAATCATATACGACAGGCCAATGCTATGACATCACAAGAAGAAAATGCATTGATCTCTACATCCTTTTTTTAAAAAATCAATCACTGTGAAGAGCAATCTCATGGAGCTACAAAATTTGTTTATATATATTTACAAGACAAAAGTTAAGACTTTCTGTCACAGTGATGCACCATTTTTATTAGTACTGCTGCATGTTATGTAGTTGTGCTTTTGTTAAATGTGCCCAAAAAAATAGGAACGCTCTCATAATATTGCTTTTAGAGTAGCTCTTTTTATTCATATTTTCTTTTTCTATGTATGTAAGATATTTTTAAATATTTCTGGTTTTAATATTTCACTGTTATCTCTGAATTTCATACTTGCAGCAGGTGGCAACAGACCTGGGGAAAAATAAAAAGAATTTGTAAAATATCCAGGAAAAATCATGAAATTTTGTGCTAAATCAGTAAATTCTCTTTCCATTATGATTTTGGTCAATTTGTATTAGATTCTAAAGTTGATTGGTTTTGTTTTTCTGGCTGTTGCTGCCTTGGCGTTCCGGTGCATTGAGTAGTTGGCTCACAGTCTCATCACCAAAGATTCCAGGTTCAAATCCCATCCTGAGCATGATTATTCCTGTCTGAGTCTCTCTTCATCTGTTGTATCTATTCATAGTTCACCCTCATTATCACATTTAGCCAAAAGTGACACAAAATAAGATAATTAGAAGGGAAAAATAATCCTGTTAGAAAAACAAATCTGAAAGTATGAAACAAATATAACTTAAATGGAAATTAATACAGAACTTGTTAATAACACATTCTTTGTACATAAGTGAAGTAACCAAGTAGGTAAAAAAATACTGAACAACGTGAAGAAAAGTAAAACTACCGGATGAGAGAATTCCACCTTCATTTTGTTTCTCTTTTTACCTTGAACTACCTAGGTACATGTAAGATCTTAATAAAAAGAAAGCATATGTAATTTTTTTGCATAAAGTTCCATTCACTTTATGCCATAACTTCAGGTGTCAGTTGAAAAAAAAATCAATCTTAGGAGAATTTTCCATCGGAGTGGTCAGTGACATGTCACTAGGAACAATCCAATCAACAGCAATGTTTCACACCATAGCAGCATGACAGGCCACACAAGTCTATTCAGTTGGTAAAATCCTCAAGTGTGATCTGTCACTTATCAATTCAGTGTGAAAACTTTTGCCAAGACAACAACAAAAACTTAAATTACTGCTGGTCTACTTTTCCCTGGTGTTATAGAAAGTGTACTCTACATTTTGTTCTGAAAAACTTGGAAAAATTATTGAATTTCGTACACTTTACTGTAACTACCCTGATGTTAGTCTTTAACTGATAACATTATGTGAGTATTTTTCAAATTTTCATAAAATCACTTGAAACTTATTTTCATATTCTTGCATTTACTGTATGTTGTTGCAATTACAAAAACCCTTCAGGGAGCTTTTATATTTCTGGAGAATCAGGGATGCTGTCATTGCGGCTTTACATGCTGCTTGAGGATCCAAGATGTGTGTACATTTGAGTAATGTTCGAAGATTATTGTGTAGTAGAACGATACAATGAATAGAATGATACAATACATATATCTTCACTTGAATCCCTGAAGATGAAGTGACGTTAGCTCTCGGAAGCCTATCCGGAAATCACGTGGCTGATTGCCCAAGAAAACCTCTTCATTATTTGCCACTAGGAAAGCTTCTAGAATTATTTTAGAACGATACAATGTTGCTCTGGTTGAATTTTTGAAAGGCATAACCAACAAGCTAAGGAAGTCATCATGTAATACCCGGTTCTAACTGGTTTACTGAGTGCAATCCTTCTCATTTCAAAGGATGGCACAGTGATAGCATCGTCACATTGTAATAAAGGGGTCCCGGGTTTGATACCTGGTGGAGACACATAGTGGTTCAGATTCCACTTTAAACTGTAGGTCCAGTTTCGATTTACCTTACTGTGCATAAAGTGGACTTAAAACACTAAATCAATCAACCAACCAAAGGATGTATAGCATCTCTACCATATTTCTCCAGTGGAATCTGTTTTTGGTCCCAATTTGATCTGGTTCCATGATTTTCCTATCATCTGTAAATTATTCATGATATTTCAACACCCTATATCTTTTGTTATTTTCTTGCCTAACCACTGGATTGGATTGGTTATGTCTTATTGGGGTTTTCTGAATGTATGATTTATCCACTTCCTACTTTGGATGTTATTTGTATCAGTTCACAATTTGCTCTTCATGTAACTGGCTGTAAACAAAGTGGGAATATGTAGCTCGACCAAGATAGCTTATCAGTCAGTTACATCGGGTGCCAAAATTTATTTCTAAATTAAATCATCTTAAGATATCTAAGCGAGTACATGCTTTCTGCAAATGATCCACATTTAGATGTACGAGAAATACAATCTTATATGTAACAATAACAAGCACAATACTCATCTTAACTTTTCTAAACCACAATACAATCGTGGGGAAATTTTGAAAACTATTTTGTAATGATATATTCTGCACTACTTCATATTGTAATTTATGTTCTATGTTTTTATATATTTTGGTAAGAATTACAATGTGTAAGTATTAAAAAAATATAGTCGTTTTTGTTCTGTATAATTTAATTTGTAGCACTGAATGGAAATGTATTCAAGGAAAATTTCACTGGCAATATTGATTTATAATATAAATATTCCCATTATAGATCTGGCAAATCGTTGTCGGCCTCCTCCTGCCAGTCGCCATCCAAGTAGCAATAATAGTGACAGCAATAACTTGGAATCTTCATTGGAGGATTCTGGAGTTGTGGATGATCAAGAAGGAGGGGATGTCACTTCAGAGGATGTTGTTCACATTCCTCATATTGTTCAGGTATGTACAATTTGTATTTGTACATATTAATAATAATATGTATCAGGTATTGTTCAGTAATTATTATTATTTTTTTAATAAAGCATATACAGATGCAAAAAGGAACACTACATTTAGGGATGGACTGGTATGCAATTTTTGTTGACACTGATATAAAATTTACCAATACCAATAACTGATATTCTAACGATCCAATAAAAAATTTCAAATCTTCCTTGAAGAACATGAATATTTCATTAATAATAATAATAACCTGCAACGTAACAGCCTGCGAGGGTCAGTACCTACCTACTGACTGTCAGCCTCACTCAGGATCATCCAACCAGATACAGGGTGACATGTGGTCAGCACAACAAACCCCTAGACATTGTTGTAGGTTTTCTTTGACCACGTTACACTACTCATTCATAGCTCCCCAGTCCCATACACAGGCCAAAATCTCAGGAGAAAAGTTGTTCCCCTAGGAGACTCAAACCTACATGCATCTCTTAGTGGGAGCCTGAATCTTGCACCTTACACTGCATGGCTATGCACCATGGTGCTGGATGAATATTTCATTAACCTTACTAATTAATGCATGGAACCAGGTGACTGATTTTGTTTTGAAAGAGAAACTATATGTTTAAACATTTACTTTACAGAGCTAGAGTATGTGAATTGCATGTTTTATATCCATGCAAATAATAATAAAATGGCAATATTTTCACTAAAAAATGGTAAAAAAAATTGACAATTTTACTGATAAAACTCTTATATTGACCAATAGCAATAGAGTGCTGATTAAGCTGTCCCCATCCATAATATATTTTACTTTGATAGGGTTTGATGATGCTTTGTTCTAGTTTCCCAGATTTGTTATAAGCAAACATTATGAAAATATGACACCTCATTGTAAACTGGGATGTAAGGAGTGGCCCTTTTGGAAGGAAAGTCCATATAGTCCACTGCAGTTTGCAGGCTAATGAGGCTCTGGTGTCTGGATTCGTAACAAGTATAATCCTCTGTAGGACTTGTATGAATGTGATTGTCCCTTCATCTATTTCATCTTATCACAATGCATCATCATCTTAGCAATTAGCCAAAAGTGGCAGAAATGTGAGGTAAAATAAATCAATGCATTACACAATATTAAATAATGATTCAGTGTGGCATTTCCCCCAGGCCCCTCTATCCATTGTAATTATTAACTAACTATGCAAAGTTGTACGTAGCTTGGTAGTGTTAACTTGAGATAGTTCAGAAGAACTGAAACAACACTTTGTCAAAAGAACTAAAAACACACTTGAGATAAGATTAATGCATTATTTTAATATAATTAAGCCTTGTTTCCATATTTAAAAACACTAAGTTGCTGACCAAGGCAGTTT
Organism: Lepisma saccharinum; assembly: GCF_977018435.1. NCBI lineage: Eukaryota > Metazoa > Arthropoda > Insecta > Zygentoma > Lepismatidae > Lepisma > Lepisma saccharinum. The sequence goes on along the minus strand of NC_139239.1, from coordinate 41,397,651 downwards.
ATTAAGATAAAAACACTGATACAGGGTCGGAACGTTACCTGTTAAGTGTTTTTATCTTAATAAACTGCCTTGGTCAGCAACTTAGTGTTTTTTGCATTATGTAATTATACAACAGTGGATATGGAAACCATTATAACATAGAAAAAGGATCTTGGATAGAGAAGTGTAAATGTCAGTGCATGTATAGACAATGTAACAGTACAGAATTAATATGTGTGAAAATGTTTCTACTTCACTATTTATAATGAATAAGACATTCTTTCTGGCACAATTGAAATTAATTCAACATCAGTGTATATTAAACTAATTCAATAGGAAAATACAATCTTACTCAAGCTTGATATACAGTATATCTTCATTGTGTGCTCATTTCTACTAGGGATGGACTGATATTCACAGCCCCAGAGGTACTAACAAAACACAATGTAGGTAAACATGTATTGTGATGCATGTAAACAATAGTGCAAGAAATGTATGGGATTTTGATAACGTAAATTACATTTTATGTTTTTAATTTTAATATTCTTCAATTTCAGCGAATGGAGAACATTACTGCTTCTTCCAGTCCTAAGGAACACCACGTAATTAAATGTAATGGTGTGAGTCCTGGTCACGTAGATGATGAGCATATGTATAGTATGCCCTCAGATTATTTGTCTCATATTGTAGTTCTTGGTAAGTTTGCAGTTATGTACATTTATTATAAAATATAGTATAAGACAGAGTTTTTCAAATAAGTTCAATAGCTTATAACATAGTTTCATAATTCCTTGAATGATAAAAAATTTAGTCATTGCATTTCCATTTGATCTTGTTCGATACCCGGTGGAGGCACATAGTGGTTCGGATCCCACTTTAAACTGTAGATCCAGTCCTGATTAGCCTTACTGTGCATAAAGTGGACTTAAAACACCAAATTAATCAAAATTAAAAATCCATTTGATCTTGATAGTTTCTCCAAATCAAACACTGATCTTCCTCAAGAGTGGCTTAGTAAAAAAATAAAATTAAAAATTAATACAAATATGGGCAAAAATTCAAAATATTTGAAAGTAGTAAATGAGAGTATTGTCATTGTTGTGTCTATCTTGGCATCAAAAAATGTAATCATATGTAAAGTCTACTAGCCTGACCAAAATGTTTATAAAAGGAGAATTATTATTACAACATGTTTCTTTTAGTAGTACTTGCAATCTTTTCATGTATCTGGCAGTCTTTTAATTTATAAAATCTGGGCCAAAGAGGGGCTAAAATTCCATCACCTATCCCCCAATTCAGAACGTCACTGGTATATTTATTTATTACATATGAGTCTTGAAATTCAGGTTGCCATAAACAATAACTTTTATTTTTCGATATATTTTTTTTATATTTTTATACACTTATATAATAACTAAACTATGTGGTGAAACAGCCCTTTGAAGGCCATGGCCTGCCAAATGGCTTTTCACTGGCTGATGCAAAGGCAGTGCATGGAATCCTGTTGTTGTTGTTTCCTGGCTTTCAAAATCAGAATGCACTACTGCTGCTTTCAAATAGCTTCACAATCATCCTCAAAATGCTGAGTTAACACCAAGATTTTGAAACTTCTACTAGAGATTGAATCCGCAAGAATGCCAATCATTTGGCTATACAGGAGCTCTATGAAATTACAAGAAGAAAGTGTTGTAAGAAGAAAACAACATTAACATGTTGAAAGAAAGTACTCTCTTATCTGCAGAATTCTTTGTAATCAAGGGATCCTAGGTTTGGTGTCCAGTAGAGGCACATAGCACAGTGGTTCCGGATCCCACTTTAAACTGTAGGTCCAGTCCCAATTAGCCTTTCTGTACACAAAGTGAACTTAAACAACAAATCAACCAAACAACTTATATGTAAAAGTTTTAATTTCAGTGGAGTTCTTCTTTGGTGTATTGTTTTGAGGCATGCTTTTAGGTTCACTGTTGTCTACTGCTTCTCGGTACCAGATGCCTCAGTAGAGGGATCAAGATGTATTGTGCATGTCAGTCATCAGTGTTCAATTCTTGTTGGTACAGCATAATGAAAATACTATAACAATGAGGGCATCTCATCCAGTTTGAATCTCCAAACCATTTCTCACTGTAGTACTTCAATAGTTAAAAGTTAATTCAATTACTTTCTTTCAATTGAAATGTACCATTGCTCTTCTTCCCCATAGAAAAATTACCATAAAATGTTAAAATCAAAAATTAAATGTTCTTAAACTGGGTATCATGACATCCACTGATTGCTGTTTCTGGGGGATAGAATTTTGACCAGTGTGTTTATATTTGAATATTTCAAAATCCATTACACAATGCAAGTTTTAAGTTAATTGAGAAATTATAAATTCCTTTGTCCATGATTTTTGTCCTTTCTCCAAATAATTTCAATGTCACATTTTTACCATTTTCACTCCATTATCACCATAAACTGGGAAATTACCCAGATACAGCAAGTTCAGATTTATATATGTGAAGGAAGACCCAAGGCTAAAATAAAATCATCATAGGTTCCACCTATGTACAATTTCAGTTTGAACTGCCCAAGTTATGTCAGATGATTTTTTTTTATAGTTTACCTCATTTCAAATATCTCATTTATTATTATTTGTTTATTTTGTGCCCTTTTTTAAAGCAAACTTTCCCCGATGGAGACCCCTTTGTAGGTGGAGGCTCAGAGCTGCAACCCACCTCCCTGCCTTTCCTTCCTCTCCAAGCCTCCAAGCCTCCACTTCTTGAAATCCATTTTTGGGGCTGAGTGCAGTTCTACTGATTACTATGCATTGATACAAATTCAATTTTCCTTAACAGATTGCCAATAAATATTAATTGCAAGGTTGATTTTATTCATTATTGAGACATATGCGTACAATGTACATGTATATGCCCCTTGTTGCTGTACTGTAAGAAATTCTAATGCTATACATTGACATGTACATGCTTACTTGCAGAGAGGCCCCAGGGGGTTACTTGATCTCCTTGGTATAAGAAAAATATACTTTCTTATCCCTTTCTTTTATTTCCTTATCTTTTTTTCTATCCATTTATCTTTTCTTCTAACTTCAGATTTTCACCTTATTTTCTGTGTTAGTACTTCTTTATTCTTGGATATTTCTGCCCTTGATTATTATCTTTTTCTTTTTGCATTTTTCTCTCTTATAAGAGTGTGCATTAGTGTCATTAATTATTTGTTATGATAACTTGAGTAAAAGTCAAGTTACTGATATGCACTATTTTATGTGAAGTAGAGTGCCTTCACTTGTACTCAAATTATAATTATTATAGTTTTCCTGTTACGACAGCACATATACATATACATATGTGTACATGTATATGTGTAGTCAAAGTCGATATATATGTTTCGACTTCAACCTCCATAGAAAATTTTCTAGACATCCATGGACATATTAGTACATGCCTCAATTATTCAACACTTCACTGATTTTTAAACAAAGTAAATATTACATATTGCAAGTATGTTACGAATTCATTTTAACTACATTTTTACTATTTGTTCATGATCTCTTATTAATAAGTGCCATGTATTTTTTTTTCATAAATTCCTACCATGGCTTCAGGAGTGACAGGTTTGTGATATGAGTTTGCTGAGTGCTGCAATACAAATATATATTAATGCTTGCTTTATAAAGATTTTATTTGCCGAGTGCTGCAATACAAGTATATATTAATATATAATATATATTTATAAAGATTTTAAATATCAAACATATTTGTGAGAAAATTTCTCCTTTCTCTGTCTTTGCATTCTGACAATGCGATAAGTATATTAGAAGATGTGGCATAACAATTTTTGTAAATACATAACCTGCAAAACAAAAGGAAAAAGAAAATGATAGCATGTATGCAAATAGAAGAAAATAGCTCATGTAACTGCTTATATTTGCAAATGCCACAAAACTGCAATTGCCAGATGCAAAAATATTAAATATAACATGAATTTCTATTTGGCAATGTCAAAAACTGTTTATACATAAAGACAAAATCTCCTACAATTTTTCTTTAGCACAAGCACACATTTTCTTAAATTGGTAGATGTGTTTGTACATCAAATACTTTTGCACTTTAGTGTGGATTGTCTTCACATTTTGAACTGTTTGTCCTGTCAGAAACACATTATTCATGTTCTATGTATAGTTGGCACTTTCGACTTTCTTGTGACACACAATGCTACTTTCCACACATGATAGAAAATTTTTTCATGTGCTCATACATTTTTCAGATCTTGTATTATAATTTATATTACCACAAAACACATCAGCTGCGCACATTAATGAATCATATCATCAGTATGTTGATATTCTTCAAGACTTGAAAAGTATTAGTGTGGTAAAATCTGTGGAGTAATTTAACAGTCTTTCTGTTTACTATATTTAAAATTGTGTCCCCTTCATACACATGGCTATAATCGTAAACACGTGAATCAGTGGATCAATTATGTTGAAGATCAATATGTCTTGAGTGCTTTGTATCCAAGGCATATTTTCATCTGTTGAATCAGCTGATCATAAATATTAAAAAAAAACATGTCTTAAACAAAATGTTCAATAAAACTGTTATTCCATGCTTTTGTCATTGTAAAAAGAGCTTTTTCTTCTTCTTTGCAGATGATTTAGCAGATAGAAACTGTGACAAATGTGCTCAATGCTGTCTGGATTATGAAGGATGGTTGCGCTTCCAGAATTGCCTTTATAAAATTGTTCGAGACCCTTTATTTGATTTGTTAATAACTCTATGCATCGTGCTCAACACTATGTTCCTGGCAATGGAACACCATGGTATGAGTGTGTCTGTTCGGCAAGCCCTGGATATAGGGAATAAAGTAAGAACTCAATTCACCAGATAATAATAATATAATTAATTAATTGGAAATATATTTAACTAGTTATTGACTTGCTTTAAATACTGTGTATTAAATCCCTATGCAATAAAATGCATGACATTCTTCCTTCACTCACAGATTTCATTAGGTGAGAAAAGTTTCTGATTCTTTTTTTAAAAAAGTGTAATGCATGACTGTCACCTATTTTTTAAATCCAAACTGCAATGACATATTTGAAAACACAAAGTGCCTTTTGCATCTATATCGCCATTTTGGTGTAATGAAATGACATGAGACAAAATTAAATTTAAAAATGTTCCCTTTGATACATAGTGTAGTACTACATTGTAATTTATTACAAAGGCATGGTGTTGTGAAAGTATAAATATGTGTGTCTGTGTATGTGTGTGAATATTTCATCTTATTAACCCATGCTCGTGAATTATTTTATTTTGTATTGTGATAAACATTTGTGTGGTATTTTCTTTATCATATTTTCCAAACTTGTGTGTGGAATATATCCTGCCTTGGACAAGAAAACTGCATATATACTTTAACATTTGTAATTCCTCCTATTTTACCTGAAGCATTTTTAATATACATGTATTAAGTAAATAAAATTATATTAGAAATATATAAAAGTAAATTTTCCATAAAATTGAAAAAGCGGACAATGTACAAGGGATATATCCTGATTGAAAAATTTGACTAAGTTAAAGAACTAATGTAACCAATAAAAAATGCTAATACCAATCAGGTGAAGAAAACAAACAACAAACTTTTTAAATCTATATTTTTCCAAATAAGAAATCAAAATTGCATATTTGAAGGTTACTTTATCAATTAGTGATTTAGAATATTTTCAATACTCTTATAGTTTATAAATATGTAAGATAAATTTTGCTACCATTAAAATATCTTGTTGATGAGAACAAAATTACATGTTTTGCAGTTTTGAAAATCAAATTGTTGTTTTTCTGTGATAGATGCATATCTAGACTGTCAACTTGTTACTTAAAAGAAAGAAAATGCTTATAAATTTCTTTCAATTAATCTTAGAATATATTTTTAGCCTCATGTGCCAGAATATTTATTCAAAATTATACTAAAGTACAGGGTATGCAGACATTCCTACATTACACACAAAAGTAAGAATAAAGTTTTGTCATCTCTGTTGCCATGCATGTGTGTTGGATTTGTAATCTCTCCAGCAGTGGTTGCAGATTCGAGTCCTGGATAGGGCATGGGGTTCCTTTGTGAGCATCTCTTTATCAGTTTCATCTAAACAACATTCACCCTCATTGTCATGATTACCTAGAGACCGATAATGAAACAGACCTACCTACTCATCTTGATACCATCCTTGCGTAAGATGTCGGAACTGATTCTTCGAAAGATGAACATGAAGCAAGCACATTTAAATTTTTGATGTACATAAATCCAATACAGTCATGTACATAGCTGGCTTTGATAAACCATGTTTTGCATTCATATCAAAAGAGCATGATAGCATAGATGTAGATACATTTTGTTGTAAAACAATAATAGAAATACATAATAGAAAGTGTGCAAAGAACTTTTTTGTAGATTTTTATGTTATCATTTTAAAATGTTTTAGGTCCTTTTTTGATTATGCAGCACTTTATAATTAAAAACCTACAAGAACAAATAATATAAATACTATGTTCTAATTTTATAAAGATCATTATTTTAATGGGTTCATAGGATAAAACAATTTTATCTTACATAGCATGTATAGTTTCAAAATAAAATGTCAGAAATCAAATTTGTATTACTGTAAGTTGCAGTAGACATTTCTTGCCTCTACACATTAAGTTGGTTCAATATTACAATCATAATATGTTAAATGATAAACTGATATTGTACATTATTCAACATATTTAGGTCATTAGTTATCTTTTTGTCCCTGTGTGATTTTAAAAATTTATTAACTTATGGCCAAATTATTTTGTGGTTTAGAATTTACATTATACAGAGTGTCCGAAAAGTCACGCAACCCGGTGTTTACGACCGTATAACAGAATAGCGAAACGGAATTAGAAGAAACGCTTTCTGCCAAGAGAATGCCCTGTATATTGGGAAAATTTAGAGAGACAAACATATGTAAGAACATGCATGTTTTAATAACAAATAAGCAAAGTGTTGCCAAAGGCGGGAAAAAAATATTTGCAAATCGTGTGTATTGATGCACAGAACTCACTGAGGTAAATTATTGCAACATTTCACAATACCAACGAACAATTTGGATGGCCATCTATTGAATTTGACAGAAAAAGAACTTTGACGAAGTTTCAAAAACATTGCAGAAGGGAATAAATGGGCTGTTCCAAAAATCGATGTTTTCACAATATTACGCAGGATACTGGCAACACTGTTGGTGTCACGTGTCACTAACATACGTGTTTCACCTCAGGCTATCACACTAAGGCACTTTTAACAACAAAGGAGAAAGTTGGTTATTCTCGAACATATGCAATAAATTACATACACCTTGCAACCCTGAAATGTGGTACAGAAGAACGTGTATCAATGTTATGTTTTCTGTGCCTTAGGTGGTTGGTGTTTGCCGCAAACGCAGGCGCGGCTCGTGCATTATTTACCCGGGGGTTCACTGAAGTGATGTGACATATATTCACTTTCCGCAAAATATACTTCCTTCGCCCAACAAAAGGATGGGGGAGGGTTTAAAAGCTTTGTCAAGAATTCTTTTTATCTGGGAGTATAAGGTTTTGTTGTAGGGGTGTGCGAATAAATTTAGGGCTGAAACTACAATAAATTGTGCCTTTATGAAAAAAGTTGAGGTTTGTTGGAATATCATGGACGTCCTCAAGTAGGGGCAAGTAATATATTTTTTCCCCACGAGGAGCAAAAAACACTCCTTCAGTCTGAAGTTACTGCAACGCTTTTATAATAATTACCAAAAATTACTGTGACTGAAATTAAATTATATGCGTGTAATATATAATTTTTGGTTTACATTCAATTTCCATGGGGGGGCGGCCCCCTTTTCCCCTTCCGGACGTCCATGCTGACTAATCAGAACTGGTCCTACATTTGTTAAAGGGAAATGGCAACTAATGGCATGCGCATACTAGAAATCGAACCTGAGACCCTTTCATTTATACGCGACAGGTTTGTTCAAATTTGGGGCTGGTCGACCAGCACACGCTTTTTTTCAGTGGACAAGGAAGTTTGTTTACGTTAATTATGTGCATTTCTATCGGTCATTTCTTACCTGCGCGGACAGCAACGCCTACACTGCATCAAATGACATAACCTAGGTAAAGTCCATCCCTCGTTTCACTCGCAGCATCACTTAATACTTTCCAACAAGTATCCAAGCACTTCAAAAACTAAAAAACTTGAGACTTTGACACCGAGCGACAGAGCGAGTCACGTCTTCGCGCCATTCTTTCTCTTTCGCGAACCCGAAGTGTTTCCACCTTTAAGGAAAAACCTCTGAATGCATGCACAAGGTATTTTGGTAATGTATCTCCTTTATTTTAATTCATCGCATCTAATTCCAGCTTCTATTTGTTTCCACTCATCCATCTCTGACACAATCTTGCATTTATTCCAAGAAGTTCGGTGCAAAAATGATACAAGAGAAGATTGAATATGTAATGTGTGCGCTTCAAACTTGAACCGCACACAGCAACACTGGAAGGGAGGAAGCAGCGAGAAAGGAGCCTTGTCCCGCGGCTTCTGCGAGAGAACGAACTGCGCATGACCGTTGGGTTGAACATAGGTTCTGCAAATCTTATCTCCCATGTATTTTGTCCTATACCCTCCTCGCGCTTCTGCTCCCGCACGAAGCTTTCACAATGGCACGAGCTGTCCTGTGGGGGTTCAACTGAGGGTCTGTATCAGGGCAGCCGATTCGCGGTTTCTTCTTCTCAGCAAGAGAGTTCGCCGTGTTACGGGCACAAATACATGACTTATTGTGTAGAATTTTTAGCGAAATAATGTGAAAATTTAAAGACATTGTTCATTCTCGAGGTGATTATCGTATATTACTGGGGGTTCACTGATCCTGTGCGCTATAGGGCCAACCGCGCCTGCGCGAACGGCATTCCAGATTGTGTCTACTTATGCTGACGTCCTGTGTGTGTTTTTAAAATGCCATATTCTACACAGGAAAGTGTGTTTATTGTTGAAGAATATATCCGAACATCGTCATATTCTTGGGTAAGAGAAGCATTTAGGGATACCCACATTTCAGGGTTGCAAGGTGTATGTAATTTATTGCATATGTTCGAGAATAACCGACTTTCTCCTTTGTCGTTAAAAGTGCCTTAGTGTGATAGCCTGAGGTGAAACACGTATGTTAGTGACACGTGACACCAACAGTGTTGCCAGTATCCTGCGTAATATTGTGAAAACATCGATTTTTGGAACAGCCCATTTATTCCCTTCTGCAATGTTTTTGAAACTTCGTCAAAGTTCTTTTTCTGTCAAATTCAATAGATGGCCATCCAAATTGTTCGTTGGTATTGTGAAATGTTGCAATAATTTACCTCAGTGAGTTCTGTGCATCAATACACATGATTTGCAAATATTTTTTTCCCGCCTTTGGCAACACTTTGCTTATTTGTTATTAAAACATGCATGTTCTTACATATGTTTGTCTCTCTAAATTTTCCCAATATACAGGGCATTCTCTTGGCAGAAAGCGTTTCTTCTAATTCCGTTTCGCTATTCCGTTATACGGTCGTAAACACCGGGTTGCGTGACTTTTCGGACACTCTGTACTATATAGTTTAATTGTATATTGTTTATTTTATTATCTTAAATGTATTTCCAGTGTTTTATAAAGTATATAGTGTTTACAACATTAAAATAATCAGATTTCTATTTTTGTAAAATTAAGGATAATGTTTGAAAAAGTCATTGTTGAAATTATATTCATCAGAATGTATCCTTCCGCAATTGACCTATCTCCACTTTATTTCATTGAATATATTTTGTGATACTCTTTTGTTCTAAGCATCATTTGAACTGTCTCTTTTCCTGTGCTTGAGTCCATGATTTTTAATCTTGTTTAAAAATTTACAATTAACATAATGATTTATATTTGCAGGTGTTTACATCTATCTTCACTTTAGAGTGTACTATGAAGCTGATGGCTCTTAGTAAAGAATTCTTCAATTGTGGGTGGAATATTTTTGACCTCATCATTGTTACTGCAAGTTTGTTGGATTTGTCAATTGAATTAATTGATAGTTTAACAGTTCTCAGAGGACTAAGGCTGGTAAGTAAATACAGGAATTTTCTTCCTTATTGTTGAATAAATGTTAATTGTATTAATAACATAGACAACAATATTTATGTGTGCATTTGCAGTGAATGAATTTAGTTATTTGCATTTCATACACCATAAGAAAGATGATTTCAAACTGAAAGAACATAGCAAGAATAGTTTTTTTTTTGTATTGGACCTCAAGCATATTGTAAAGTATAGGCTGGTAATTTATAAAATTTGTAATACTTAAAGTAAAAAGTTCTTCAAATATACAAAATTAAATTACACATAAAGCTGAAACATATCACTAATCCATCAATTGGGTTGCAGCATGGAATTTCACATTAATTTTTTCCAAATACACTGAAATGAATTATTTGTTTAAAATATGATTAAATATTTGCCAATGTATTCAACTGTATATTTTGAAACTATTTTGATGTGTGAAAGTTTATAGGTAAAAAAAAAGGTATAGTGCTCCCTTGTGCTCAGCCCCACGCCATGAAGGCGTATAGGGGGTGTGGAGGTAACACCCCACACTTTCTTGATCCAGTCGTGAGTGGGGGTAATGTGATCAGCATCACGCCCCTGACCGCCTTTACTCCCCCAGGGTTCCCCAGGTACATGGGTACCCATGTTATTCGATGCTGGGTGGGCGCCGGTGCCACTTCCAACGTTAGAAAAGTTCCCGGATTTGAACCAGCCGGGGATCAACCCCAGGACCTTTAGCATGGTAGTCAGATGCATTACCGACTGAGCCACCATGGCCACATTAGTGAAAGTTTATATTTTCTCTAATTTTTAGTACATTATACAAAACTTATGCTACATTGAGAAAGTATAAGCAACTCAAATTTTAATTTTTTGGTGAAACTGCAAAGTCGATGTGTATTTCTTAGCTACATAAGTAGATTGTAAATCTCGTAGCTACAGTAGCTTACCGTATTGATCTCTCCACTGATGGCTCCATGCTTGAGTTCTAGAATGATCATTGGTTCTTTTTTTGAGTGTTTCTCCATGAACTTAATATAATTATACTCATATTCACTGTTGAAATTAGCCTAAAGGGGCAGAAAGCATCATAAAATGAGAAATTAAAATCTTACGGTTCCAGATGGTCATATATAGGGTGAGGCAGTCAAACGGGAAGATTTAAAAAATTCACAAAAAATAGAGAGAGCAAATATTAGTTAATTTTTTAACATGAATGTACTGTACATGAATGGAAATTACTAGTATACCTGAAAAATGTTCATTTTTTTTAATATGGTGTCAGTAAGATGGCATCCTAGGTGTTGCACACATTGTTGGAGTCTCAGAGTAAATCCGCCCATGACGCTTCGTAGCATCTCCAATAGAATGTTGTGGATCTCTTGCCGAATTCGGTCCTTCAAATTATCCCTGGTTCTTGGAGAGTTGTCCTTAAATACTTTGGATTTGAGGTAACCCCAAAGGAAAAAGTCAGGAGCCATCAAATCGGGTGAACGGGCAGGCCACGGAATATCGCTGAATGTGCTGATGAGACAACCATGAAATGCGAGTCTAAGCACATCCATTGACACTCTGGCAGTATGGCTAGTTGTACCATCTTGCTGGAAGAGTGCTTCTTCATCTGGGTCATAGTAATCGACGACAGGCAGTATCGTGTATTGTTTCAAAGAAATTATTTAATGAAACACTTGGGTTCGAACATTTTTATATTAACTCCATAACACATGTATACAAATCAACAACCAGTAACTATAACAACAATAATATATATGGCTGTTTCAGCCCATGGCTTCATAACTTAAACTAATATATAACAATATTCCCCTTGGTTACAAAAATGAAACATAATAATAACAATAATCTTAACATTTCTAATCTGGTTCATATCTGCAAGGTGGTTTATGTATCCTTGCAGACCTTCGTGGAAATGATGCTGCTGCAGTGGACTCTTGTTTCGAACATCCTGGCTTCTCCAGACCCTGCATACCTCCTTGTCTCTGCTGCTCCCTTTCTTCATTGTGAGCCACAGAAGGTAATTCCATATAGTCCAAGTTAGCAAATTGATTTTGCTCACCACCAAACTCTTCAGTACATCGTGTCGAGCGTTCACCATTACCATATCTTCCACTCTCGTTCCTTCTGGAAATCTCTGGCTTCAAAAATGAAAAATGAACATTTCTTGTATAATTGTCCCTCTTAACTTTGAAAATTGAGTGCGATAATTGTCCTACTATCTCGCCTTTTTCATACTGCTTTCTTTCTGGACAATAATAATATACTCCAGATCCTTTCTTATAATGCTCTGTCTCATAAATAACCCTTGTTCTATCATTATGAATTAATTTATTGGCATTTACTTTGTATGAAAATAAAATTTCATTTGGTGATTTCCCCATAATCACATTTACAGTATTGTTGTGATAGAACAACATTCTCTTTAAGAATTTATCCACAGAAGCATTGCGTCTGTTGACGTTGCCTTTTGTTATCTCTCCTGTTAAAGTCATGTACCTTTTGATGATTTGTACGTGCCTTTCAACTTCTCCATTTGCACATGGTCTATACGGTGGACTGTGAATTAATTTTATTCCATGATTGATACAAAATCTCTGGAAATCCTTGCTGGCAAATGGTGGACCACCATCAGAACATATGGTATTTGGTATTCCAAATATGGAAAAATGATTTGTCAACTTCTCAACAGTTTCTTCAGCCGTTAAATGAACAACTTGCCAAACATTTACGTATTTACTAAATGCATCCACTAAAATAAGAAATTTATATCCATGGAAGAAAAAATGATCTATGTGTACTCTGTGAAATGGTTCTTCTTCAGGCTTCCATGAAACATACTCTTGTTTGTTTGGTGCTCTTGAATGTCTTCTGCACACATCGCACGACAGAACATAATTCTCTATATCCTGGTTCATGCTCGGCCACCAAAAGTACTTTCTTGCAACATGTTTGGATTTCACAACTCCAGAATGAAATTTGTGCAAGTCTTTTAGAACCTTATTTCTCAATAATTTTGGCACTACAATTCGCTCACCATGGCATAACATTCCATTATTGCAATTTAAGACATTTTTATTCTGAGAATATTTTTTCAATTCTCCATCAGCTTCGTTACGTGCTATATTCCTCCAATTCTTCACTGTGTATTCATATGCTAGTAACAATGTTTCATCCTGTTTCATTGCTTCAATTACTTCCTCAACTCTTAAAGGATCTTCACTCATCAATGTCTCATTTACCAAAAAATAAATAGGTAAATCCTCTTCTTCATTCACTAAACATGACACAGGTAATCTGGACAAGACATCAGCTATCCCTACATTCTTCGTGTAATGAATGGAATAATCATAATTTGCTAGAAGTAACCTCCATCTTTGCCATCTCATAGATACTGTAGGAGAAATTGCTTTGTCCGGATCTAATATCGATTTACCTGTTGAAGAATCTGTTAGAATTTTAAATTTGTTTCCTGCCAAATATATATGAAAGTGTTTTATACCTTCCACTACTGCCAAACTTTCCTTGTCAGCTTGAGAGTAACTTTTTTGACTATCTGTTAAAGTAGCTGAAAAACATGCAATAGGTTTCAGCACTCCTTCTATTTCATGTGTCAACTGACAACCTATCCCATATCCACTTGCATCCGTGACTAAAACTAATGGCAATCGAGTGTCAAATGCTACTAAAACAGGTGCAGAAACTAATAGCTGCTTAACTAGCTGAAACTCCCTCTCACATTCTTCGTTCCAAAACCATTGTACACTCTTCTTTTGCAATAAATAAAGATTAGGTATCCTAGAACTCAAATTAGGCAAATATCGTGCATGATACGCCACTAAACCCATGAATGTCGCCAATTCCTTTTTATTCTCAGGCACCTTACATTTTAACACTGCCTGAACATGTTCATTTGTAGGTAAAATTCCATGTTCCGTGAATTTCCTTCCTAGAAAATTTACTTCATGAACAAAAAATTCAGACTTCTGCAAATTTACTTTTACATTGTACTGCATCAATCTTTCCAAAACTAATACAGTTAGTTTGTAACAGTCATACAATGTATCTGCTCCTAAAAGAATGTCATCAATAAATGATACCACTCCATCAATACCACCAAGTATTGTGTCCATGGCTCTTTGAAATACTTGAGAACTTATTTTAGTTCCAAACGGTAAACGTTTATGTACATACAAATGACCTTCATTTACAATGGTAAGAACACGTTGAGACTTTTCTTCGACTAATAATTGATGAAAAGCTGAACGTAGATCAATCTTCGTATACCACTTATGTGAACCTAACTTATGATAAAGCTCGTCAAAAGTTGGAAGTGGATATTGTAAAGTATCTACATTTGGATTTACAGTTTTGCTATAGTCAGCACATACACGAATACTTCCATCTGCTTTTCGCACAGGAACTACAGGACTACTCCAATCAGAACTTTCTATTTCTTCTAAGATTCCTTGCTGGCACAAATCTTTTATTGCCTTGCCTACTTCATCACGCATAAAGTAAGGTAGATTGTAACCTTTCCTTTTCACAGGTACAAATCCAGGCTTCAATGGAATTCTAACATTAATATTTCTTATAGGTTCTGAAATGTCATTTTAAATTTTACTAAAATATCAGATTTCAACTTCGCTGATTCCCCATTTGATGTGTCTGTGTACAAGCTCCTTGTAATACTATTCCAATCCTTTTCCTCTATTTGCCCTTTTACAGTATCAATTACCAAACTTCTTCTCCAATCGCCAAAGAGAACACGCAATCCTGCTCGACCAAGTATAGGTTTTAAATCATTTAAATCTCCTACTATAAATGGCATTTCATAACTCAGTGAGTTATACTTTACAGGTAAGGAAACTTGACCCTCAAACTTCAACTTTTCTCCTGTGATAGTACCATAGCCATTTTTGAGTGGATTCAATCGTAAAACATCGCTGCTTTTCCATACACTACTCTTAGGTAGAATATTAGCATAACTTCCTGTATCCACTATGAATTTAACTGGTTCATTGCAGATATATAGCTGAACATGTAAGGGTTGAATCTCATTGCATAATAACTCCTCAACATGCTTGCTACTTTCTTCACTTTTATGCTGTACAGTATTTATTACATTTATACTGAATATATTGTGCTGGCTTCCACTGTAGTCAAAATTTTTACCTCGGGTTTTGTTTATCGCATCTTCCTCCTCAGAGGGTGTAGAAGAAGATCTTACATTAGATGTAGTCTTATTTAAATATTGCACAGCCCTTGAGGTGTAGTTAGGTTGTTTCTGATGCATGAAATCTGCCTTCTTCCCAGATGATCTTTTATCTACAACTTTTATTTCATTCTTGTATCTACAAACATTAGAAAGATGATTTATCTTGCCACAAAATCTGCAAGCTTTCCCCATAGCTGGACAACCTTCAGCTCCATGTTTTGTTTTCGAACCACATCTATAGCAAATCCAGTTAAAATTCCGTGGACTATCTTGTTGCAATTGTGCTTTATAACATTTCTTTACCTCTAATTTGTTCTTGTACATACTTCTTGGTGTGTATGTGTTAACTTTGTGGATGTTTGAGTCTTGCTGAATATGGCTACCAAATCTGTCTAGTACTTCATGATTCCTAATGTAATCACAAACATCTTTGTACGTCTTTGGAGTCTCCATAATTAACTTCCTTTTTAATGTACCTTCCTCAAGTCCAAAAATTGTTTGTTGCTTTAATTCATTATCAAACTCTTCTGGCTTAAACCCACATGTTAATGACAACTTTTTAATTCGTGATATATAGTCATCCATTGATTCACCATGCTCTTTTTTAGCATTTTTAAATTTATATATCTCAAGCAACTTGTTTGTTTTAGGTTCATAAATATCAACGAGTTCTGTCAGCAAAACTTCGACAGGAAAACTACTAGGATCATTTGGAGCCAATTTAATATACAATGCCTCATAAGCATTATTTCCAATCACTGATAACAATAAATGAACCTTTATATCTTCTTTAACTTCTTGTGCTTTTAAAAATGAATCAAATCTTCGTACATAAGCTTTAATATTACTTCCTACCTCATAGGATTCGAAGAATGGCAACGTATTCATTTTTCAAACTTCTTACAGTAGATTTGAATCTTCTATTCAACTACAATAATCTTATTAAATAATTGTTCAACTCACAAATGTATCCAATCCATCGTCGCCACTTATCGTGTATTGTTTCAAAGAAATTATTTAATGAAACACTTGGGTTCGAACATTTTTATATTAACTCCATAACACATGTATACAAATCAACAACCAGTAACTATAACAACAATAATATATATGGCTGTTTCAGCCCATGGCTTCATAATTAAACTAATATATAACAGGCAGGAAAAAAGTTGCCAATATGTCAGCATAACGTCACGGGCAGATTTACTCTAAGACTCTGACAATGTGTGCAAAACCAAGGATGCCATCTTACTGACACCATATTAAAAAAAATAACATTTTTCAGGTACACTAGCAATTTCAACTTGTGTGCAGTACATTCATGTTCAAAAATTAACTAATATTTACTTTCTTTATTTTATGTGAATTTTTTTAATCTTCCTTTTGACTGGCTCACCTGATATAAGGGATGATACAGGTGAAACACTAGCCCATAGGTATTGGCTGAATGGCCAATAGCATAAAGTTGACGATAATTATATCAAACTGATATTTCTATAATTTAGAACAATATTTTGATATTCTATTATATGTTGCTGAATATAAGATATGCGTGTCCTCTTATTTTGTGAAGTTAATGTCAAATATTCAGTTTATTTTCCTGAGGCTGCATGATCTCCTAAGGTTCTTCATGGAACATTTGAAATATTATATAAGATCGATAGAATACTGGTTATCGTTACCAGTAAATTTTATACTTGTACCAGCAAAAAAATTCAAACTGCATGTCCCCATCTATATAGTATCATGTATCTTCAAATTTATTTTATGCTCTGATAAATGTTTGTTAATAGCATCTGTAAGACCTTATGTTTTACATGTTAGTGTATAAATGCATATATATAATGGATTTACCTTCACAACAACTAAACGCACGACCATGAAATTAGGCAGGTGGTAGAAGTTCATGCTGTTGCCACGTTGGAGTACAACCCCATGTGTTCTGAAGTTTAAGAGAATAAAAGATATCATTCTCATTGTAGAGTTGGTCTTTGTAATCCATATGATACAAACTGACAGTATTTGCTCGAAAGGTCAGGGTTGACACAAAAGTGCCCCAGAGAGAGGTTGTTCTAATGCTCGAACTAGGCAATGCAACCCGGTTGACGTTGCCACACAGTGCACAGGAACCAGCAACTTTTGTCCCGCTCTCGCTTTGCTTCTCCCATGCATGGCACCAGTGCAATTCTGCCCACATGCCTATTTTCATGGCCTTGCATTTAGCATCTTCAGATCGTGTTTATAAGAATGAATTAATTTGCATACAGTGATGATGTTTAACTGAAAGATCTTTTCTCTGGACCCAATTATTTTCTTGGCATTACTTTTCTGTCAGCTTATTCATTTGATGCAAAAAAAGTTTATTTGTGTTACTGTACCTGGAGCAGTAGCGAATACTTCATGTACTCGATACCCGGTGGAGGCACAAGTGGTTCGGATCCCAATTTAAACTGTAGGCCCAGTCCCGATTAGCCTTACTGTGCATAAAGTGGACTTAAAACAACATATCTATCAATCAATCAAACTTCATATGCTCAGGGGTAAACCTCTCTCTAAGGGATGGTGGGTAATGAGCTGATGAGTTAAGCATTCAATGCACTCATCACTGAGGTTGTCTATTCCTGCAAATAGTAGGCAAAGATTGTTATAATGATGTAAAATTTGTGGGAGGGTGTCATCTACTCCTCTCTGAAATGTAGTGTCTGCCAGTGTGCAGAGGTTTAATTTAAACTAAAAATGTTTACCATTATCATCACTTAATTGCCAGCACTCTTGAGTGACGAGAGTTACAAACTGTTAATGAACATTTATCACTTTTGTAAGTCGGTAGGAAAATTGCATGTTTACTCTTGAACCAATCAAGGAAGGTCCGTTACCATAGAGATGATTTGTTTTTGTTCTGTACTGCATTGGTAAACTTGACAGCTACAGTTTAGCAACAGGAGTGTGGGTAACTCCGGTCTTCCCATCCTTCTTGGTTTGACTGCGAAAATTGAGCATAAAGCAACAGAACGGCAACACACTTCGACCTCTACTTCATTTGGAGCTGGAACATCTAGTTCTATTCTTACATTGCATTGACTATACTACCACCACCGTGATAGTTCATAATTATTGTCTTTTTAACCAGACAGTGCCAGTTATTTTTGCAAAGATGTAATCTAAATGTCAATTTATGCTTTTAGCTTACAACAATTGAAGATATAAAATTAATTATCTTTTTTTTATGAAAAAGAATGCATGTGTTACTTTTAAGCATGATAGATGAATCAGTGTAAAAAGTGGAAAATATTTTATGCCCAACCTCTATTTGAAGTTTACTGAAAATTAAATAGTTCTTAGTGTAATCAAAGCTCTATTTTTTTAAATCCTGGAATAACATCTTGTAATATTTACTTTCCAGTTACGAGTCTTGAAGCTGGCACAGTCATGGACGACTATGAAGGTCTTGTTGAGCATTATCATTTCAACACTTGGAGCACTTGGAAACCTTACTTTTGTCCTTTGTATTGTTATATATATTTTTGCTGTGATAGGAATGCAGTTGTTCTCAAAAGATTATACTCCAGATAAATTTGAACCCGATCCTGTGCCAAGGTAATTACTTATTGTCTTTATTGTGATAGTGTGTATTGTAGCATGACCAGAAGCATAACTTTGGGCTTTGGAACATTTTACAAGTAATCATCATTACTTTGTCGTTACCATTATTATATCTTTAGGATATTATATTCAATATTTGGAAAGTTACTATTTAAAAGAAACTAAGTTACAGTAACTTCAATAAAAAAGTCAGTCATTTATAGTTACTAATTTTGACTAGTTACTTCAAAAGTAACTACTTACTCCATTTAGTTACTTATTCTAGAGAAGGTATAACATGTATAAGACATTCATGCATGAACTGCAAGCAAACGTGTTTTTTATACTCATAATAATCAAAAATTAAAATAAATTTTCATGAAATTGTAAATAGCTTCATATGACTAAATATGAAAATAAATATAGAGGTAAGAAAATTCAAAGTTATCCAAAATTGTCTTCCCTTTCATTACTTTAACTTGACAAAAGTTACTGGTTACTAATTTGTAGTTACCATTACTCAAAAAAGTAACTTGTTACTTAAAATGATTAAAAATATTTACCTAATATTCTTTAATGAATTATTAATTATATTGCACATGTATTTTAGTAAATAATCAATGACACATCAAATTACCTTAAATTTTACTTTTCAGGTGGAATTTTAATGATTTTTTTCATTCCTTTATGATGATTTTTCGTATCCTCTGTGGAGAATGGATTGAACCTTTGTGGGATTGTATGCGTGCAGAAAAAGAATCGGTTAGTGAATTAAATATCATTAACTAGAATTACATCATCATGGTGTACATTTTTTGAAATAATAGATTAAATGTATCACTTATTCTACTGTCACATGATATTGTATATCAATTATTACAATTAATTTTCCACAATTTAAAAGGAATTCTATCAGTATTTATAATCTTAATAAGAAAATTTAATTTATTGTAGGCAAAATGTCTAAAGTAAATCCTTATTGCTAAGAAAACGATAAGTTAACTTTGCTAATATTGTGTGTTAAGTTCCATAATGTCAAAAAATGATAAGAAGAAAATAATTTATCAATTTGGAGTTGTTCTTAGAGCACCAGGTAGGTAACTGGTTAGAAAAGTTGCATTTTTTTTTTCTAAGACCACTTCATATCCTTGTGCTAATCATATGCCAATTGACTGATTGAACATAATACAGTGCACTCTCTTTAATTCGAACTTGGATAATTTGAATTATTGGATTATTCGAACAAAAGCACATTCCCCTTGAAACCCCTATCTAAAACAATTTTAGAAATGACTACTTAATTCTAATTTTGAAGGTTAAATTTGGATAATTCAAAGTCAGGTTTCCATTAACATAAATCTTTCCAAGAAAGATAAAAGTGGTTGCTACATAAGAAATTCCAACAGATGACTCGTCCCCCTTTTATTCTTGAAAATGTTGTTTTTATGGTTAACAGATGTGCCGACGGCAGATGAGAGAGGGTAGGGGGAATCTCCAGAGCTTTTGTTTGTAGGAATGTGACCTTCACCCTCTCAGAAACAAGTTGAGAGGGAAGCGGAAGCCAGACAGAAGGGGTCATTTGTCTGTGTGTTTTAGTGGAGTCACAATATCGAAACATGGTGCGTACAGTAGCTTAACAATAGATAAGAAAGTTGAAGTGCATGCGAAAGAGAAAGTGTGTTAGAGGTGGTGACTTCCCCGATATTGACGCATGTGTTTTAAAGTGGTTCGAACAATCACGTGATGCGAATATTCCAATAAGTGTACTGTTCCTGGATGTAGATATGGATTAAACATAGCAGTTGTAAGGTAAGGTGTACTGTTTGCATATTAATGCAGTTTTATGTTTAATACAGTGTGTTATTTCATTGGTGGTTTTTTTTTATTATATTCTGGTTAATTCGAATTTTGGATAATTCAATTTTTTTTCGTAGCCCCTTGGAGTTCGAATTAAAAAGAGTCTACTGTATGTTAAAAATTGTGATCTGAGAAGTTAGCATTTGAGAAAGTTATGTATGTCCATAGTTTTTATTCTTCACTATCTTATACTGTATTTGTTGTTATATTTTATTCTCAAAAAATGTTATTGATGAAGTGGCAGTAATCTGAAAGATGCCAAAGTTACTGTGCCAGATCTGAGAAACAAACTTACAATGCAATGTGACATTTTTTGCAAAGTCTAATTTATCCTAAAAATTATGTACAATTTGATAAAACATAAAGCAACATAAGTCCATTAAGGGGTAGGCTCGAAGCATAGGCAAGGGCAAATGATCAGAAAATTGCATCTTTCTTCGGCAGAGATACAGCACAGTCAAAAAGGAAGCACAAAAACATTCTAAGTGGAGTGGAATCATAGTTTGAGATTTTGTGTACCCATCATACTCTCGCAGAACATTCAGAAAGCAACAAATAGATAATAATATTCTATGAGAGCTTTGGAAAAATCTATGCAAGTGGAACTTTCCCTGCCTCTCTTCAGTAGAAACTACTGTTGTAAGTATTTGCATCAGTATGGTACATTAAACTTGAAACTTCATTTTATCATTTCAGATAATGTATGTGCTCGAGATTACATCATTATCCAAGATAGCACTGAACATGTGCTGAACAGTTGCAACATGGGCAATTGCATACCAGAATGATCATGAGGCCATAAGAATAGCAAGATGTCATTTTAATGTAACATTGTTACTGTCAACTGTGAGAGTGTGGAGGAAACTACTGCTTACATCAATTTGTTGTTTAGTTTAAGTCCATTGGTATGCACATGGCTCTCACAATCATTCTGGTATGCAATTTCCCACACTGCAACTGTAACTTCCTGCTGCATGTTCAGCACTATCTTGGCTAATGAGCAAGCTCGAGTGCGTTACTCATATCTGAAATAATAAAATGAAGTTTGAAGTTTAATATACCATTCACTATTTCCCTCTACATTGTACAGTAACACACCACATTTACTTCAAACATGTAGCCATATTTCTGACTCACCCTGTATATCCTTATCACCTAGAGATTGACGGAAAATTTGATTTGGTTGATTTTATTAACTAAATTAATGAGTTTAAAAGTGCTTGTAGCATGAACGATACAAAATATCTTCACTTTCAGGGAGTTGAAACTTGCTTCGCCATATTCCTCCCAGCCCTTGTGATGGGGAACTTCATGGTTCTCAATCTCTTCTTGGCCTTGTTGCTCAACAGCTTCAATTCAGAAGAGCTGAAATCAAAGAAAGAGGTACGTACAAAGTACTCTTTAGAGGTGCACATACACTCTTTCCGGAATGCATACACCATGTGAATCACGTAGTCATTAGTTCCTGCATGCTTGGTACAATATTTGTTGTAGATACATTTATTTTATGATTATAATATTTTGTATAATATTTATCTTTTTCAGCAGCATCTATAATAAAATAAATGTTAATTTAGTTACAGCAAATTTCAGTTATACGTTTTGTATGGGACTGGATACAAAAGATTTGTAACTGGGAAAAATGTATATGCGAAACTACATGTGTCAACATTAAATAAGCATCAAGTAATAAAATATAGCTCCTATATGCTAAATGCACTCACTAGCTAGAAACTATTCATTTTAAAAAGATATATTTGTTTTTCCTCTCTACAATATCAGTGTTCATTTTGAAAGAGAGTTATTATCAGTAAAATATTGATGAACAATGCTCTCAATAGCCAAAAATTAATTGTGCTGAAAGGAGAAATAATCACACATTGTGGTTGGACAAAAATATGTAAAATTGGGAAAAAAAAATCATTGAAGAAAAGTATAACTGTAAAACTCCATCGTAATTATTAGTGACAAATATATTGTCACTATGCAGCTCAGTTTTTCAGATTCTTATCTTGTTAGTGAGTTATATTTGATTTAAATATATTTTTTTTATATTTCGTATTCCTACTAAGGTTGCATTGATGCTTGCCAATATTGCTAGGTTTAGAAATTAATCCACCAAATTATGAAAGAAAGACAATCAAATATTTTAAATTGGAAGTAGTATTTTGAATATACAATCAAAGCTTTTACCTATCCAAATGAAATCAACAATTTATGTAACGAACTGGCTGTTGAAAGTTTGGGAAATACTACATATTTAAAGCCAAATTTGTAACTGTCAAAACAAAAAAATATCTTTCATTATTTGGTGATGCAAGTTTTATAATTTTAAAATCAGTTTTTAGTTTAGTTATTTACATCAATAATAGAGTAACAGAAAAATATGTTTGGATTTGAAATCATGTTTCTCCTAATAGTAGTCTGTAATTTGCAACTTCTACCTTATTGTCCAGCAGGCATAGAATTAAATATTGTAAAGAATGATTATATATTGATTAACATTGTCTAGCCCAGAGGTTTGTAGTTATAAGTAAAGTGAGCTTTTATAAATGTTTTAAATTTGAAACTGTTATTTTCAGGATTATAGTATATATATATATTTCTTCCGTATTCAAAAATCAAAACAGAATTTGCCACTATTGTGTTTGTATATATATATATATATATAAAAATCAAAGAAGGTAAAAGGAAACACTCACCGGACAGTAGAAAAATTCAAAATTAGCGAAAATTTTGAATTTTTCTACTGTCCGGTGAGTGTTTCCTTTTACCTTCTTTGATTTTTACTTAGCCCTTTTGGCCCTCCTTGCTTTTATCCTATATATATATACAAAATACAATAAATTCTGAGATTAAAATTCTGATTTCGTAAATATGTAAAGATTATGTTGTAGATCTTGTTTTTACAGAACAAACTTAATTATTTAAATTACTGTATGATTTGAAGAACATTATTTTGTTTTATTTTTTATGTAAGTAGCTAGAAAATAACTTTCAGTTGATGCACTCTCATGTTTAAAAGGAGTATTTACTTTTTAAATATTGCTGATATATAACTCCATACACAAATGACTTGGAAAAAAATATTTCTGTAAATTCTTTGATCTACATATTCATAGTATGATGATCAATAGTTCCCTAATTGTATCAATATTTAATTTAATTATAACATTTTTTTTTCTTGAAACTTGATTGAATTGTCTGTCTGCGAAGTGATAGTAACAGTTGGTATTATAGCAACTTATTACTAACAACTAAATATAGAAATATATTTTAAAGCTTGAAATTTGTGATAAAATAAGAGTATTTTTTGATTTTTCTAATTAACAAATTACAAGAAGCACACAAATCAGGCGCGGCTCGTGCATAATTTTCCTGGGGGTTCACCAAAATTATGAAAAGTGGACTTACCTAAACCTTTTGAGACACTACACGCTTTGGTTCGTAGAGATAGTTCTGGGAAAATTATCAAATTTTGGCCGGTAGATTACTGACAAAGTTGATTTGCTTTATGTTCAGATAACAGTGACAGCACCAAGGACTGTGTGTGTAGGGGGCGATCATTTTAATTTAAGATTTTCGTATGGTATTGTATTTAGGGGTATCTCAGAATTCAGAAAATATTCTCGCCTCAATTTTGCCTCTTCCACTCTTGCCAACTCTTTTCTGGTCCCACCACTGTCAAATAGACTATATTATTGAAACTGGATCCTGAACCTACAGTTAAAAAATACAAATCTCTGCCTGCTAAAATGAGTATGTATCAGTTATCGAACCCAAGACCCCTTGATTACAAGATAATTCTTATATAACTATTCGAAAGTATATCGCTAAATCAAAGCGATTAGATTCTATTCTATGCAATATGTTAACTTCTCGCACAGCAACAACTACACTCCTTCCAATACACAATCCACCTCACTTCACTCAACGTATCACTATGCCATATATATTTCAATCACCAGCCATGCACTTCAAAACAAACTAACAAGTATGCAGACAATGACACGTAACAAAGTTAAATGCGCGCGTCCCTTCGAACACCCTCTCGCGCTAGAGTATAACTGATCGCACGAAACCCAAACAACTTTTTGGTCGTCTTCTGACGTAAGTGCGAAATGCCTTCATTGTTAGGTTAGGCTTGAATAAATAGCAAATATTACATTTTTGGTCAAGCACGGTAAGCCCCGAAAATTGAGTGTATATATTCTAAGACAACTAAACCTAAAAAGCCTAACATGTCAACGAAAGCATTTAGTCTGACGTAAGAAGACCAAAAGGTTGTTTAAGTCTTGTCCGATAAGCGACCACTCGTCCTCGCGCTATTTTTGACTTTTCGGCTCCTTCCACCTGAAGTGTTTCCATCTTAAAGATGAAAACTCTGAATGTGTAGGCAAGTTGTTTTCTATCATATTTATCTTATTTGTCCCATCATCTTTACTTCTAGCTTTCGTTCGGAGTTACCTCTACATTTGTATTACACCCTCTTCATTAATCTAATAAGTCTTGTAAAATATAAAAATACAAAGAGAATGCCAAATGAATTCAAATTGAAACACATAGTGCAACACTGGAAGAGAGAAGAGCGTGATTCACTCCAGCTCGCTGGTGATCCTACGAACTGCGCATGTCCGTTTTGACGAGACGACCTTCCTGGAGTAGCCGACCGCATGTATTTTCGCCATATGTACGCGTCGAGCTTCTGCTAGCCGTCCTAAGCTTTTAGCATGGTAGGGGTTGCCTTGCGGAGGTTCAGCGGAGACTTTGCACGAAACGGAACTAGAGGGGAGCTGAGTGGCTCTGGCCCGCGGTTTCTTCTTCTCACTAAGAGAATTTGCCACTCTACGCTTATGAACATCTCAGTTATTGTTTATTTTGTATATTACTGGGGGTTCACTGCACATTTGCGCTATACAGCCAACCGCGCCTGACACAAATATAAAGGTTCCTAATGAAATGTGATTCAAAATGGTAAATTATTACATGTTAAGTCCTTTTCTAAATCTGGTAAAAAAATTTCTGCATTTATCAAAATAACTTGTATCTTTAAATATATAACCTCATACTATTATATATAAACAACATATTTTCAACTTTCTTAACACTAATGAAAGTTTCTATGCTGTTTGTTAACCATTCACAAGTTGTTAAAATAAAATAAAATTTTATGTATGGAAATTTTTTGGTCAACATGGAGTTGTATCCTTTGCAGATTTGCCCAAAAGGACAATTCCAGAGTGCTTTCTTTCAGTTAAGGCTTTAAAGGATAATTCAACGTGTGTTTTTATTCATGTTTGAGAAATTAACGATATAATTGAAATGATGATCATCCTGTTCCTCAGAATATGTATATGCAAGATTCTGATTAGTACCAATATTGCAGTTAGACAGTAAATGCACTTCAATTTGTTTGTTCTCTGTTTTACTATTTTTCTTGTTTTGTTTTAGAATTTATTCTTAATTTATAATTTTACTCTTACTATTATTTTATTTCTGTTATGATTAGCCAGACAGCCCAGAAGAGGAAGAATTTAAGGCTTTGCTCAACCATCACATACAAGTTGCTTCTGATTTTTGCCACAAACATTTTGCTTGGACAAGATTTTTCTCTAATCAAGTGATTCCGTCAAGTCCTCTATTTTATCGCAGAACTCTTCCAACTGCACAAGAGTTCAGTGATACTCAGGTGTTGGTTCTTGAGGATGAAGATCCAGCTCCCTCCAAACAAACAACTTGGTGCGAGGTATACACAAAAATTGTTTGGAGAAACATGCATGGAATGTTAACAAGATCCCTTTAACACACTAAATGCTACTCAACATGAGATTGGCAAATTTATTTTAGCAAAATATAATTTTCAGATAACGCTAACTATAAAGTTTGCTCCAAAATATGTGTATTTGTGTTAGAGAGTAACAACATCATTTTTCTATGATAATAGAGATTATGCAATGTTCCACAAGAAAGTTTTATTCCAAACAGCGAGACAGGTTTCAGTGTTTTGAAACTAATGAATACAATGGTTTGCAATTAAAATGATAAAGGTTTTCAAAGGAGAAGATTCAAGATTAGCATTGGGACTTTTGAGAATCAAAGCATCATTTGCTCAGTTGACCATTTCTGCAGTATGGAAGAATATACATTTTGTGCAGTGAATTGAATGGGCATTAGAAAGTTACCAGATTGAAATCTGGATGTCAAGTCATGAGTACAGCATCTGTGTCTCAAGTTTAGAATCATTTCCTAAACAATGACTACAGAAATCTTGATCCAAAACCAAATCAAAGACTTTTAACCAGCTTTCAATTCATTGTCCAACATTTGGAACTTCTGTGGAAATATTTACTAGAAGTTTCAATACTGAAACCACCAAAATTTAGGAAACAATATCTCTGTAATGATCTGGTACTTAAATCCAGACGGTGTTGCACAAATGTTATTTAACTAGAATCATTTCCTAATCTATTGCTATTCCAGATTATTTCATTCCTGCATAGACTGTACATCCAGTATTTATCCAGGATCGTCAAGCTAAGGGAGTGCAAGTAAATTTTTAAGGTTGTAAAATCACATACATTCTGTTTCAAACTTGTCACAATTTGATGTTTTAGGAAGAGAATTGCAGAATTTTAGGGACAGTATTAGAAGTGAGGAGTATCATGCTACTAATAATAATTCCCTTGTAAAGTATACTATATGTGCATGTGTGTGTTGAAAATACTCTAATTTGTGTGTGTGTATTTTTTTTTAGTAAATTGTAATAATTATATTTTGAAAATTTATACAACCACAGCTCCCTGACATATTTTTGAACACTTAATAATAGTGATCAATTCTTAATTTTTACTCAATATTTCAAACCAATTTCAGAATACTTCTACAAGATATACCAAGAGTTGTAGGAGTTATCAAAACTATGATTTCGTATAAATTTTGGAAGGGAAAAGATTGAAATAAACAATATTTTTACATATGTAAATATATGTAATATCTACTCTTCTTGAGAAATTTTTAGAACTTACTCCCCAAAGTCTATGGTTAAGACTACAGTGATGTGGCTGTATGTTACAGACTCAAAATATTATAAGGGAATATGAAATTAAAATATATGTAATTGTTGCACATTTTAAAAAATATATTATTAAACTTGTTTTAAATATTATTAACTTATCTCCAATATGAACTTATGCACTAACTTGAAATTTAGAAAGTCACATCAAATTATAATCTTTCAATGAGCAATGCACCTGTAAGAAATTTTTGCCAATGCTGATAACTACCAATGTAAAATTTACCGATAATTATCGGTAAATATAAAGTTGTAAATGATTGATTTAGTTTGATTGATTTACTTTATTTTACTTCGCGTTTTGTGCCTCTTGGCTAATTTGCAAAGATGGGGATGAGTGATGAAATGATGAAATTGATGAATGGACATTCACAAACAACCAAGCCCGAGTGAGATTTGAACCCAGGACCCTTGGCATCGCAGCACGATGTGCTAACCACTCGGCCACAGGGTCCGGCATAAAGTTGTAAATGTCTGTAAACAGGTGATGTTAATGTTAGGAAAGAAATCTTGCAGTTCGACATTTACTTTACTAGATTATATGAATCTTACCTTCATACTATAAAGGAATAATGGCAGAACTTTGAAATAAGTTAATGGTTGAGATTGAAAAAAAATATCATCACTGTTGCCTATAAACCAGTGGCGTACCCAGGATTTTCGAAAGAAGGTGGGTTACGTATACTTTTTTAGTGGCCAGCTCTAATTTTGCCATCTTTTCCTTGCCTTTGGTGTTTTTTTTTAATTACTGGGCCAAAGGTAAGGGGGTTATAACCCTCACCAACCCCTTCCCCCTTGGGCACACTATTGCTATAAACTGATACATCTATGAGAGCTGATGCTGATACTGTACTGATTAATCTGCCCCATTCCTATTTCTAATTAGTCAAAATATATTTAATTGTGAGGTATAAAAGATGATGATTCATTTAAAATAGTCAGGTCACCACCTTGCAGATCATTTATGAGACAGAAACGGCCTCCCATAGTGCATAGTGGTGACATCATTGCCTTGTAATCAGAGGGTCCAGGTTCAATACCCAATGGAGGCACATAGGGGTTTTGATTCCACTTTAAGCAGTATGTCCAGTCCTGATTAACCTATCTGTGCATAAAATGAACGTAAAAACTCAAACGAGACAAACATTAGGTAGGCTCCCCCCATCCTCAGAATTTCATCCTAATAGCTATTGACGTTCTTGATTTTCATTATAGATTGATTTTAGTCGTCATACAAATGAGCCAAAACAAAAAAATGGAGATAATTAAATATGATCTTATAATAACCAACATACTAAAGCACTTTCTATGTGTCGTCTACGTGAAAAGTAGTTACGTGTCACCTCGTAGTTCCACTAATGTTGGTGTTTAGCACTCTCTTGAGCATGA
Organism: Lepisma saccharinum; assembly: GCF_977018435.1. Lineage (NCBI taxonomy): Eukaryota > Metazoa > Arthropoda > Insecta > Zygentoma > Lepismatidae > Lepisma > Lepisma saccharinum. The sequence continues at coordinate 41,368,425 of NC_139239.1, read as the reverse complement.
CGACTATCTTCTGTCCATTTGCACTCACCATTATGTCAATGGGTTTTAGTCAAATGTCATTGATTAGTTGTCCCTTGCCAGGAGGTCGGGGATGAATCAAAGCTAGCCAGGAGCTTTGACAGACTGAGATCGATAGTGAGGAGACACAAGGGGACATTTCATCAAAGTGTGGCTCGAGAAGAACCCAATCCACCGAAAGCTTATCAAGAAAATTCGGAGAATGAGCAGAACTTTAGGCTGGAGCAAATTGTAAAGCAGGCGTACACGAAGCACACGGAGGAAAAGCTTTTGAAGGAGAATGAGCTCGAGAGATACAAGATTGCTGTGCAACATGTGCCATCACAAGGTATTTAATGTCATGTTTAACATTGTTTTGCAATGAATACAAATTGAAATAAATTCAAGTCTTAACCTTAATAACTTGTGCTTTTAGGTAATTGCTTTAGTTAAATTCATTTCAATAAAAACATAGTTTATTAAGTATTTAATAGTATAAAGATAACATTTTTCCATATTGCATTTGGTAATGATGTAATTGAGTTGAAAGCAGTAATTGTTACCAATGAAAAGAAGGAATAAATATTAACTTAAATTTATGGATATGCCTCAAAAGAGAGAAATTAAAGGAATTTTGACTATATTAAATGTAGTAGTCCATAAATTGGTAAGAGGCCACGGTGGCTCAGTCGGTAACGCATCTGACTACCATGCTCAAGGTCCCGGGTTCGATCCCCGGCCGGTTCAAATCCGGGAACTTTTCTAACGGTGGAAGTGGCCCCGGCGCCCACCCAGCATCGAATAACATTAGTACCTGGGAGAAACCCTGGGGGGTAAAGGTGGTCAGGGGCATGATATGATGCTGATCACATCACCCCCACTCACGACCGGATCAAGAAAGTGTGGGGCGTTACCCCCACACCCCCTATATGCCTTCATGGCATGGTGCTAAGCACAGGGGAACACTTTACTTTACCTTTTTTACCATAAATTGGTTTCATATGTATATAAAACTATATGCAACAGAACAGTAACCCAGTAACACATGAAGACCCTTCTTTGGAAAAGTATTCTGTATAAACATCCTTGCAAACAGAAAATCAGTTAATTTTGATATCTGTGAATAGTGTTGTGTCCAAATGTGACCTGTTGAAAAACTAATGTTGGTAGAATGAACAGGGATGGGATTTATTTTCAAGGAAGCTTCCTTATGTGGGACTGAGCTGTTCTTCAGTCACTTCTATCACCACCCCTCAGGGATTCTTTTTTTCTCATTCCTTACGTCATTTATAGTATATTATTTATAGATTGAAAGGAAAATATAAATACTTTAAACTTACTGTAGTTTATAAGCTGTATATATTTTTTTTAAATTTCCAGATGAATCAAATACAGAGGAGAGCATTGAAATGGAAGTGCTGACAAAACACAATCAGCCTGAGCTGGAAAGCATGGTTCCATTAAAGGAAGGTGAGAAGTCGTCGAAGTACCCCTGGCATGCTGTAGTATCATATGTTGATGAGCTTACAGTAGGAGGTCGACGAGACTCCAAGGGACGCTACATTGATGGGATGGGCAATTTCCCTGGCTTTGGCCGCAATAAGACTGAGAAGATTCCCCTGAACTGCTTTCCTAATCACTGTTACAAGAAGTAAGTACTAAGCAGAGTTGGATAAGGTACTTTTTAAAGAGTACGAGGGTCACTATTTATATTTTAAGCCTTGGCAACTCTGATTGAAGTTAGTCGCGATTTGACGTTTGCACGGAATCATCTGGCATTATTGACCATAACGTATTTCAAATGTTTTGTCAATAGCTTCATTTGTGTTGTTTATGTTGCCTTGGAGATTGCGCGACAACAATAAAATGGAATTAACTCGTGAACATTTTCATGCGATGATTTTTTACGATTTTCGACGTGGATTATCAAGACAAGAGTGCATCGATCAACTTATTTCCACATTTGGCGATGAAGCCCCATCCTTTGCCACTGTGAAACGCTGGTATAACGAATTTAATCGTGGCCGCCATTTGCTCACTGATGAGATTCGCGAAGGTCGTCCAAAATCAGTTGTTGTTCAAGAAAACATTGATGCTGTGCAAAACCTAATACTGCAAGATCGTCATGTGACATACAGTGAGATTGAGGCAACCATAGGCATTAGTTCCACCAGCATATATAAAATATTACATGATCATTTAGCTGTGAGAAAGGTATGTTCTCGTTGGATCCCACACAATTTGACAAAAATTCAAAAAGACGCTCCCGTCAATTGGTGCAAACAAATGCTCAATAAATACAATCGTGGTGCTTCAAAAGACGTATATAAGATTGTAACAGGTAATGAATCATGGATATATGCATATGAGCCAGAACGTAAACAGCAGTCGACTGTATGGGTGTTTCAAGATTAACCCAATCCAACAAAAGTTGTTCGCGCTCAAAGCACATTGAAACAAATGGTTGCCTGTTTTTTTCGGGAAAACTGGTCATGTGGCAACTGTGCCTTTAGAGGAACGTAGAACGGTCAACTCTGAATGGCACACAACAATTGTTTGCCAGAGGTCTTCGGTCAAATACGGAAAACAAACAAACGCCATTGGATCATTCTTCATCAAGACAATGCCAGCTGTTACACATCTCATCTAACAACCGACTTTATGAACAGTCAAAAAATCGAATTGATGGGTCATCCGCCGTACAGTCCTGATTTGGCACCCAATGACTTCTTGTTCCAGAATGTCAAGAATAAATTGCGTGGACAACGATTTTCGTCGGCGGAAGACGCCGTTGATGCGTTCAAAAACCATATTATGGAGGTGTCTCAAGAAGATAGGAAAAACTGCTTTGACAAATGGTTCGAACGAATGCAAAAGTGTATTGACCATAAAGGAGAATACTTCGAAAAACAATAAAGCAGTTTTCAATGCCAAATTCCTGTTTTTTCATTGTTAGGCTCGAAATATAAATAGTGACCCTCGTATATAGCATGTTGCACCTACCATCAGGGATGTAGCTAGGCTGATATGTTTTAAGAGGGATATATAAATGAGGCAGGTTTTTAACATAGAGCAGTTGCATTTGTGAGCAGAAGATAAAAGCAAACACTCACCAGACACTGCAAAAATTTGATCTTGTGCAGGCCAGGGGTTGTGGCGATCCCATCTTTTCCACACTGATGTGTTAGTGGTTTGGGGTAAGCTGATTGTTGTCTGGAAGCAGTCATTGAAGAAGATATTGTGGTAGTTGGTATGAACAGCAACAGTGAAGTCCAGTTTTTGGGTGGAGGAGTGGTGGTTGTTGATTCTGCAGTTGAAGGCTATGGATGTTTCCCCCAGTTAGAAACCACCACAGATATTGCATGTGAGGATATAGATGAGGTTTGAGATGTGTTAGGTTCCTTTGGGGCAGAGGGTAGATTTGCCAGTGGCAGTGTGGATCTGGAGGGCATGGAAAGTGACAAAAAGGGGGCAGATATATTTCGAGCATTTGACCATAGAAGTAGATTTTTTTTTTCACAGTTTTAGTAATCATAAACTTGTCCATTCTTTCAAGCAAGCATTTGATGCAAGATGTTGCAATAGTCTGGCCGAAGAAATTTCCTTTCACGTAAAAACCTAAAGAAAAGTAAATGTAAAAGTAACTCTTTATTTCATCACTAGTTACTTGAAGAAGTAACCAAATTACAGTCATTAATTTCAAAATGTAACTGTTACAATTATCGTTAATTGAAAAAGTACTTGTTACTTCTAACTGCATTACAAGTAACTCCTTACTGCCAAAGACTAGAAACAATGTATAATTATCATCATTGGGGCTTTCTTGAATGACAGATTTTCATTCCATCTTATACAAATATCTGAGATAGAGAAAATTGTCAGCAATGTATTGATTGCCCTTGTAAGTCGGATAATCTTTATGCACTGGGTAATGAGTCACATGTGTAATTACTAGATCTTTATCTATATTTTCTTCTTCAATAGTGGCAAGTTTAGAGTTTGGTGACAGAATTTTTTTTTGTTTCACTTACTAGTAACTCAAGGAATTAAAATGTCTAATAACTGTGAATACTACAGGCACAAAATGACAAACAACACCAGAATAGTTATTAGAAAGGAGAGTTGCTATCTGCTTTACTTTCGTTTTTTTTCTTCTTCTTTTCAGCTGTTCGTGCTGTGATGCGTGGATGGAAACACGGTGTGGCAAGAAGTGGTTTCACATACGGACGTGTGTTCTAAGCGTAGTGGATACACCAGCATTTGAGTGGGTCATATTGGTCCTCATTTTTGCATCAAGTGTTACTTTGTGTTTTGAAGATATTTACCTAGAAGAGAATCAACTTTTGAAGCGCATATTGTACTGGACAAATTTTGGTTTTTGTGCACTCTTCACTGTTGAAATGATACTGAAGTGGGTTGCTTTAGGATTTTGGAAATACTTCACTAGTTTTTGGACAGTATTGGACTTCATTATAGTTTTTGTGAGTTCTTAGAATACATAATTGGATGTGTTCTACAACAAATTAGATTTTATTTTGTAATTAGAAAACTTGTGTGTGTGTGTGTGTGGGTGTGTGTCTCTGTGTGTGTGTGTGTGTGTGTCTCTCTCTCTCTCTCTCTCTCTCTCTCTCTCTCTCTCTCTCTCTCTCTCTCACTCACTCACTCACTCACTCACTATTTTCCACCAAATATAGGCATTGTAGAATCAATAGAAAAGAGGGTGACATTAGTAGCATGTTTACAATATGAAATTCAAAGATTTTATCTAAGTTTCTTATTGGCACTTGAATGCATACAATGGGAGATAAGGGGTCTTTACATAATCAAAACTTCTCGCTACACAAAATTAGTACTAATTTAGTAATGTGATTATTGTGATTTAAGTCTCCTTTAAAATTGTGTTTTCAAATCGCATTATTTTTTTTTATTTTTTGAAGTTTTAAAAGATGATCTAAAACTGGTGACAATAAAAACGGTAAGCCTAAGGAAGAATAGTGCCAAGATCTATTGTGGCCAACACACAAAGTACCCTAAATCAAAGTCAGACTGGCAAAGAATTCGAGACTTCCATGTTCACTATTCGATCAGTTATTTAGCATAATGTGTGATTCAGAAGCTACTTCTAATGACTGTTTTATTTGAGCCAGCATGTTGAAAACCATGCATACTGCCTTATTTCTACTCAAATCTTACATATTGTTTTCTTTGTTTTTATCATCTCCACTTTTACTTTCTCCTTTAATTTTTGTCTTTTCTTACATTCAACCATTTATTCCAATCCTTATATTTTTACATCTCGTTTTCACTCACCTTTCTTGAATCTCACCTATTCACAATGGCTAAGTACATTAAGGTTCAGCTTGACCTTCTAGAGGATTCACACGTGAATCTTTGTGTGGTTTGCTTTTCCTGTTGCTTAGATATTCACAATGGTCTCATGGCTATGTAAACTTATTAAACTATTGTGAATATCTAGACAACAGGGAAAGCAAATCTCATGAATCTATGTGTCTTGAAGGGATTCTAAGCATATGTAATTTTTCAGATTTTGGAATATCATAGCAGTTTTACAATAGAACAGAAAGACTTTAAAAAAGGCTTCGCTGTTGTCGGCCAAAGGATCAGCCGAGTCTTAAGAAATCGTTTTTCAAATCCAGGCCTGGGCATTGGCACTAAATATCATAAATAAAAAAAATTAAAAAAACTAATCCAAAAAAGGGGTATCTTATTCCTAGATTTTCCTTCAATCTCACTGTGTAGTCACTTTTTGTTCATTTTTCTTCCATTAGCACACACACAAGATATTGTGATTGGATTCTAGTGCTGTAAAATGAATTGGCTGTCATTACTCCTTATACTCTCCTGGTTGTAAAAGGAGGGTATGGAATTATATAAAAAAAAATTAGCCTCCCTCCTCCCAATTCCAAACATGGGATGTTCGTTATGGAGCATTTGTTAATTAAATAACTACATGTGTTTGTAATAGCACAGTTATACTTTTGCATTTTCAAATTAAATATAAGAGCCATGAATTGGAAAATATAATGAATTTCCATTCTTTATTCTAATTATCATCAGTAAATTATTAAGAAGGCAGTCCACTATTAAGCAGATGTAATCAGATAAAAATGGCACAGAGTCTCATGGAGTTTGAAAATTTATAACAGATTTCATTAGAATAAACTAGAAAATTTAACATCTTGACAGAAATTGCAGTGAATGTCTGTGTAGTGAAATTGCTGGTATAGTGAGATTACTGTGTTGTATAGAATTTTATTTTTAATTATCTTTTGCATGAACAACTTCTGTGTCATTATAATTTGTTTGGTGGAATTGAAAAAGAAATAGGATAGTTGAAGAAACCCAAATACAAAAGAAAAATCTTGATTTGTTGTTTCGGACACTTTGAAATGCCACTGAAAGAAAGTTCTTCTATTTTTTTTTTTTTTTTTTTATCACAGTGCTGTTATATTTCAAATCTGTTCTTACAGTTGTATTGATTTCTTTATAGGTTTCTGTGTTCAGTTTACTGATAGAAGAGAATGAAAATCTCAAAGTACTTCGGTCTCTTAGAACTCTGAGAGCCCTTCGACCACTTAGGGCAATATCAAGATGGCAGGGAATGAGAGTAAGTTATACTCCTACAACTGTTTCTACCAATTCAGTGTGTTATAAATTTAGTGAGGTTTTTATTATTTTGAACACACACAAAGGGAAGTGATAAAAACTGGGAGTTCTCCATATATGAAAATTCAGATATTATTTTTAAAACTTATGAAGCATTGAAATATTGTTTAAGAATGAAAATATGTAAAATGTCTGTGCAATATAGCTCTCGCCATAAAAACAGTCCAGTTAATTAAGACTTGAAGCTTTCCTGGCAACAAATGATGAAAAGATTCTCTGGGGTTATCGACCAGGTGAGTTGTGGAAAAGATTCCAAGAATATTTTCATCAGTCCAGTCAAGGTCAGAGCTTCACCTTGCCTCCTCCACACCCCTGGCCCTCCAGGGTTAGCACACTTCTTCTAAGCTGCTCAGTCAACACTTAGCTTGTTGTACATATGCGGTTGATTTTGTCTGTTGAATTTGTTGCTCATTGGCAACACTGTAGGTGGGTGGTGTGACCTTGACTGGACTGTTTTCATGGCGAAAGCTCTAGTAACATAAGTTTTCAGGTTATTGTATAGATCTGTGTGGTGAATAATACTAGAATGTTAGTGTATAATATAATACTAGAATGTTAGTGTATAATATCAAGTCATCCCCACAGAATTATATTAAAATATTGCTGGGTAAAAATCCACACTCCTGATTACCATGTTGAAATTTTTTATTAAAACTCACAAAATATAACAAATGATTTACTTACAAAAATTTATTTCAAATCTTAACAATAAAGCAATATTATATTGGCATGCTTGAAGTATACAAAAATAAAAACCAATTGGTAAAAGGTAAAAAAAAAAGGTAAAGTGTTCCCCTGTGCTTAGCACCACGCCATGAAGGCGTATAGGGGGTGTGGGGGTAACGTCCCACACTTTCTTGATCCGGTCATGAGTGGGGGTGATGTGATCAGCATCAAGCCCCTGACCGCCTTTACCCCCCAGGGTTTCCCCCAGGTACCCATGTTATTCGACGTTGGGTGGGCGCCGGGGCCGCTTCCACCGTTAGAAAAGTTCCCGGATTTGAACCGGCCGGGGATCGAACCCGGGACCTTGAGCATGGTAGTCAGACGTGTTACCGACTGAGCCACCGCAGCCTCAAAAACCAATTGGTTATGAAAAAATAACAAAAGAAGTGTAAGAAAAATGTATTAGTGGTTACAGAGACGTACATATCCACGTTAACTTTCTATGTAGTCAGCATTATTTTCCAAGAACTTTTGTTACCAGAGCACAAGCTTTCATGTATGCTCTATGTAAAATCCAGCACTGCTACTTTCAACAACTCGCTTTCTTCACTTTCTTTGAACCATTGAGATGCAAGCCACTTCTTCAATCACTCGTGCAAGGTCAGGACTGTGAAGTGGGTGGGTTGGGGGTTAATCACGATGGCGAGAATGAATGACTATTAAATTTAATTGTTGAAAGGACAGTCATGCAAAGACTCTAACCAGGGTCAAATGTGTTCCATCAAAAATCTATCAATCAAAACTTCTAAGTGATCTGGACAGTGTGGTTAATAGTGTGTGTTGTAATGAAGGAGAACAATGTTTAGACTCGACATGGACATAAGAAATCCACGTTTCATCACCCGTCATGACGTGGGGGAAAAATATTGATGTCCTTCTCTCCAGCAGCAGCCGAAAAATGCAGCTGTCATTCTCTGTTTTTGTGAGTGGCTGTCAGCAATTTGGGACCTATTGTGCACACAGTTTAGATACCACATATGTGTGAGTAAAAATTCAGTCCTTTCCTAAACTTAAAACATTACTTATCCTTCACCCTTTGCTGTTGGCTATACAGTTCACAGTAAATTTTGGCAGCATCGCAATCTTTTGCATTAAGAAATTGAATGACTGATAGTACTTCACAACTTGCAGGATTATTTATTCTCACAGCCATCATTACTGTAATACAAGGCAAGCAACATTTGAGAGGTGACACAGCAAGTGCACTCTGGCCACTTTTGCCAGTCACTTCTTATAATCAGTTGGCCCTTACTTTTGAAAAATATAAACTACAATAAAAATGTTGTTAATTAATTCTCTTGTCAATTTATATTTGTTTGACATGCTTTGTATTGAACTAATATTTCTTTCTTTCTTTCAGATTGTTGTGAATGCCCTCATGTATGCAATCCCTTCCATCTTCAATGTGTTGCTTGTGTGCCTTGTATTTTGGTTGATATTTTCTATAATGGGAGTGCAGTTTTTTGGTGGAAAATTTTTCAAATGTGTGGATGAGGATGAAGAATTATTACCAGTAGAAGTAAGTATTTATTTATGCTATCTAGTATCTATCTTTAATTATGAGAAATTTAGAATTAAAAATATGTTTATTGTGTTTTTCCTCACAGAAATATCTCATTATAAATTTCATGGGAACAGAATAAGCTTATTTAAAAAGCTTCACATCAGGAGCTTCTGCATTCATTACTATTCCCAGCAGGTCCAGACAAGGAATGTTATAGGGTGATGGCATGTCATTATCCTTGAGTAAATACCCCTGCCTCTCATATCAATTGTAGAGTTCATTTTACTCTGGGAAAGCCCAGATACCTGGAAATCCTATTAATAATGTCTACAATAAGGTTGCAGACATTCTAACCCCTCAAGAAATTTGTGCTGGCGAAGCAAATTCTGAATTTGTGCAAAGCTGTTCCAAGAGAAGACTTGAGCTTAAGCTGCAAATTATTACAATGGATTAAACATTTGTTGTATTTTTCTAATATACTGGGTGTTTCAATAAATTTGATATCATTTCATAATCTAATAACATTACCAATTCTCGTGCAAATGATCTGAAAATTTAACAGTAGGTGTAGAAACATTTCAAAAGTCAGTGTGTAATGTGGTATGAAGACAACTTTGATATACGTCTTGCTTTTAGTGATGAGGCCCCATTTCACATGAATGGCAAAATCAACAAGCATAATGTTCTCATTTGGGACGAAGAAAATTTCCATGCCACACTCTAGCAACTGAGAGACTCACCAAAAAGTGACCATCTTCTGTGCCATCTCCAATGATTATCTGCAAATGCTTTAGACCTGGTTCATGAATACACTCATTGCAAACTAACATTAACACTTCATTTTGCAACAGGATGATGCACCACCTCACTGGAAGCTCACTGTGTGGGTGTATCTCAATCAGACACTAACAGGGCGATGAATTGGGCATGCTAGTCATGAAGATAATGTGCTTTTGAAATGCCCTCCAAGTTCACCGCACCTGATCACTTGTGATTTTTTTCACTGGGGCTATGTGAAGGGCTTCGTCTATATCCTCCTCCCCTCTTCCCAGGAACTTCAGCAGAGAATCACCGTCGCACTGAAGACTGTAACTGCAGACATGCTGTAGTGTGTTTGACAGGAGCTAGACTACCTACTTGCCATGTCAAAGGCAGTATGCATATTGAACACTTATGAACAATCATTTCGTGACAACCACATACCTTTGAATTTCTTATTCAAATTTTAATGCAAAAATCTTATTGAGTTGAGCATTACCCCTGTGTAGTTTCTTTTACCTTAACTACGTAGTTACTTGGATATTTACATCTGTAATGTTATCAAATTTTTGGGAACACACTGTACTTTAGGGCAAAATTCTCATGTTCAAAATAATTCAAGAGCATCAATGTAAATATATGTTGGATACAATAGTACAGGGTCTGTTCTGAAAGTATCCCAACTGTCCGCAGCACGGGAGAATAGGTCGAGGGTTCGGATAAGCTGTGCCAGGTGGCAGTGGGGACCTTAACCTTCAAAACAAGGCCTCGCTCAGTTGCCTGCGAGCAGTGGTTGAGTTGCAATCGCTCATGTTGTGTACATGGAAAAAACGTCAAATCGAAAATTTGCAGTTGGTGGATTTGGTGAAAATGGAGCGCACTTTGGAACAGCAGTATGCTGTGAAATTTTGTGTTAAATTGAAAAAAAACTTCACGGAGACTTTAACCATTCTACAGGAGGATTACGGCGAGGAAGTGATGTCCTGCACGCAAGTTTACACATGGCACACAGCGTTCAAGGAACACCCCCCGCATCCCCTCGTCAAAAGAAGGCCCGGATATCAAAAGCAAAGGTGGAGACAATGCTCCTTGTCTTTTTTGATGCGAAGGGGGTCGTGCATAAAGTTTGTACCTGCTGGGCCCACCGTGAATGCAGCTTACTACAAAACAGTGCTTCAGCGTCTCCGACCGAGGGTTCAGCGCGTCCAATCTGACATTGCCGACAGGTGGGTGCTTCACCACGACAATGCGACGGCTCACACAGTGCTGTTGGTAGGTGAGTTTTTGGCCAATGTACGCGTGGCAATGCTGCCTCATCCTCCTTACAGCCTGGACTTGGCACCAGCTCAAGGGGAAGCGTTTTGTGTCAATTGAAGAGGTTCAAGCTGCCACAACCACAGCATTAAAGAGGGTGTCAGTCAAGGACTTCCAGGACTGCTGTGAACAGTGGAAAAGTCGCTATACTCACTGTATTGAGGCTGAAGGTGCCTACATTGAAGAATATTGACAGCAGTTGTAATTGTCGTCAATAAATTTTAACATAAATTGTTCACAAATAAATAAGTTCAGATACTTTCAGAACGGACCCTGTATGAACTATACTGTTCTAAGGGTAAAGTGCATGCTAGTGCATGCATCTTTTTGATACTCTAGTGGAGGTAGACACCATGGTCAGTGTGTGCACAGGAATCTTGCCCAGTGGACCAGCCCAGTCCTGGGTTCCAGCATAACTACTATGGTTGTAGTTTCTCCAAAGATAGAGCCCAATCTTTGGAGGTAAAAAAGTTAGGAAATTGTTTTGGGCATATACTACACAGATAACAAGTTGCAATGTATATACAGACCTGCCTTTATGTATCTCAATTGTGACTACTGTATTCATAAAATGCTACTTTTGATTTTAACATTAATACAATTGGACATATTTTCGATTGTAGTTCTTAGAAGTTCTTGTGTGTCTTGACTCCTACTCTTTAAATCTCGTTCTCCAAGCCAGATAATATTAGTGATGAAACTTAACAAGGAGACCATGAGTTATGCAATGAAAGTCCATTTGTCACACCTTAACCCTCAATGAGCCTTGGAACTTGCTTAAATTTTAATGCAAAAAAATGGTTTTTAGAAACATATTGTTCATGAAACATTTTAGCCTATTAATATATCTTGTTGTGTCCCGATTTAATTGTAATCTGTTTTCTTCTTTTTCTTTGCAGATAGTGAATGATAAGGATGAATGCATTACGAAAAATTACTCTTGGATAAATTCTAAAATAACATTTGATAATGTTGGGAATGCATATTTAGCTCTTTTTCAAGTGGTAAGTACCATCTGTATATTTCTAAATGTAGAATATTGTGTTGGTTTAAACATGCTTGTTGAAATGTTTTGCTGAGAGTAGTTTTCAGCAAATAACCATTGTTCAAATCTTCATGTATTGCATTTATCTATATTTCATATCTTGATGACCACTGATATATATTATTCATAGGCATGTGTAGTCCCTCTGATTAGGAGGAGGGGGGGCGGGGCAAAAACCTTGATGAAAGTTCAGTTGGGAAAGAAAAACCTCATTTTATCTCACTGTTTTAGTTTCATGCATTGATGGGTTTATGTATATACATACACACACATTATATACATATATTATACGAGAGCAACATGGAGCCACCATAACGAATAAATAAATTGTCTCTGAAATGTGCCGCGCTCCTTTTCCTCCAAACAAAACTGTTTAGCAGTAAGAACCTGAAGAACTTAGTAGTTATAACTTCTCTCTCTCGTAATTTAAAATTAATTACAGGAAACAATAAAAATGCGAGCAAAGCAAGCAAGAAAATCATTAGATCCAAATTTTGCAAACTGAAAACAATATTGATTTAATATGACACAAAAATTTTCACTGGGCGCCATGGCATTTCTTTTACAATTTTTTTTCATTTTGATCATTCAGCACACAGGGCAGACTCCTGCTGCCTGCTCTGAACTTGAGAAGGCTATAAGAAAAGCAGGCATTGCAAGTGAAGTGAGCAAGAAAATTTTACGAAATGTATTTTTATTTGTATAAAAGTTGATATAGAGGGAACCAATTGCCCCTCTGTGTTCCCCTGCATGTGCTCTTGGCCATCTGGAAGAAATAATGCAAAAAAGACGTGAAAACTAATTCCATTCAACATCCTTTTGTCCTGCTGCTCTTATATTCTACTAGTGTTGCTTTCTTTTACCTCAATGTTTGTCGCCTTGCCCCCTAGAATTCATTTCTGTTCAAGGTTGTGGAGGGGTAATACTCATTGCTCCACTGTGGTTGCACCACTGCACCCCCTTCCCCCATAGTTGCTTTGAACTTTAATCGGCTTGAAAATACTTAATTTTCTTTAAGAGTATGTCATTTAATAACAGCGATAAGATTCCTCTCCACAAAATTTCTAGGTGAAAGTACAATAATGTAGGAGGGACATGGACGTCTGGAAGGGGGGCAAGGATGACAACAATTCCCCTTAGAAATCTAATGTCAACCTAAAAATATATATTTCACACATATAGTTTGATTTGAGTCATAGTAATTTACATTATCGCAATAACCTTAAATTCAAGTGGTGTTTTTTGAGGTGGCAACACTATTATCGGGGTAATATACAGCATGGAAAAATACTCTGCTTGTCCCTCTGTGGAGAAAATCTGTGGACGTCCATGATTAGGGGGTCAATTGCTCCCTCCTTGCCCCCCCCCCCTGCACACTGCACACACCTATAATATTATTGTATGTTTGTAGCTTGCATGTAGTTACACATGTTTGAAATAATTTTTTTTTTAAAAATATTACAGATTCTTATGAGTTCTCAAAATTAAAAGAAACTTTCTCCATTGATAAATTCATGCTACATGTAAATATTATTAAGACAGGCTGTAAGTTCTCTAGAACCATTTAGTTCCTTGAACTGTTCCACTTCTGTATGAGTGGAAATAATGCTTGACAACAAATGCCTTCTCTTCAATACTCAAGGCTATTAAGGATTGTCTTTCACTATAATTGTTCTCTGTAAGAACTAAAGTTGTACTGTAGCTGCACTTCCTCGCTTCCCACACAGTAACAACAATATACAGTGTTGCCAACTTTTGGTATATTTTATTTCCGGCCACACTGTTTTTTTACAAACAAATCAGTTAAAAATAAGGCTTTATGTTTCTTGAGTAAAATGTATTATGACCAGTGAACACATCATCTGTTGCTTTGTTGTCATGTTGGTCTTTTTCTTTCACTTTCAGGCAACATTTGAAGGCTGGATGGAAGTAATGGCTGATGCAGTGGATGGTCGTGAAGTTGATCTTCAGCCAGTGAGAGAGAATAACATTTATGCTTATATCTATTTTGTTATTTTTATTGTATGTGGCTCATTTTTCACTCTAAACCTCTTCATTGGTGTCATCATTGATAACTTCAATATGCTGAAAAAGAAGGTATTATTACTCTTTTGTTGTTATTATAGGATTATACAATAGAACTTGTGACGTTCCTTTTCAGTGTTCGACACTAAATTTACCTGTGACGTTCCTCTTGGGTGTTCGCCACTGGATTACTACATCACGGTAGATACCGAATCTCCCTGTGCGGCAGAGTTATGAGACTCTCCTTAATGTTATGTTACACCAAGCATTCTCATAACGTACAATTAGAAAAATAACTAACTTCTTGTTATTTTACAAGTTTCATAACATCTTTTAACTTTAAACATTCACAGCAAAATAACACAATGATATTCACAAATACAATCACATTTCGATAAGCTGCGGCTTTTCTTTTATAACAACATTTTTCACAAAATTCACATCATCTCGCAAACTCAACTTACTTTTCATCTTTTCATGCACTGTTGTCCTGGCAATGGAATCAATAAAAGATTGGACAATTCTACAAATGTTTATAACCTGGAAATGCCATCCGCTTCCGATGTCACTTTTAATTACACATAAATAAAAGAAAACTATACATTTGATAATATTAAAACAAACAAATAAAACATATTCATGTTGACAATAAACAAGTAAAGCATTACATATGATAAAAATAAACAAGGTGTATCAAACTTCTCTCTAACTAACACCAATTGAAATAATCAATGGTCACTATTTGGAAAAACAACTTAAGATGCTACACAAAACTCAATTGTACTCAAATATTCTCATGTGTTTAAAGGCTTTATTAATGCAATCTGCACACAACACACAAAATTGTCAAGTGCTTTAATTTTAACAACATAAAGCTTTGAATTTCTTGTAACCAAAAAAAAAGTATAATACATGTCTTTCCAATGTACAGTTTTACAAAATTATATCTTATTGAACTATTTTTGGATAGATCCAAATGGTTGTTTATTTCTAAAAGCTACAAAAAAATTAAAATGTTAAAGAATAACTTTCAACCCAGATGTGTTGTGAAAAGAGCATATGCAAGCATATTTTTTATGTGCAATTTGAGGATAATATTTTCTTTCTTTCAAATATTCCTGCGCTACAATTTTCTAACAGCTGAATACCATGTTTCTGTTTCTCGTGGACATTGATAGTTTTCGATTTTTCATTTATAGTTAATCATTGTATTTCTGTACCATCGTAACACATGTACCATGAACTTCACAAGATAGAAGCAGTATGAACTTTTAAAGCAATGAGTTTCAACACTTACGAACCCTTGAGGAGTGATAAATGTAAAAATGCCTAGCTGCTACCAAATCATTGATCATTGCAGTTACAGACATTCTTTCCATTATTACAGCACTGTTACCTCCAAATTCAAGTAATTTTCATTGCTTTTTGTCATGCTGTCTATTATGCAAGTTTTAAATTGTCCCTGGAGTATAGTTTTCAGTGTCTCATGTCTCCATCTGTTATTGAGAATGTCCACTGTTGATAAATATTTACTCCATATAACGCCATGTATTTAGCCAGTGAATTAAAACTGTATGTTATTTACATGTGTACATTAGGAGAAGTTTCAGTGTACATTTATGTCTCACTGTTACAAGTGAAAGGCATACTGTCATTATTTATTTCTTGACTAATAATTGTACTTAAGAAGTTAAGCTACTAATTATATCAGAACACCAAAAGGGAAAAGTTTTCTCTACAATTATGTCCAGCCAGTAGCACCAATTTCAAATAATTTTGGGAGGGAGTGGGTTATGATTGGCATAAACAATATTTTAAAAATAAATATATGTAGCAGCTGGAATTTTGAAGACATCTTTATGATCCTTTACACAAGTGAAATATTCATATATGTATCGAAGTGATAACATATCATACCCTTTTTTCTGTAGAATGGAATTGAAAGTTTACCTGTACCAGTTTAATATTTGATTAGGTAGTCTTTTAAACACACACACACACTCACACTCTGTGATCAAAAGTATCCAGACACACTGCGAAACGAAACGGGTGTTTATCATGGAGGGTGACACAGTACTGCCATCTACTGTGTGGAACACAGTGATCTCAGTAGTCTACATACAACGCGAGACAGCAGTATGGGATGATCTGAGAAACTCAAGGACTTTCAACATGGTCAGGTGGTTGGGTGCCACTTGTGTAAGAAGTCTGTGTGCGAGATTTCCACCCTCCTAAATATCCCTAGGTCCACTGTTTCCAATGTTATAGTAAAGTGGAAACTTGAAGGGACGTGTACAACACAAAAGTGTGCAGGCCGACCTTCCATGTTGACCTCCAGAGACCGTCGAGTGTTGAAGAGGGTCATATAGTGTAATCGTCAATCATCCATTGCCACCATCACACAGGAATTCCAAACTGCATCAGGATCTACTGCAAGCACCGTGACTGTTAGGCACGAGGTGCAGCAACTTGGTTTTCATGGCCAAGAGGCTGCCCATAAGCCAAACATCACACAGGCAAATGCCAAACGCTGCCTCGCATGGTGCCAGGAGCTTCAAAACTTGACCATAGAACAGTGGAAAACCGTTGTGTGTAGTGTTGAATCATGCTACACAATGTGGCGATCAGATGTTAGGGTGTGGGTGTGGCAAATGCCTGGTGAACGACGTCTACCAGCCTGTATAGTGCCGACAGTGAGATTTGGTGGTGGTGGGGTTACAGTGTGGCCATGTTACTCCTGGAGGTGGCTTAGCCCCCTTGTTCCAATGTCATGGCAAAAAGCTTATGTTGACATTTCAACTACTTTCATGCTGCCTACCGTCGAAGACCAGTTCGGGTATGCCCATTGTGTCTTTCAACACAACCGAGCACCCGTTCATACTGCAGGGCTTGTGGGGGAGTGGTTTTACGACAACAATGTCCCATTAATGGACTGGCCTGCGCAGAGTCCTGATTTGAATCCCATAGAACATCTCTGGGATGTTTTGGAACACCGACTTCATGCTAGACCACACCGACCCACATTGATGCCTCTTCTCATTTCGGTGCTCCATGAGGAATGGGCTGCCTTTCCCCAGGAAACCTTCCGCCACCTGATTGAAAGTATGCCTGCGAGAGTTAAAGCTGTCATCCAGGCTAAGGGTGGGCCAACACTGTATTGACTGCCCATGTTCCCGATGGAGGATGGCCCAAACTTATATTTCATTTTAGATGGGTGTCCAGATACTTCTGATCACATTTATAGTTTTATAGAAGTTTCTAATGGAGTTTGTGATCTAGTAGTCTGAGTAACATACTGTGAACTCAAGTATTCTTGGCTCACATCCTGGGTAGTTAATTTATGCTTTATGTCA